>NC_067127.1:24560964-24876594 GCF_021347895.1 Acanthochromis polyacanthus
CTTCTCAATTATTTACATGAATAGATTTATTAGAATTTTAAATCCAGTGTTCTATTTAGTGGTATTTTTTTCTTAAGCCTAATAGTGATTAATTTTTGCCAGAGTAAGCTGTCGGATCAATCAGTCAATCACAACGACAGCCCTAAAGCTCAACAGGTCAGCCTTGTCTTTTTACTGCTCTCGTGCGCAAATATACAGTCGCACACACATATACATTCTGATGTTTACACATAGACGCTGCATGCAACCGATCCCCCTGCCCTCCACCCACACAGTTCCTATAAAGAAAGCTTTATTTTAAAGCTCTAATAACAGGTCGGGGCCTTGAAAGAAATAGTCACTGAGATATGCAGCAGGAATGTCAACACGCATTCTCGGCTGGATGTGCTTTTAACGGGGTCTTGCGCAGTGGAAAACACATCTTTTCCTCCTCACGCATGGCGACTTTCCTCCCGCTCTAGAGGAGTCGTGGAGCAAAGAAAACAGCACGGGGAAGGATGGAGAGGTGGGAGGAGGGACACAGAAAATCAAGTTCAGGAGGTTAAGCTGAAAGGATGCTAAGAGTAGACACAACATGAGGAACATGTCACTGCCTGAATGAAAACGGGAGGTAGAGACAAAGCTTGAACATGCTGGTAGTTCTTCTCTTTGTGTCCTTGCATGTGTCCATACATCCATACATACACAGATATGTGTGTGTGAGAGAGAGAGTAAGGCAGCTGTGTACCTGTGGTTAAGGTGTGTGGAGGGAGGATTGGGCCAGTGGGGTAAAAATACCACTGGGGCAACTTTCCAGCCACAAAGCTGTGTTGACTGATGGCCCTGAGCAACGTCCCTCATCAGTAGCTCTGAAAGTGTGTGAGGTGAAGAGCAGTGATGACATCAGTATGTTACACAATATCAGTTCACTCACTTCCCCTGTCTCTGCCTCCCCTCACTCCTCTCAGGTCCTTCAGACGTTGTGTGTGTTGAGCTCCAGCAGTGAGCTCCTGTGGAGTGATGGAGTGAAGACTTTATCACAGGAGGACACTCTGCTGCATCACCTCACTCTGGCTCAGAACTCTGCTCACAGGTCAGAGAAAACACACTAATGAACACTAATAATAAAGGTGAAGTACTCAAACAACCAAACCTTCTCTTTATGTCAGGATTTGGGACGATCAAACGTATGAACTGATCAGTTTTCATAAGAACCTAAGCCTGACCTCTTGTTTGTGTCTGTTTTCATACAAGTGTTGCAAAGTCGAACAATTTATGTGATACACTACCGTTCAAAATGTTTGGAGTCACTTAGAAATGTCCTTATTTTGAAAGAAAGGCAGTTTTTTTTAATGACGATAACATTAAATGAATCAGAAATACAATCTAGATGTTGTTAATGTGGTAAATGAGTATTCTATCTGGAAGCGGCTGATTTTTAATGGAATATCTCCATAGGGGTACAGAGGAACATTTCCAGCAACCATCACTCCTGTGTTCTAATGCTACATTGTGTTAGCTAATCATGTTGAAAGGCTAACTGATGATTAGAAAACCCTTGTTTATGCAATTATGTTAACACATGACTAAAGGTTTTTAGAATGAAAATGCCTAGGTGACCCCAAACTTTTGAACGGTCATGTATATACAGCAGTATCAATCAATAATTGATTACTGTTAAAAATTCAACAGACTTTTTATTGGTATTGCACTAACATCGCAGGCTAAACTGCAGGCACATGACAAGAGCTGCAAAAGCAGCTGTTACATATGTTACAGGGATGAAGGAAAGATGTCTTAATTCCTCCTGACTTGCGTAATTCATGTGCATACAGAGGCCATTTTGCCTCACATAAGACTTTACCGTGGTGCCCCTTTACTTGCTCAGCAAGTCTACACTACTTAGAAGTGTGTAATATCTAGGAAAATGGTATCAAATATACTAAATATTGAATCACTTGGATCAGTAGCAAAAAACAAAACACGTCTCTACTCTGGACCTTGAATTGTTTCAAGATTTCTTCCAGATCTTCGGTCATTATTCAGATCCATCTGTTAACACAATGTCACTGTAGAGCTGCACAAAAATGACATCATGATTATTTGTCACTATAATTTGTCAATTTTAGGGACAAAGTATTTTTTTTACTACAGTGATAACTTTAAATAAACAGAGCAATGCTTTAACGTCTTCATGAGTAGATCCATCCTGTACATTTAATTGTGGGAAACCAAAAATGATGATAGTGATAATTGTTTGAATAAATGTGCAGCCCTATGTCAGTGATTTAAAAATCCCTCCTCCTGTCAGACTACACTGGAAATACAATGTAGATGTTTCCAGTGAAGTTTTTGCATGCAGTTGTGTTCAGGAGACTGCTGGCTTGTGCTTCCTACATCTCCTACGCCATCTCAAATATTCAGATGTGCATAGAGGTTTAGCTGATGCCTGTGCACTGTAGCACGCAAGAGGTCAGTTCTTTCTGTAACTCGCTGCCTGAAAACCTGCTTTCAAAACAGTCTCCAAGCAAGCCCTAGAGCAGCTTTTAGCTGTGATGGATGGAAGACACATGGTTGTACTACAGGGCAAGTTACAACCACACGCTCTTCCTCCTCCTCCATTATTATTATTTTTTTATTCTGCCTTATGAAAGAGCCTGCACGCTGCTGTTACCAACTGGCTGTCAGTTCTTCATTCAGAGCCAGAATCCATGGAGGAGGGACAGTCAGGTTCGCCGGCTGCACCTTAACCCTGCACCTGGACGCATCTGAAGTGTAGTTTTTGTCGGATTTTTGTGTTGGTACTTATGCATTGCTGCAGTATTTTGGTAACTGTACTGTCCAACCATAGAAAAGCTTTAAAATAGAATACAAAAAAGTTAAACTGGATGAAAACTGATATTTGTACTCTCAAAAGCCTCCATCACACCATTATTCCCACGTTAGATTATTCACACCTGTCAGGCTGAAAGCATTATTTTTGTCAGAGTTCATTAGAAACTCATGAGTCACCGGGCCTCTCTCAGTTTACCACAGTGTTTTGGCACATGCTGTTCCAATATTTGTGTGTGTGCGTCTAGTGTAAACCCTTTGACATGCATTGACAGACGCACACACCTTCCTTGACAAGCCACTGCTGTACTTTTCTCACCCCTGACAAGAGAATACAGGCTTGAGCAAGGATTGGATTACAAAGGCTTTTAGCCCTCTAAAGCCTTTTCCTGGCCACAATCTCTGCACCCAGGGATCCACTTTCTCTTCGAAGCAGCCCAGGGTTATGATTAGAGCCGGGGAGGGATGGGATTGGGTTGCTGGCTGCCCTTGTCTGCCGTGTGATTGAATGGCACTTGGGCTATTGTGACCTATAATGTAGTGGTGAGTACCAGCACACTTCTTTTGTGGATTGTAAGTCAATACAGTTGAATGATGTATGTATAGCTGACGGCACAGTTACGTATGTACTGGTTTCCACAGAACACCCTGAGGAGCACATTGTCATTTTCAGATGTTCTCACCGCACAAATACACAAGATTAAAGGTTTAGTTCACTCAAATTACAAAAAAATATCAGCTCACTATTTGTAATCTGAACAAAACTCTGAATGACGAGAACGAGTAGAGATCCCTCTCCAGGGACTAACATTTAAAATAAGCCAGCCAAGTTAAAATTAGCCATTTAGGAAACTGATATCAGGTGTCTGATTATGTGTTTCAGTGTGGAGCTCCACTGTGCTGCTCTGACGCTGGTGTCTCAACTGGTGGTTCAGTTGGTGAACTCTGACCCTCAGGTAAGGACTCATTCATCATCATCATCATCTTTCAATGAAGAAATGATCTCTGACCCTGTAGAGAAGAATATGTTGGCAGCCTTGGAGGTTATACTGAAGGAAGTGAAGGCTGTTACCACCAGCCATCAGACCGATGCAGCTTTATTTTGCTTGTCACTTGGGCCATCACTTTCAACATTTAACTTCAGCAAAACAAAGTTTGGAAGGGAGCCATCATTTATGTTTTGTTAGTGAATTAAATTTGTTTTTCCATCCTAGCTTCAACCTTCTGAACACCAAAACTCGCCAGCAGGTTTGGAAGGCATGATAGCTTTTGAAAAATCAGCCAGGGAACTGTAAAAACTAGTTTGAGTTTCTAGACTTTAGACTGTCCTTGAAGTAATCGTGTGTGACATACAGTTCTGTTGGAGAAATAGACCAAATACAAGCATTAAGCATATTTCATCAAAATTACTTTATTCTAAATAAGTCATTTAAAAATGAGTCAAAAATAAACTACACTGGATCCTGTCTAAAAGAAGAAATTCTGTGATCCTCAGCAGAACAGCCACCAGTGACTTGGCTGTGATCACAAAACAAAACTTCTGTGACTTGTCAGGTGCACTGAAGGCAATGTTTACACAGCAGAGAGTAGATAAACATAGAAACTAATTAGACAAGAACTGAGAAGAACATAAAACATACTTGTTCAATAAAATAAACCCAACATTGCTCAAAAATGGTATAGAGGAGCAATTCTGAGCAAACATGTGAAATAGTGCCAATTGTTGTAACTGGACATGTCTAGAGATGCTTTAAATAAATATCTCTAAACACCACCGTTGGTGTCTAGAGATATTTCCTCACCAGAAGATGTTCCTGTGTCAATAATGAATGTTTCAATTTTTTTCTGTTTTTCTGTCATCCAGGGTGCGAGTGCATTGGCATGTTTAGCTCAATGGGGGGCGCTGGTGTGCTCGTGTTGCAGCGAAGAGCAGCCGGTGGAGGTGAAGCTGATGGCTGCCAAAGTTCTGGTTAACTGTACATCCACCCTGCTGACCAGCCCTCATCTGCCACTGGGTGAGTCTCAGTGCGACAACCAAAGTGTCAGTTTGTTGTGATGACAGAAATGTGTTCTGGTCAGATCAGCAGATCAGCAACCAAAGTTTGTGGAGCAGTATTTTTGATTTCAGAGTACACTGGTATGTTTCTGGGAAAAATGTATGGTAATTTCCCTGAAAATACTTTATTTTAAACATCTTTTTTACAGTTCTTTAAAGTTTCTGGTAAGACAATCATTAAAGTAATTTCAAGAGACAGTAAGCGACTTTCCCTCCTCACTCTAACTGACCGGTTCTTTCAGGGAGGACCGTTCTTTGAACTCTCTTACAAAAATTAAATGGACTAAGTGTATGTGGAAAGTTAAAATTGTGAATGACATTATGTACGCCTAATGGTACGTATGTATTTGCAAGCTGATTTGCTTGTGAACAAGTCACTTAAGTTGACAAGGTAAGATGTACTATTCATAAGCTGCAGATGGTTCAGTGTGACTTTCCATAGTATTCATTATATTAACAAGAAAAGCACTCGGAGAGCGCGTTACTCCACCAAAGCTGTTCATTTCCCCATGTGGCATTGTCACAAAAGCAGCATTTGTTTATTAGCTACTGATGATCAGAAATCACGGCAACATAGAATGTGGCCATTTAATATAGATGTACCCACAAACAAAATGACCCTGCGCTGAGCACAGGCATGTGCTATGCATGTATACGTTATGTGTCGATAACATGCAACCTAAATATGTAGCAGGCGGCGGGAATTGATGGGACTCGGAAACACCCCCACAGTTTAATCAATTGTTCCTTGTATCGTATCCGACGGTTAAGTCCCAATAAGTCCGCAGCGGTGGATTTGTCGTAGGATTGCAATCATATGATCGTCAGAAGGCGGCTGATGTAGTGTTCACTTGTAGTCGCTGTGCTGCTATCTTGCAGTGATACAGAAACGTTTAACAAATCCGTTGATCCAGGCCATAAGCCGCATCACTGCCAAATTGTAATCACTTGGTCCCTGTGTCATTTCTGACCTTTCCTGAAAACTTCATCCAAATCCGTTAGTCCGTTTTTAAGTTTTGTTACAGACAGACAGACGGACAAACCTAGCCTAGCTTAGCTAGACTGTATTCCCGTTATAAGGGATATACGGGAATACGGTCTAGCCCTCCTCCATTGACACATTTTGACAGGTTTTCAAGCTCCGAGCAGATCAGACCGAACCAATCAGAGCACCAGAGGCGGGAGTTAACGATGCGTCATCTTCAGGGCTGAGTTGGCGACCGCTACAGAGCGAGGTTTCTCTCGTGTGCTTTCCTCTGTTTTGCACGGGCTGAATTTGTCCTTAAAACCTCAACAAGAAGCAGCTCTTAAAGCTTTTCTTTTTAAAAAGGATGTAATTTTAATTCCGGCAGGCTGTACGATAGAATGCGTAATGCTGCCCTCCACTGTTGAAAGGGAGAGCTTAGATTTTCCTCAGGACCCCTGTACGGCGAAGGAAGCTGTTCAAACTACAAAACATCATGGCGGAAAGGCAATTGTTAGGTCGCTTAGTGATTGCGTCACACGTGTGTTACGCTGATTGGGTCTCTCCAATTCAAGCTGTGATCGGTAGTCCCGCCTCTGGGCTAGATTTGGTTCAATGGAGCAGTTCCAGACTGACTTTATGTGTATTTGTAATACACAATATAAAGGCTGTCTGGTCTCCAGGCAAGGACAAACCAACGTTGTTTGTCACATTACTCTGCCGCGTTCCTTGGCGGAGTAATTCTTGCAGCCAAGCCCATAATAATATCAACATCATTAAAATAAAAACCAGTTCAACTTCATGACCTGCAGATATTCCTGGAAAGGTACTGGGAGACATGGCCAAGCCTCTCTTCACTTACCTACCCTACACTCTGCCCCACTGATAATGATGAAACAGCCACCGTGATTGAACAGATAATACCTAAACAGGAAATGATCTGCATTTTTTGTGCAATGTTTATGTATTGGAAGTGTTGTGAATGACAAATAGATAACATTATAGCTCCTAGCTATCTTTTCTTGTGTATCCTCAGAATGTAAGTAACATGTTATGATGTCAAGAAGGAGATATATTTAGTTCATTCTTATTTTTGACAGTGCGAATATGGCAGTAATGGGAAAAAAGACGTAATACCATAACAAATACTCCCTCTTCCACAAACATGCACACACAGATGAGCTGAAATGTATGTCAGCATGAGGTGGAATTCCAAGATTTTTTAAATGACTGACAGGTCTGAATTTGTCTAATCAAAATACATCAAAGATCTTGGCATGTTTTGAAGCCCAAACATTATTTTGTGAGTCTACATTGCAGGATGCTTGTAGTGTAAGAATCTGTCTGAATCCTCTTTGTGTGTCAGGTCTGTTCACTACCATGTCACTGTGGAGGAGTCTGTTCGTGTTGCTGCAGGATGAGGACCAGGAAGTCCGAGATTCAGCATCTGACTTCATCTCCAATGTTCCAGCTCGTCTGCTCAGTGCAGGTACACTCACACACTTATGCATTATTGTGCCAATATAAATCTATATATTAGACTAACTAGTTTACTAGACCTGCTCCACACATGTACACAACCCTGCTTATAGACACGCTATTCACATTTGTTCACTTTAGATTTCACTTTCAAACACATACCTAAGCAGTGCAAAGCCCCACTGAGAGCCTTGATTTATTTCTCTTGGGGAGCTGGGCTGATTTTAATATTACCTGCACTACTCAGTGACTTCAATCCCGTCCGGAGTGAGCATCGGGGTAACTTTTCAGTCCCTGGCCAGAAATAATTACTGCCACAATTAACTAGTGTTCTTCTGTGAACTCTCTGCTCCTCCTGTAATTTCAAACCCTGTCCAGAAACACAGCCTTTTTATTTAAAGTGGAGGCACTGAGCTGTTTGTTTCAAAAGTCCTATCAGTGTGTAGGACTTTTATTCTAAAAATTATTATGGATGGAATCTGTGGATGAAGCTGGAGGAGTATACCATGAAAGGGATCTATGTCTGAATGTCACTGTAAAAGACTGAAGAAGCAGCAGTGATGCATGTCTTATGTTTGAAAAGGGCTTTACAGTATATGTCCTGGTGGTTCAAATCAGGAATGATGTGTTAAATTACAGAGACGCACAGTGACTATTTCATTCCCCTCCTCCCCTGTTTTGTTTATCTCATCCTAACAAGCTTAAGACAACAACAGTAATGCATAGCCACTGAAATATACACACATTCATGTATCTAAACAGACACCCACTAACATGAAAAACAACACATGTTAATGTTAAAAAAGGGCTGATGACCTCATTTCGTGTTAAGGGTTGGGGAGCATTCCTGGAATGAAAGGCGTTAATTCTAGTTTGTAGTTTAGATGCAAGAGCGAAAAGTGTGTGCGTGTGTGTTTGTGTGGTTATGTGTCATTGTTTGTGGAATGTCTGAGGTCTGTTTTCTGAGCGAATGATGGCAGGCTTTACCGAACGCATTCACTCACACACAGACACACACACACACACACCCCACACACACACACACTAATGCCAGTGTTGTCCTCACAGAGACGCTATCTGAGAGGACTGACAGCTGCCAACTCTCAAGTACCTCCTCACAAACAGCCTTAGTGTGACTTCCGACCTCACAACACTCACTTCCTGTATTTTCCCAGCTTCCCTGCAGGAGCCACCCTTATTGTGTCTGTTGCCGCTGATAGTATCTCATAACATAACACGAGATAGCAAAAACATCTCCAGAGGAGAAAAGAAAAAGAAGTCTCATAGCAACACTGCTTTGTGGATGGGAGGGCAGAGCCATGGGGAAAGTCTCAACTCAGGCTCTGGCTGTTTTAGCGAGAGGCTGAGATTTTTAGTTTTTTAAAATGTGGGCCAACATTTTTTTTATTAAGTGTCCATAAAACAAACATTCCTCTTTTTTCTTAAAAGGACGGTAGTGTCTCATTGTCTGAGGGCCCAGGAAACACAGTTAAAATTCCTGGAAGTGTTTTGATACCAGTATTTATCCAAAGGCAGTATGTGCATGTTCTATATGTGTTTATGTACATAAGGCCAGACGGGGTCAGATAAGCTGTCAGCGAAAAAATCAGATAGGAGGTCAACAACATGACTAAGATGGAGAGGTTTTCTTTCTCTACAACAGGAAGGGAACACAATAGGCATAATTACAGAGTGGGTGTCCTTGTGTGTGTGGAGAGAAGAGAGTAGGACATCCTCCTTTGTTCATCTATATTCACTGCTTATTTGGAGATTATAGTTTTTGCATGTGTGGGGAGCAAAGAGTGTGTTACTTACCGTAAAAACTGCCTACATTTCCTCCTGGACACTACAGAGGAAAAACTGAGTTGTTGTTTTTTTTCTCTATTCTTCTGTGTAACCGTTCACTCTCCAGCCAAGCCATTCAAAAACCTACTCTCACCGCTGAGATGATCGTGAAAATTGCACAGGATTCCTAGTTTATTTGAACACGTGTCGTACGCATTGCAGGAATGCAGAGGGCGACACCGAAAGGAAGAAATGAGACGGTAAATTGGTGATCTTGTACCAAATGATTGAGTGACTTGGCCTCTAAAATCAAATTCCTCATGCAAATGAAAAACAACAGAAAAACCCAAAACAAATCACACCCCATTGACTGTAAGAAAAAAAAGCTTGGAGAAGTATGTCATCTTTCTTCTTTTAAAGCTTTAAAATTACACACACAGCAGTGAGTTGGAAGGACGTTTTGGTACTTTGGGAGCTATGGCAAAATTATATGAAGTCATCTTGATTGTAAGAACGTTGCTGCTGGAGAACATTTCTGCATCTGTGATTGTGTGCCAGTGTGGCTTTGTGTGTAAAAGAGAATTTGGAAGTTTGTCTAAATGTGCAGCAGGTTGTAAAGCCTGATCTGCATGCCGAGGCCCAGTTGGTCAGCGGCTGTGGCGGGTGAGTTAACCAGAAACACGCCAAAGACTGCATATAAAAGATGGGACATAATCACCTTGACGTCACCTGTTGGTTTGTGGACTACTGTTTTAAAGCCTCAGCTTTGAAATAATGCCATTACCATCTTGGTGTTTCATAATTAAATGTAAGAAGTGAAGGGATGGATCTGACTGAGCACTCGAGGACGCTGTGCACATCGATATCATAGCAACATGTCTATGACACGTAGCTGCGCCTTAAAACAAACCTTACTTTATTGCCTATTTGCTCTCAATGGGGCTATAATTTTCTACATTACGATCATGTTGTTGTTAAGGGAGATGTGAAATTAGCGATGAGACCATAAACTCATTAGAAAAATGTTTATTAATGTAACGGATCACAGGAGCCGCACTGATAAATAACACAAATCTGGCACACAATGTACTTTTCTTTTACCTGATTAATTATTGTTTTGACATTTTTAGAAATGTACTTTTTCCACTTTCTGCCACAAGGTTGAATTAGAAGGTTGATGACACTGATAGTCATTTTCATTGTCACTGAACTCTCGAATCACATCAAGCAGGCCCCGAGCCACGATCTGCCTGTTGAAGACATTCTCACTGAAGGCATACTTCTCTAGCCTCCCAAGAGGTGTTGGGTTGTCTTGTCCTGCAGCTGGATGTATTGACTTTCTAGAGCCTCTACGACAACAAGCCTCTACAATGCAGATTTCTGACCAGACTTCTGAAAGTGTTTTCTGGAGCTCAAGTGGCACTGTGTTAAAGTGTTGAGGCCTTATTCTAGTAACAATACCTTTGGCTCAGTGACCTGCACAATATCTTAGGTCAGAATTACTCCCTACTGTCAGAGTGCCAAGGACACAGAAATGGAAGAGGGCAGCCTGCTATTCCACACCACAGATATACAGTAACAGTACTGTGCCAGTGGAAAAAGACATTACTGTGTTTGTGTCTGTGTCACAGTGAGAGTCTGTGTTTGCGTGCATCTTTCCCATTCCCTTTAGCCTAGCCAATCTTCTGTGTGTGTGTGTGTGTGTGTGTGTGTGTGTGTGTGTGTGTGTGTGTGGTGTGTGTGTGTGTGTGTGTGTGTGTGTGTGTGTGTGTGTGTGTGTGTGTGTGTGTGTGTGTGTGTGTGTGTGTGTGTGTGTGTGTGTTTTTTATGACCTGCCACTGCAGGGTCAAGTATCTGAGGTGTTAGCTGCTTCAGATGAAGGCGATGACTCGGAGCCCTTTGATATGGAGGACAGGCAGAAATGTGAGAACAGAGACGCATTCAGCAAAACACACAAACACCAAACACACACAAAATGACAAAATGTAAAGCACACATTCCCCATTTAGGTAAGCAAGTTGAATTTATAAGTTGATTTAAATTTCAAATTGACCATTAAGTAAAAACAAACGTGTTTACTGTGTGTCTCATGCAGTATCTCCATCATTAAAATGAATTTAAAAAGCTCTCACATGTATCTCCAGGGAGGATTTTCTCCGAAAGTACAAGACTATTTCGTTCAACTAATAGACATTTTGATGGCATATAATTATCATTAAGCAAAAGAAGAAATCACCTCATCTTTAATAAAGTGTCTGTATCCATTGCAAGTATACTTTTCTTCCATTAAATAGCTGGATTTCTTCTTTTACTTGCACAGATTTGTAACTATACTTTAGACAATTAAACCAACAGTGGAACCATTGTCCTGGACAGGAAGAGCAAATCTAATTTAACCCCTCTGCACCCCAACCAGCATCAACACCACCACCACCATCACCCAAATACCTCCAGACTAATTGGGTCTGAAATCAAACTCCTCTCGCCCTCGCTGGACCTCCAGCACTGTAACAGGCTCCGGGCAGGAACAGAGAGATCGCTTTATATATAGAGCACAGAGGGATTTGGTGAGACGTCCGTTTGTGAGGGGGCATTGATTGGAATTCTGACTAGGAAATAGGAAGCTAATCAAGTCTCCACTTTAATATACTTGAAGACACTTAAAAGAGCAAAATCGACTTTTGTAATTTAATATTAACACAAAATGAATGTTGTCCCTCGAAATTCAGATATGTTGGACAGTAATCATTATTGTCAAAATTGTCTAAGCATTATAAAAAAATTTTTTTACTGTGAAATGTAGAACAAAACCAAAATGAACAGGCCGACATGCGCTCTACTATGTTGCATCTGGAATGTAATGATGAGTATTTTCAATATTGAAGACATTGTATAGTCCTTAAAATTTATGAGCTTATACATGCTATTAATGGAACAGGAATTCCATTTATTCCACCCATTTATCTTCTGAAATATCAACCCATGGCTATTTTCTTCAATATAAAGACAAAACTGGATATCAGATGTCTTGTATTGGGTTGCCTTTTTAAATCTAAAAAAATGCCCACATGCACAGAATAAAACTGGATGCTGAAAACCTATAAAAAATATACAATTATTATGTACTGATAAATAATAACACAAATCTGAGACACAATGTACTTTTCTTTTACCTGATTAATTATTGTTTTGACATTTTTAGAAATGTACTTTTTCCACTTTCTGCCACAAGGTTGAATTAGAAGGTTGATACTTCTCTTGTCTTTCTGTGTTACATATGGAGATACAGCCAGTTAGTTTACACTACCATTCAAAAGGTTGGGGTCACTTAGAAACGTCCTTATTTTTGAAAGAATAGTATTTTTTTCAGTTTAGTTAACATTAAATTAATCAGAAATATAGTCGCGACATTACTAATGTGGTAAATGACTGAAACGGCTGATTTTTAATGGAATATCTCCATAGGGGTACAGAGGAACATTTCCAGCAACCATCACTCCTGTGTTCTAATGCTACGTTGTGTTAGCTAATGGTGTTCAAAGGCTAATTGATAAGTAGAAAACCCTTATGTTATGTCAGCACATGAAAAAAATGTGAGGTTTCATGGAAGTCATGAAATTGTCTGGGTGACCCCAAGTTTTGAACGGTAGTGTAGCTTATCACAGTGACTGGAAACGGGGGAACACTCCTGAAGATTTTCTGCCTTTGGATGGAGCCAGGCCAACAGTGTTCCCCTGTTTCCATTCTTTGTGCTAAGCTAAGTGGCTGCTGGCATTGGCTTCTGTTCACAGTATGGAAATGAGTGGTATCTCACTTCTTCTCATCTAACTGTCCCCCCAGAAAGTTACTGAACATCACTTTTATTAACCCGAGTGAACCCTAACACCAATATTGAAAAGGTGTGTAATCTCAGCATATCTTATACTAAATTATATACACACGTGCGACAAAATTGTTGGTACCCCTCAGTTAAAGAAGGAAAAACCCACAATTCTCACTGAAATCACTTGAAACTCACAAAAGTAACAATAATAAAAATTTATTGAAAATTAAATAATCAAAAACAGCCATTACTTTTGAATGTTGATTAACATAATTATTTTAAAAAAACAAACTAATGAAACAGGCCTGGACAAAAATGATGGTACCTCTATAAAAGATTGAAAACTATTTGACCAGAGTGACATGATTAACTCAGGTGTGTCATTTAATTGACATCACAGGTGTTCCAAACTCATAATCAGTCAGTCTGCCTATTTAAAGGGAGACAAGTAGTCACCCTGCTGTTTGGTGAAAAGGTGTGTACCACACTGAACATGGACAACAGAAAGCGAAGGAGAGAATTGTCCCAGGACATCCGAAAAAAATGATAGACAAACATCTTAAAGGTAAAGGCTATAAGACCATCTCTAAACAGCTTGAAGTTCCTGTGACAACAGTGGCTCATATTATTCAGAAGTTCAAGACCCACGGGACAGTAGCCAACCTCCCTGGACGTGGCCGCAAGAGGAAAATTGATGACAAATTGAAGAGACGGATCGTTGGAATTGTATCCAAAGAGCCCAGAGCAACCTCCAAAGAAATTAAAGGTGAACTCCAAGGCCAAGGTACATCAGTGTCAGATCGCACCATTCGTCGTTGTTTGAGCCAAAGTGGACTTCATGGGAGACGACCAAGGAGGACACCACTGCTGAAATAAACTCATAAAAAAGCGAGACTGGAATTTGCAAAAATGCATGTTGACAAGCCACAAAGCTTCTGGGAGAATGTCCTTTGGACAGATGAGACCAAACTGGAGCTTTTTGGTAAGGCACATCAACTCTATGTTCATAGACTCAAAAACCAAGCATACGAAGAAAAGAACACTGTCCCTACGGTGAAACATGGAGGAGGCTCAGTAATGTTTTGGGGCTGCTTTGCTGCATCTGGCACAGGGTGTCTTTGAAAGTGTGCAAGGTACGATGAAATCTGAAAGACTATCAAGGCATTCTGGAGAGAATGTGCTGCCTGGTGTCAGAAAGCTTGGTCTCAGTCGCAGGTCATGGGTCTTCCAACAGGGACAACGATCCAAAACACACAGCCAAAAACACCCAAGAATGGCTGAGAGAAAGCGTTGGACTATTCTAAAGTGGCCTTCTATGAGCCCAGATCTGAATCCCATTGAACATATGTGGAAGGAGCTGAAACATGCCATTTGGAGAAGACACCCATCAAACCTGAGACAACTGGAGCTGTTTGCTCATGAGGAGTGGGCCAAAATACCTGTTGACAGCTGCAGAACGCTCATTGGACAAATACAGAAATCGTTTAATTGCAGTGATTGCCTCAAAAGGTTGTGCAACAAAATATTAAGTTATGGGTACCATCATTTTTGTCCAGCCCTATTTCAATTAGTTTGTTTTTTTTAAATAATTATGTTAGTCAACAATTCAAAGTGATGGCTGATTTGATTATTTAATTTTCAATAAATTTTTATTTATTGTTACTTTTGTGAGTTTCAAGTGATTTCAGTGAGAATTGTGGGTTTTTCCTTCTTTAACTGAGGGGTACCAACAATTTTGTCCACGTGTGTAATTTCTCATAGACAAAAACTGTAACAACCGAAAAATTGTTCTGAACTTTCTGAAAAGTCATTGACTTATCATTTGTGATCTCCAGGTCATCTGGAATAACCAAATCACATCTTAAAGTTGTTCTATTTCAGTGAAATTACTTTATTTCATGTCTCTTTCAAAATTTGCCAAAATCGACCATTTGCACCATATTCTCAGCACAGCTCTGAAGTCATGACGACTCGGCTGCCCCCAAACAGTTGGTACACAACTTAAAGACTATTCGACTGAACTGCAGGCTGTGCTTACACAGAGCAGACAGGAGACCAGTGTGCAAACAAATTAGAAATGTAAATAGAAATCATCTATGAGCCACAAATTTTTTTTCCAAACTGGTTTTCAGGTGTGGGCATTTGGAATTGTCGTATATGTAACTATGGCATGCTGCACAGAAGACATTTTAGAGTTCCTTCTGCTTTTAGTCATTATTGGTGCTATTTCCGTTGAGGTGACTCATCCGAGACTGAGGAGACTTTTTATAGCAGTAAAAATATGACAGAAGCATAAACTTCTTGATAATTCATAAGTGTTAGTAAATTGTTCTAACTTCCATATCATACCTTCTGTTTTTACCCAACAAAAGTGGCAGTAGAGCGCCTGATACACTTGGCTCACATGCCTGAATTTTTCTAGGCCGTTCTCAGTGACCATGATCCAACAGCTACTGTGGGGTAGCCGGTCTTTTCTTACTGTACAGCAGAATAATGCCATTCATGGTCCATTCCCCACAGTTCATTCATTTACAGTGGATGACGCAGATGATTGGATGTGAATGACCTGACGGGGCTGAAGGGCACTTATTAAACAGACCTCGTCCTATTTTAGCTCAGCACTCACTCAGCCATTAACCTGGCTTGGGTCACTCATTTGGGCAGAAACTAGAGGAGCCTTACTCAACATTTGGTTTTTAGCTCCAACCTTCACTTTTGGAATAAATAAGCTGTTATTTTACCCTCCAGTGGAAACACACAAACAGAGATGACATTTTACTGCTTGTCCCATCTTTCACTTGTACGGGCAGCATGGGGATGAGATTTGAATCATTTGGTAGCTGGTGTGAAACAAATCACATGCCTGCAGTAACGAACTGGTGTCTACAGACTCGGTGCAGTGTCTGTAAAGTGTGTTCACTGCAGTAATAAAGCAGTGGGTTGTGCTGCTCGGCTGTGCTGTGAAGATAAAACAGGAGTGCAGAGTATCTGAGCCGGGGCCATGCCAGTGTGTGAGAAACTGAGTCAGCCTCATTATGCATCCTCTGTTGTTGTGTGAAACAGATGTAATCAGAGCCAGTTCTCTGAGGCGTTATAGGGTCGTTTAAATGTTCACACATCACTCCCTATTGATGGAGTAGATTCCATCAGGATAGCTCCCAGAGAGTGAGGAGTTGTTCAAATTTAAGGAAAATACAACAAAATGATTGTGTTTGTACTCATGCACATACAAAGAGGTGTTTCTGTGATTTACTGTATCTTTGCTGGTGAATATGACAAAATAGGATGGGGAACAGGCCAGTTTTTTTAGTTGTAACTCTAGTTTTAGCTAGATGTGCCGAAATAAAACAGACAGCTACATGTAGGCTTGAGCACCCTAAAATTCTCTACTTATTAAAAAAAGCTAAAGAATTTCGTAAAAATCCATTTATTTGAGTTTCAGCGTTTTTTTTCTTGATTGATGAAGGCCAAATGTTGAAACCAAATTGTCTCTATTAATGTTCTGACATGTCCGAAGAAAGCTGTAAGGAGCATTTGCATAAGCAGGCACCTGTGCCATGACAAAAGGATGTTATTTTAAAAGTGTAAAAGGAAACTCCACTCCCTTTTGTTTTCACACAGCCTGTGAAAACAGTCACATCATTGCTTTTGTGGATCTAGAGTAGCTTTCTGAATTTAAAAGCAAATGCAATTCTGATGTTGTCATTGTGGGTCTCTAATTAAATATGTCACTTTCTTGGAGCTTGACCCAAAATTCACCATGTCTCAGTTAGTCTTGTCACGCTGAGAGTTTTCAGTCTTCCTGAAGTGCAGCATTAAATTGCCCACTTTATGTTGTTTATCCGTGTCTGGAAAAAAAAAATATAACCTCCACCCACCCGGAAGCAGTATACAACATCAGCATCACAGCGGTTATTGGTGAGATTTAGCAGCCTTCGTGACGTATTATGACAAAACTCCAGCCAGTTGCTACTTTGGGAAGCTTCAGCAAGCATGAGCAAATTCAAGTAAAACCCGTGAGAAAGTACAGCCAGTTAACAGGCTATCACCTTTCAGAGCCTAAAGAACAACACCAGTTATCTCTAAAATCATTTTGATAGGCAGTGAAGTGACTCTAGGTGATGGTGGGGCTTCCTGATGGAGGACAGACAGGAGCCTCTACCTGTTGAGGCGACCATTGTACTGACCTCACCACTGACTGTGCTGCAGCAGTGAGCCTCATGCTGTCAGCATGCTCTCAGGCCATCATTTTATGCTAATGCTCACCGC
This sequence comes from Acanthochromis polyacanthus, assembly GCF_021347895.1. Taxonomy (NCBI): domain Eukaryota; kingdom Metazoa; phylum Chordata; class Actinopteri; family Pomacentridae; genus Acanthochromis; species Acanthochromis polyacanthus. The sequence goes on from NC_067127.1 coordinate 24,578,152, forward strand.
TCACTAAGTTTTCTACTTTTGTTGTCGTGTTTCCTGTTGATGTTGCTGTCGCTCTTGAAAATTCTCTCTCTCAGCCACCAGAGGAAATCGGGGCTGTAAAGTGTCTGTTTTTATTTCGCCACCGCTCTCACTATCTCACACCTTTGCTTCCTGGTGTCTCGGCTCCAAAAGCAGCGTCTGCAGCGCACACTGTTTGAGTGAAGAAGTGTTTCCTTTCACCTTGTGTTGAAGTAGATAATTGGGCATTTTGTCATTTTTGTGGGAAACCTTTGTAGGTATTTCTGTTTTCAGATCAGTAACAAGCAAGGCTGCAAACAGTTACTAGTATATGTAACATTGATTAATCAGTTTTTTTTTCCTCAATCAATTAGTTGTTTGGCCAAATTAGTTGGTTCGGCCAAATGTGAGCAGTGTTTCCCAAAACTGAAGACAGTGTCCTCTAATGTACAAGACCAAAACATGTGCAGTTTACTGTCATAGAAGCAGGAATATAAACCAGGTATTAAGAATCTGAAATGAGAGAACTGACATTTTTTTACTTTGAAAATGTGTTGCAACAAATAATCGATTACCAAAATATTAGATATCAATTTATTAATTGACAACATATTGATTCATTTTTAAAGCTTCAGCAGCAGGTAACTTTGGATGGAGCCCACATGTGATTCCACATTGAATCCTGCTCCTGTAGATCTCCGTGGCCCCTGTTGGACAGACAGTCTTTGTCCTAGCTGTACAGGATTAAAGAGTGACTGTGGGACAGGGCAAGTGTAGCTGAGGCACCCGTGCGAGTGGTCCGAGGGCCTCCAGGTGGGATGCTGAGGGAGGGGGCTCAGTGGATGTCTCACCCAGGTCCCTCTAGGATGTGGGTGGCGAGCCAGAGGAATGAACTCCCACTCCAGTGACATAATGGGCACCAGCGAGTAGAAGAGCGCAAGGTCGGGAGGTGTTCAGGATTTCTCGCATTCCACTATCCTGACAGCCCGTCGATACCCCCACCACCCCGCCCCTCCAGCTCCTTATCCTCCGCTCAATGGGACACCTGACACCCCCACATCCCCCAACCCTCCCAGCTGCAGGGGCTCAGTGTAGATTTACTGAAGAACGAAGGTCCTCTTCCCTCTTAACATTCACTTATACAAAAACGTTTTTTGGAAAATGATGCATGTCTCATGTCTCCTAGTAGTACTCTGTTGTGTGCTGATGAACGGGTCATCATGCTGTCTTCAGGCTGACTGTATAGACTGTAGTAATTATACTACGGCTGGGACTTTAATGCATTCATTTCGATTAACTACAGAAAAAATAACGTGTTAAAAATACGGCATTTAATCAAATCTTTCTCAGTTCAATCATTTCTCACATACTGGTAACACTGATGCAACTAAAATCTGGTTTCCAGCCGAGAAGAAGATGCGCAGGACACACTGAGTGATGTCAGCGCAAAAGAAAGTTTGGTGAGCAGTGAAGGAAGACGAGACCACATTGAGCTTGTTGGATGGAAAATTTTCTTTTCCCAATGGCACTTGGATAAAAGCATGGTTATGTGTAAATTGTGCAACAGAGTTTACTTATCACCGCAGCACTTTCAAGCCAACGGTATCACCTCAATGCAAAACATGTTGCTGTTAGCACCAGAGCTAACGTTAGCTACGACAGTCCTGCTACCGCAAACATTGTAGCCATCCCATAATAAGCCACTTTTGAAGACATTAAAAGTGCTTGAGTTTATGACAGTCTTAAAATGTTCAATATAATAGCTATAATTGCACTTGAAACATAAACATTTTTGTTGTTTAAGTTCATGTATGTCTTTTCATCGATCCAGGCGTCAACCAAAATTTATTTGAATTGAATAACTTTACTTGTTGTGTTCAAACAGTAGTATTTGACAAAAATATGATTAATCGCGATTAATTACAAAGCCTGTAACTAATTTGATTCATTCTTTAATCGCATCCCACCTCTACTCTATATACATGCAGTAACATGAGATAAGCACGGCTGCAACAGGGACTTAAACTAATTTCTCCAACGCAAGATCAGATTATTTGAGTATTGTATACTGACAGTCAATAGAAACTTTGAGGTAGAAATGTACGCAGAATTCTACTTGTAGGGGGGTTGTAATTATTCATTGTGGATTTACTGATGATCTAGTGCCCTGGTAGTTGAGATAATGATGAGTTGTCATATTTGTCATGATTCATTGGACATGGGTTGGTCACTTTGCAAAAGTGAACCAAATACACACCAAGCAATACTCAGTGAGTATCTGCACAATTTGAGAATGGGTTTTGAAGGCCTATATAAAGGCCCAAAAAAGGCCACTATGAACAGCATCATGCCGCGTCTATCACATGAACAACGTCTCCGGGCACTGGGTATGGTGGAGGACGGTTTGAGCTACAGTGATGTAGCCAGGCGTATGGGCTGTTCCCAACCCACAATCAGAAGCCTGGTCCAAAGCATGCGCCGACGGATTGCTGCCTGCATCGAAGCAAATGGAGGCCATACTCGGTATTGACTGTTGTGACTTTGTGTTTGGCAGGTGCCGTTTTCTTTTGTGAAATTCTTTATTTGAAATCATTCTTGAAACTTTAGATTTTGTGTCTGTATGCCAATATGCTAAACAAATGATTCATATGAAGAAATCCAGTTTCAGGCTTCAAAATAAAAATTATGTTGAAAAATATGGTCTCAAAGTTTCTATAGACTGTCAGTGATAATGCAGCTCATGATGAGTTTTCCTCTTAGATCATTTTTATTTTTAGCATTTTACACTTTTGTTAGAGATTTAGCAGTACAGTATGGGGATGGGAGTGTGAGAGATGAGGGAAGAGAAGTAGGAAATGCGAGAAAAATTGGTTCCAGACCAGGTCTCACTTCAAATTGTTGTCAGGAATTAGCCATTAGCTTATCCCACCAGAACATACGGTTCAAATCAGGGCACTGACATCTATTGCTGTGTCTTTGACAGACTTTGACACTACATGCTATGCAACATTAGCTGTTTACGATATATACTGCACACGAATTGAATAGTGTATCTTTTTTTTGGAAGTAAACCAGATCGCTAGATAATGGTGCAGTGTAAGACATGAATCACATTTTGACTTTGAATGAATCAATAAGCTTCATTTTGACCTCATGAATGAAAAATGTTTTGACAAAACAAGGTCCACCGCACCAAAAGAATGAAGCATTTTAGTGACACTGATATGTCATTCCAGTGGCATGGTCTGATGGGTCACTACTTCTTAAAAACATCCATCCATTCTCTATACACCGCTTTATCCTCACTAGGGTCACGGGGGGCTGGAGCCTATCTCAGTTGACTCGGGCGAAGGCAGGGGACACCCTGGACAGGTCGCCAGTCTGTCACAGGGCTACATATACAGACAAACAATCACAGTCACATTCATACCTACGGGCAATTTAGAGTAACAATTAACCTCAGCATATTTTTGGACAGTGGGAGGAAGCCCACGCATGCACAGGGAGAACATGCAAACTCCATGCAGAAAGAGCCCAGGCCCAGGCTGGGATTTGAACCAGGGATCTTCTTGCTGCAAGGTGAAAGTGCTAACCACTTCGTCACTGTGCAGCCCTTCTTAAAAACAGCAAATAAAAAAGAAAGTGGTCCAGATTTGTAAGAGAGTTTTACTCTTAGGACTTAATGCACATGGTGGCTTCATGCACGTAAGAACAGACGGAAACAACATTTCTGAATGAGTTTGGCATTGCACAATTTTTCATTTATATTTTTTTGCTACAATTTTAAAGTTCACTGCAAATTTGCTTAACAAAGCGAGAGAGAGTGATTGCCTAGACTGGAATATATCCCAAATTACTGGAAACATTGCCATACAAACATTCATGTGTCCTACTGCCTTCAGTGATCACCTAATTTTTTATCAAGCACCACTTAAAGGTACAAATTTGTGGTTTTAAAGGAAGAGTCTGCAAAGTTCAAAATGATATGGATTCTTATTCAGTTATTGCAGCTATGCTTTGCTTAGCTCTTATTTCTCGTAACCAAGTATAGCATTAAATGAAAATTACACCTGTCAAGCAATAGTCTGTTTTTATTATCACTGTGAGCTTTTGGTACACGAGTGTTAGCATTTTTTTACATTCTTTCAGTTAATTTGGATTATATACGGTAATGATTTGGCTTTTCAGAGGTAGCAGCGTTAGATGTTACGAGTTCGCCTGTAGGCATGAGGCTGCTTTTGTGCTACTAAATACAATTCCTCAGCAGAGATGATAATGCGTTCCTGGTGAAGGGTTTGTTTGGATCTTGCATATTTACATAGAAAGCAGTTTCTAAAACTGTGGTTAGCACAGTTTCCAACAAAGTAACCAAAGATCTCAGGTCAGTTAAAAAAACTAATGTTTAAAAAGCTCAGAATGGTACTACTGTTTCCACAAGTGGCACAAGGTTAAGTTTTTCCCCTCACTCCCCTGCCCTGCCCTGCTCAAATGTACTGTATAGCGCCAGGGGATGGAGTGTGTGCCAATGGATGCCAACTGCACAACACTCACAAAAACACACACACAGCCTCACCCCATCCAAACCCCATTCATCCACCAACTGATATTGTCACTTACAGATTGCCCCTCGTAGTCTTTCAGTGCAAAACAACACCTGATTAAAATGCCAGCACGCGCACACACATGCTTGCAACCAACACACACTCTGCTAACAGCCTGAAAGACAATCCCCTTGAGAAAGGGGGCATTTTGCGCCAAAACCTCGAGGAGGCAAATCATGTTAAGCGATGTGTGAAACCTCCGTAAAAAAGTAGATAAATTCAATGCAGCTAAAATTTCCTATTATGTCCCTTAATGTTGGAGAGGGTGGAGGTGGGGGTGGACTGTAAAGGCTTGACTTCAGAGGCAGGGCTGTCCCAGAGAGAGGAGGCTTCTTGGTAAAGAAAGGAATTTGTCACTCAAGCTCTTAAACTCCTAATCTCCTCTAATACAGTACAATCAACAGGCTCTTATGTTCACAGAGCGGGTTTCCCTCTCCGCTCAGACTTCAGGCTCTGCTCCGATTTTATGCCTCCTCTCTGAAGATGAAAAACAATCTGGGGTCCCAACCCTGTAGGCGTGTGTGTTTTACACTGTATGTGTGCTGATGGGGGTCCGTATACCTCCACCCTGCCTCCCGTAGCAGTAGTGTTTTGACTAATGGCTCTCAAAGCCTTTTGAAGTCTGTGGTGTTATCTAGGTGTCAGCTGTGGTGAGGATGGTCAAGGTGGAAGAACAACACACAACCTCTGTGTCAGATAGGTGCTGCGTGGACAACTGGAGCCATTAAATGAAGTCATACGTTATGTTTTCCCTGCATTTGAAGTGTGTGTCGTCGCACTCACATTTCCTCCAGTGTCTTATACTGTGTGTACTGCCTGTCTTGGACTACGTGTGTAGAAGTTTCACGGCAACAGAGGACTGTTTGTTGAAGTCTACAAATAGCAAAATAATTACTTAATGTGATTTTCAAGTGTTTTACTGGAAGTCACGTAATGACACATGAAGATCACATATCGAGACAGTCTGTCCATCCATTCATTAACACGAAACCCAACATTAAGAGCAACAGTTTGTGTGTGTGTGTGTGTGTGTGTGTGTGTGTGTGTGTGTGTGTGTGTGTGTGTGTGTGTGTGTGTGTGTGTGTGTGTGTGTGTGTGTGTGTGTGTGTGTGTGTGTGTGTGTGTGTGTGTGTGTGTGTGTGTGTGTGTGTTGGTACAGAATATTTTTGAATCCACTCATACACACCCTGATGGTGGTTGGTTGTATGAGTTATAGTTTTGTTTCCCAGAAGGCCGTCCAAGCCCAGAGAAGACACACATGCGCAGACACACACACACTAAGTTTGGAACATAGTGTCATTCAAACATCGCAGCGCCAGCACTAACATGCCAACAAGAAACAAGGTTATTGGAGGAAATCAGGTGAAGGTAGAAAACATGTTTTCAAGCAGCAGTTATTCCTCCCGCCTGTCACATTTTTTAAAGCAGCCTGGAGTATTTACTTTGTATTTGATTTGATAATCCTGACGCCTGAAAAGTTTTTTTCTCTGTTCTTGGATTTGCGGGCGCAGTGGACATACGTGCACACATTTTTCCTTTGAGTGTCAAAGCATCTGAATTTTACAAATACTCGACTGTTCAGCTGTGGAAACTGATTTATTTAAAATAATTTATTTCAGCTCAAGTTTTAGTCAGACATTGGATTTAATTATTTTAGATTCAGGGACACACCATTACGAGTAATGCTTTTTCCTTTCATGCCATGGCCTCACACAATACTTCACAGGCTGGGCCTATGACATTAATGTGCTCTCTTGTTGAAACGTATTCTATACATGACTGAATACTCATGCTTTTCTTCCACAAATCTAATTCTGTTTACAGTCTTTTTAATCTAATGTTGATGGAGGAAACGAGGTTTCCCCATTTCATGACTGACTTGCGAGCATGTAAACTCACTGACTGGATCAACAGCTGATTTTTTCACATAGGCTTTTAGACTTAGTATTCTCTCCCTCTTGTGTGTTTTTCTCCATTTCCTGATAAGCTCCAAAGTGTTATGCACTACCCATATTTCAATTTAGGTACTCAAAATGCCCACTATTCCACTAATTACAGCTAATTTTGCAATGCTAATATCCTTAAAAGGTAAAACAATACACAAAGCCAGTTGAACCAGCTCATGTAAATTCAAATTTCACCATGTTGTGTACTGTAAATGTGTACTTCTCAGTGTAGGATCATTAAATTTCAATAACACTATTTCATTCAGATGAGTTTTTGAATACTTATACCAAATAACTGTCAAGTACAGTTTAGCTTACTGACAAAAAATTAGCATTAGCTTGCTGATATATGACCAGTTTAAATTGAAAATAAGTAATAAAGAGACATGCACCAGCACTTCAAATTTAATTAGAATGCTAAATGTTACAGATTGATTATCACAAAATATTTAAACATTAAAGTTGTCACATATAGCTATTAGGTAGCAAATTCAGCAAACGGGCAAAACAAGTGTTAGCTTACTAAAATGCAACCTGTTGAGATTAAAAAGAGGTAATAAGAAGACGTGACATACCAACTCTTCATAAATTCAGACACAACTTAGCTACACTGTGCACATGTCCTATAAAATAATAAATTCCTACTTGCGTATTAGATATTATGAAATATTTACATTTAATACCTGTCATATGTAACTGTTGCAAAGCTAACGCAGCTTACTGACTAAACAAACATTAACCTGCTGATATCTGACTAGTTTACATTGAAAGCATGATAAAGGAACTTCCACAAACTCTTTATAAGTTTAGGCTTAGGCTAGTTTAAGTGTAAATTATCAATTAATATATCCATATTCAATATATACTCATTTTAAACAAAAAATAAACAAACCTAGGTTAGTTGTTAGTACAAAATATATATACCTAGAATCTTTGTGTCGCTAACTTAGTTTAGCACTCATCATGGCTAATACCTACAAGTTTGTGGGGGTTAGGTTTATGATCTGGGGTTGGTCAGATTTAGCAACGTTATGTGGCCAAAGAATGAGGTCAGCTGACTACCTGAATATACTGAATGACCAGGTCTTTCCATCAGTAGAGTTTTTCTTCCCTGATGGCATGGGCATGTTCCAAGATGACGCTGCCAGGATTCATGGGGCTCACATTCAGAATGAGTGATTCAGAGAGCATTAGACATCATTTTCACACATAGATTGGTCCAAACCTCAGCCCCACTGAGAATCTTTGGGATGTGCTGGAGAAGACTTTGCACAGTGGTTCGTCTTTCCTATCATCAATATAAGATCTTGGTGAAAAATTAATGTGTCTCCGGACAGAAATAAATGCTGTGACATTGCAGAAGCTTATCGAAACAATGCCATGGCTAATGTGTGTCATTCTCAGAGCTAAAGGTGGTCCAATGAAATATTAGACTATGCGACTTTTTTTTCGGATGGGCAGTGTATGTCAAACACTGTGTGCAGATTCTTGATATAAATTCACTTTCTCTCCTATGGTCAGATGTGGCCGGTGTGTCCATGTGTCCCCCGGCAGCCCTGGACTCTGGTATGGAGCTGCTGTGTGGACTGTTGGCACTGTGGGGGCAGATACCAGCCGGCGTCCTCGCTCTCACTGAGTGGCTGCTGGGAGAGGACGAAGGCAATGATGATGAAGCCTCCAGTCTGGTGAGTGTGTCGCGTTGCTCTTATTTTTGTTTTTATTTGTTAAGTTGCTTTTTTCTGCCCTTTTGTTGGCTTTATTTGACAAGTTAGTATTTTTCATTAATTTGTCATAGTGACCTCAGAGCAGATGCATACTGGCAACTTAGACTGTTGCACTTTGGTACAAGAACATCATGAGTAGTCCGAAAGAACAGTTCATGATGTAGACAGTACAGACTAACAATGATTTTTGTTGTAGCTTAACTGTTGCCGTTTCATTTTTAATGGCACTCAGCCATGAACTGCTTGCTATGTAACAATTTTTGTTTTTTATTGAGTTTTATATTGAAACCGAGGTTGACCCAATGTTAGGCCTGCGATTCAAGTTTAACATTGTGTGTGTAAAGTGTGGAGCTAGAGGGACAGATAGCTTGTTGCTCTTGTTTTATTCTGCTCACAAAAGTAGTCAAAATAGCGGAGTGCTTTAAGACACCAAGGTTTCTGCTCTCCACCCACGCTCCATTTGCCATCTGTTTAGTTTTGGTTCCTGTTTAGTTCTGCTGCATTCTGAGAGGCATTGTAGGTTACAACATTCAGCAAAGTAACCGTAAACTGCTGCTGCTTGTGACTATGAGTCGTGTGACTTTATGTAATGTCAATGTCAAAGCTGTCACTCAGATTCAAACCCAGAGACTGTTACACCTAATTTTGCAGGTTTCTCTCAGTTCTACAGATTATTTTACTGTTTTTGAGCTCTGTGTTTTGGTTTGCAGGCCTGCACATGCATTGTTTTGGTTTATTGTGGTTTAGTGTTCCAGCCACAACAGGTAGCTTTTCTCTGTAAGGGAAAAAAACGACATCCTACCTGGAACCAAAAAACAGACAAAAACAAAAGCTGTGTTTCCATAATCAAATAATCCAAGCAGGAAACAAAACCAGTTATTTGCTAACCACTGAAAAAACTTGAAGAAGTAACAAAACTTTTACCATCTACAAGAGAAAGATGAAAAGAAGTCCTCACAATTTTATTCCGGTAGTGACCATGTTTCATACTGAAACAGAAAGAAAAAGAAGCATATGATCAGTCATGTGTCTTAAATCAGTCTGAACTTATAACAGCTAAAGAGCCAGATTTTCCTCTGACAAGTTGATGGAAACAGAGCTAAAATGAGAGTGAATGTTGGACTTGAATTTGCGAGTCAGCAGACACGCATCTCTAAATTACAAAGAAAACACTGCTTCAAATGAGCATGCACTAAACTGACTTCCATTTTGCCTGTGAGCAGGATGAAGAGGACTTCCTGTTTGAGAAGGGGGATCTGAACCTGTGGGCCGAGCCGGTCCAGTGGGTGAAGCTGCTGCACAGACACCTCAGCACCCTCACCATGACCAGCAAGCAGACCCAGGACATGGGAGCCGCAAGGCTGGAGCACGTCCACCGGATCCGCAGCCAGGCCAGGGACAAGGCTCTGAGGTCCCAGCAGGCCCTGGACTCCCTCCCAGCCCTGCCTCAGTTCTCCTGCACCATGGAGCACGCCCGGCTGACGCTGCGACACCAGAGGGCCACCCTGGCTCTGGATGTGCTGGAGAGGCTAGAGGAGTTAGCAGGGTTTGCTTGTAACGACACCAACTGTTTGTAAGTTAAGTAATCAGACAAACTTTAATGAACCGACACAGGTGACCACAGACTGGCTTTGTGGTGAAGTCTTTTAATTATCAAGTCAAAGTAAACCAATTTTTTTTAAACTTTATACTTGCTTTTCATAATATGTCTTAGAACTGTTGCTCCCACTTATTGTTTTTTTAATTTGTATGATTACTGTTTCTTCATTTGTATTCCACTGTTCTAAAATGAAAGCGATAAAACTGAATGGCTTGCGTCTTTAATGGTGTGAATCTTGCAAAGAGATGTTAAAAGCACTCACAGACAATAATAATACTATGTGAATGTTTGGAGATATATGAAGCCATACCAATAATTCAGGCCGAAGTTGTGCAAAACAGCACTTGATGCAGTGTTCTGTTATCAGCGGGAATGTGTCACACGACCAACTTCAACAGCCTCAGCATTGAGCGCACAGAGTGTCCTGCTTTCTACCACGTCTACCAGGGATTTTAGGTCGGAACAAAACAACTGGGCGCCCAAAGCTTCAAGCACCAGCTTCAGTGCTGCAACTGCGGAGCGAGCAGAGACATGGGATTGTGAGAGCAAGTGTTTGCGCTGACACGTCACCAAAGTTGTATTTCAGTGGACGCTTTGACTTCTACTGTATGTTTATACGAGGTGTTATTTTCCTGTGATATTTAATTTACTGCGGGATTCTTCCCATTGGACTGAGTTTTTATGCTTCCCTCTAGTTTTCCTGGTTATGTAATTAGGAGGCAGGCACAATGGACTACTGTCCTCCGTGTGTCCGTGTCTGTGTGTGTGTGTGTGTGTCTGTGTGTGTGTGTGTGTGTGTGTGTGTGTGTGTGTGTGTATTCATGCTGCCCTCTCATACAGCTGGACCCTTCTCTCTCCCTGGTAGCCATGTTTCCTGGTACAGTAAAGCTGACGTAATGTTTTGGAACAGCTTAACATCCCCCAATAAAAACAGAGCCGTGAGATGGGAGAGCGGTTTCTGTGGACGAGGACATGTTCGAGGGATTTCTCAGGAGCCTCGCTGTGTCTGTCCTTCACATTAAACTATTTATCACAACTTTGCAAATAGTCTTGGGGCAGCCCTCAGCCTAATTTTAGGGTTGGTAGTAGTAGATTCCAAGCTCTTATGTCACTTGTTTTTCGCTTGTTGCGATTTTCCCTTTTTTTTAACCTCTTTCCTTCCATCTCTAACCAAACCATTCAGCACTTAATAGTACTGAATCATGTCACAGAAAGAAAACTCTTATAACCACTCTTCCAATTATGAAAAATATATGGAAAAGATTTAATGGTTACCAGTGTTGCAGAAACCGGCAATTTCTGATGATATGTGTTGAATGCTGTTTATTTTTTTTATACCCTCCTGACTAAAATATCTGCCTTTCAGAGCCCTGATATAGAGTCCCGTCCTCTGCTGCCAACTCTGCAATCTTTCCACTGTGGTTTTTAAAGTTGACATAACTCCAAGAGTTAGACTGAGAGTAGTTTGACATTTTCATGTGAACATTCTGCCATCCTGGGAAGGTCAAATCACGCTGAGATGAGGGCAGATTATTGCAACCGCACTGCACTATTCAGCCTTACAAAGAAGGGAATGAGTGGTTTTGTTATTTAGGGAGGCATGTTTAGTTGCAATGAAGAAGACATCCTTGAAACTCGTGTGTTTGTGTGTTTGGAGCTTTACTTTAATCTCTTTGTGAAAGCATGGAGACAACTCGGGTTTCTTGTCCACAAAAAATGTAAAAAAGCATTAAGAAGATATTATTAGAGCCTGATTGTCTTGAATGCACCTCTAGGTCTTGTACCAGCTCTGCTCAGCAGGTGGCGCCTCACTCTTTTCCCAGTCACTTCACATTTTGCTCTCACGGGGGCAGTGTTGCTCTGCTGCTCCACTAAAAAACCACATTCCTGAGATTGGGAAAAACAAGTTAGAGAGGAACTTAGGGGAGTGTTTTAAAAAGTTTTAACCAGAGCAAATCCAGTTAGTGCTGTAATGACTGCATGCTGTGCTGCAGCAGGGACACATTTCTCATCTGAAGGTAAAAGTCAGCGCTTTAAAACTGAATTTTTTGACATAAGACAAAAGTAGGTCATGTGAGCAGCAGTAGGCACCAACTGCCCATTTTCCATGTGTAGACTGGAATAGGCTGCTGTTGCACTCTGCAAGTTTATTATGCAACCAGTGGATTCTAAAAATTGTACTGCACTCTGCCTGGACTCCTCTCTGCTCATACTTGTGGTCTCACCCCATCCACAGGGAGAGAGAGAGAGAGAGAGAGGGAGGGAGGGAGAGGTTCTTGCAGAGTTTCCTTCCATTACGAATACATGTGTCTGCTCCCAAGTGTGCTGGGCCAGAGGCTGGAGGGATGTCGCTGGTTCTACCCCCAGGACTGGAAGGTTGAGGAACCATTTGAACTCCACCAAGGAGCTTCTTTCTGAGCAGCCAGCTTCTCCTATCCTGCAGGATTCAGCTGTGACTGTGATTAATGTGCTGCTTGCATTAACACTAGATCTCCCCCGATGGAACTACATTCTTTCTCAGCGAGAGTCAACCCAAAGAGCAAAACCAACTTCCACAAAATTGGTTGTGTGATTAAAAGAAGAGGGAAAAAAAGAGTAGAGAGGGGTGTGTGGAGGGTGGAGGGCCGGGATGGTGGGGGGCGGCCGGGGTTGGATTTCAAGGCGTGGTGTTGAAGAATAGGGGGCCAACCGGTGAATGGAAGTTTTTTTCGGAGAGGAGGGAAGGAGGCGGCTCCTCGCGAAAGTTTTCACCGACTAGACTTCGCCCCTCCCTGGCCACCGCCAGGCTTTTATAGCCATGCAAACAGCCCGCAGCTCACAGTGAAGCACTCTGGTTCAGCGCTTCTACAGGGGAGGAGGAGATTAAAGCAACTACAACTCAACAATACAAACCTTACCCCCCTCTTTCTTCTTCTACGGGCTTGAACTGTACATAAACTTTTACAGCAACTTTTGCGAACTTTTCCACAACCAAAACCAGTCGTGGCACAAACAATCGCTCGTCGCATTCAAGGATCCTGGTCGGTCCCCCATGAAAGAGGGAGTGCGGCAGCAAACTTGGGGAAACGAGATGTCAGCGACCGTCTTGTCTGCTTTCTACGACATGGACATGCTTTATAAGGTAAATATCTAACAAGTTACGAGGAGGGTTTTTTGTCATTTTGCATTCGGACTGAAACGCTTTGGCGCTGAATTAGCGTGCCATGTGTTCAGCTGCAACAAGTTGCAGGCAAATAAAGTCTGATACCCGCCATGTGGTCAGAACAGTGGCACAGTTTGTCTGGATACTCTGCTAACATGTTTCCTTTCTCTCCAACAGCAGGATAAAAGCATGAACATGAACGCCCTCCACATCAACAGCATGCTGGACAAGAAAGCGGTGGGGGCTCCGGTCACAACCCCGGGCTCCGGCTCCTTCACACCGGGATTTTTCCGCAGAAACTCAACCAGCAACGTGGAGGCGATGAACAACGGCAACAAATACTCCCTGGGTTCCTACGGCAGTCTGAAGGAGAACACACCGAGCAGCAACAGCAGCGCCACGGCCCTCATGAACAAGGAGAACAAGTTCCGCGACCGCGCTTACAGCGAGAACGGAGACCGGGGCGTCCTGCAGCAGAAGCCCGGCTCTCAGATTAACTCCACCCGCTACAAGACCGAGCTGTGCCGGCCCTTCGAGGAGAACGGGTCGTGCAAGTACGGGGAGAAATGTCAGTTCGCTCACGGCTACCACGAGTTGAGGAGCTTGTCCCGCCACCCTAAGTACAAAACGGAGCCGTGCCGCACCTTCCACACCATCGGTTTCTGCCCGTACGGTCCCCGGTGTCACTTTATCCACAACGCCGACGAGCGCCGGCCCGCTCCGCCCGCCAATGCCAACGTGCAGGCGGGGGAGCCCAGGTCAGCTCGGGAGCTGTGCGGCTATGGCCAGAGGGAGGTCCTGCCGCCGCAGCAGCTCGGCTACACCCAGCGGGACAGACCAAAGCTTCACCACAGCCTCAGCTTCTCCGGCTTCTCCACCCATCACGGACTCGAGTCTCCCCTGCTCGACAGCCCCACGTCCCGGACCCCTCCACCTCCCACCACAGCCTCCTCCTGCACCTCCGCCTCCAGCTTCTACGAAGAGGTTCTGTCTCCCAACTCCGTGTCCTGCATCAACAGTGCCTTCTCTTTCCCCGGACAGGACTTAAAAGCCCTGCTGGCTCCCCTGGCTGTGCACACCCCCAGCGGCTACGCCAACAACCACTCCAGCGGTGCCTACTACGGGAACATGCAGAGCAGCGTGTGCCCGTCCTCCCCTCCGACCTACAACATGAGCCACTTGCAGGCGCTGCGCCGCCTCAGCGAGTCGCCGGTGTTCGAGCCTCCTCCCAGCCCGCCAGACTCGCTCTCTGACCGGGAGAGCTATGCGAGCGGGTCCCTCAGCTCTTCCGGGAGCCTCAGCGGCTCCGAGTCCCCGAGTCTGGACGCTGGAAGACGTTTGCCAATCTTCAGCAGGCTGTCGATTTCAGATGACTAATGTGTTTTGTTTTCATGTGGATTATGGACGGCTCCGGGGGGGTATCAGAAAGTGAGGTAGACTGTCCTTCAAGCAGAGGATCCCAGGTTGAGCCCCGTCACCCCCTCCGGCTCTCCATCCCGTTTCAGCAGCATCCACCCTGCTGAGGTGCCTTTGAGCAAGACATTGAGTCCCTACCAGCTCCAGGGTGCTGACTCTGCTCGGACCTCCCTGGAGGGGGGCAAGAGAAGAGTTTCACCCACAGGGATCAATAGAGCTTCATACAGTTTAAAGTGTCCTTGACCTGGCATTAGTGTAGACCTTTTTTTTCCTTGTATGTAATATAGCTGTATTAAAACTTAGATAGCAAACAGAAGGCATTCCATCAGTGCCTTGCCCAGGGGCTCACGGCAGCCCGCTCTCCCTTTTTTGCTCTATCAGGCAAGCCACACTTTTCCTGGGATTAGATGTGTGTGTAACATGACTTGACAAGAAGAAGAGACTGTAAGCGGTTTCAGATTTCCTCCCATCCTGCCAAGAATATGCCTTGACTTAAAGTAACATTTTTTTTCTTTATCAAAGTGTTTTGTTTTTTTCTTTTTCTTCTCTGAAAGCTTCAACTTCCATTCCAGACCTGTCTTCTCCCAGCGCCACCCAGTGGTTTGTTTGGTTAGTCTAGTTTGTTGCTTGGTTAAAAAGCACTCTTGAGTTGGGTTTGTTTGGGGAAATCACTGCTGATGGTTGAATATATATTTTTTTAGCTGTTTTTGAGTGATTTACATAGCGGTGCATAACTGGCTATGGACTATTTAACTTATTTATTATCTTGTGAAAAAAGTATAGGCTACATTGGTAATTTGTGTCCATACTGTATTTATCAAGTATGATGAAGCAATAGATCTATATTCTTTTATGTTTAAATTATGATCGCCATTATTAATCTGCATAAAGTGGAGTGTATGTTCTTTTCACAGTAATATATATATTTTGTTTTTTCTCCTTTTTTTTGTAACTTCACTTGGTTATTTTTATTGTAAATGAGTAAAAAAAAATCTTAATTTAAGAGAACGTATGTGATATTTATTTCATTAATTTTGTTTCCTTGTTTACGTTTATTAAAAAAAAAAGTTTGCGTGATTGCTGTTTGCTCCTGAGGTTGTGTGTCAGTGCTGTAGAAGGCTTTTTATTTTGTTTCTTTGTTTTTCTGGAGGATCCCTATTTAGATGTTTCTGTAGAATGTATAAACAATGTGGTTGTACAGACCGTCCAAACCTTACTTCTTTTTGTTGATCTAGATCAGACTTCAGTGACAAAGAACCCAAGTCAATAAATTAACCAAAAAGTATTTTTGTTTTCTCTCTGTTTGCACGAGGTCACACTGTGATTCCAGCCACGTGCTAAAGAATGTAGCAATCCCTTGTGCCCCAGTATTATTGTGTAGTGCCTATGGGGTTCACCATCTTGACATGCCTTAAAATTAACCAAATAAAGTATTTTCCTACATGGCATCATTTTATACACAGGTTGAACTGAATGTAGTGTTGGATTTTTATTTTTTCAAAAGGTTGTTACCACTCAGACACTCTGACAGAAACAACCGTAACCTTTCTCTAAATCCCCATTCCTCTTATTTTGATTTCCTTTTTCTCTTTTTTTGTTTTTTGATATTGAGATCTAGTCTTGAGAGTTTTCTAGAGGGAAGTGGATGAACACGTTTGGTTTGTACATAGTAGGTACAGGGGGATGCGCACTATGTACTTTTGACTACTTTATCAGAAGTAAAGCTTTTTGAATGTAACAAACGGACAAAAAGACAACGAGAGTTGTAATATTTTTTGGGGAGTCAGTTCACTACAAATTGAGTGTGAGACTGTTAACTTTGTACTGTACATTTTTTTGTAGTTCTCCCAATAAAAATCATTTTGAAAAAGCTCCAGGTTGTGGTTTCTTGCAGATGTGAGTGTCAGGATTCAACATTGGGACATTAGTGCATCAAAAACATGACTTGCAGTGAGTGTTGCTCACATAAAAACATCAGGTGTCAGCAAATAGTCTTCCTGCTGCAGTGGAAAAAGCCTGGAGGCAGCATAGCAGAGCTCCAGCTGCTGCTTGACACTACTTGGTCTGAGACTCTCGAGGGGGAGCCTTGTCCTCAGCATACAGTAAAAGCACTGACCAGAGACAGACATCACCCTGAACCCCGTCTCCTGTCTGAACTGCAGACTGACCTATGGCTGTGCTCTGTGACACAAAGGCCTGACTTTGAAGGCTCATAATGAAAGTGGAGAAGTGACACAGAAACCTGTAGCCCTAAATAAAAGCTATGTAACATTACATAATGTGCAATGTTCTGCTCAAACACGGCGATGAGCTGTGTGTCTGCACCATGACAGCTCTGGAATTTCAAAATGGAAAATGTTTAGGAGGGCAGAGCTGCAGGCATGTCAGCTGAATGTATTGGTGAGTTAGGCTGGATCATTGCCACGAAGATAAGAAACATCTTATCTTTGTGGCAATGATCCAGCCTAACTCACCAATCTTTTAAAAAGTCCAGCATTATGATAGTTTTATAATATACAATAGCATTCCCCTTCTCTGAGAGCAGCCACTTGAATGAAGACTGAGCTGCATCAGAAGAAGTACTCAGATCCTTAAGCACCAATACTACAAAGTTAAATTACAAGTGCTTAAGTAGGATACGAGAACTGGACTTAAAGCATCAGAAGTGAAAGTACTCGTTCTACAGTACTTTGGTCAAATTAAAGCAGCTAGTTTAGTCCAGCAGTTCCCAATCAGACCCTCCTGAGTGTCACAAGTTAAATCTGAGCGGTCATGACATGACTAAAGGAGGAATAACAAGTTTATACTGTAATTTTTAAAATCATTTTAATTAAATTTTAGTTGTTTTTTGTGAAATAATTGGACCACAAACAGAAACCATCTGAGATGTTTAGAGAGGAAATATCTGAACATATGAAGCAGTATGAGGAACCCCAACTGGGTTTTTTAAAGATGCTTTTGAAATAAATTGTACATCCATCCATCCGTTCTCTATACACCGCTTTTTCCTCACTAGGGTCGCGAGGGGTGCTGCAGCCTATCCCAGCTGACTCGGGCGAAGGCAGGGGACACCCTGGACAGGTCGCCAGTCTGTCGCAGGGCTACATATACAGACAAACAATCACACTCACATTCACACCTACGGGCAATTTAGAGTAACCAATTAACCTCAGCATATTTTTGGAGTGTGGGAGGAAGCCGGAGTACCCGGAGAAAACCCACGCATGCACAGGGAGAACATGCAAACTCCATGCAGAAAGATCCCAGGCCGGGATTTGAACTGGGGATCTTCTTGCTGCAAGGCAAAAGTGCTAACCACTAGGCCACTGTGCAGTCCTAAATTGTACATTTTTAATCTAAATAAGTAACTGTCTTTTTATTGTGATATCTGTGCGGTTGTTTTTTCTTAGTTTTAACTTAGCTTATCGTGTTTTCTCTTTGTTGGTATAATTACACTCAACATAGGAGTCTAGGTAGGCATTTGTTTCCATAACTGTACTGTTGTTCCTATGTTGGAGTCTCATCCAAACTATGACTGACACTGAATTATTTGTGATATTACTGTACCAGTATTATTTATTAATTGTTAACTTTTACACATTGCAACACCTCTCCTGTTAAATAAATGGCAAAATGTACCATAATAAATGTGCTTCAGTCTCATCCCAGTGACCTTAAATGTTGTTCTTCCATCTGAAAGTTGTTATTGTGAGTGATTTAGTTCAGAAATGGATCTATCAAGACCTGACATAACCCTGTAACTGATTAACTCTGCAGCTGTAAATGCGTTTCTACTATCAGTCACCTGCGCAGGTAAAACTGAGACAGTGGTGAAATCTACAGCTCCCCAGCTGACATAAATCCAGTTTCACTGCAAACTCTGATTACAGCATCACATGCAGTCATGTCTGGACCTCATGGCTGACATTTCAGCATGAAGCCGCTGTTGTTGTGGTGCCTGGATTTCCAGGAGCCTTTCAAAGAAGAACTTTATTATGCGAGGCACTTCTGCCTAGTTATCGGCAGCAGCAAAGGCATTAAGAAAATAAAGGGCCCGGGAGTCATGTGGTGCTTGGTGTTCCCGCCAGGATAAGCCAGGCTGATAAGGGCCTCGGCAAATATTTACTGTGTCCTCAGGATTTCATAATGAAGTGTTTATCAGAGCAGAGCCAAAGGGCTGCACAATGCGCCAGTGCCCTGCCAAGTAGGATCCACGTACCTGTGACCCAGAGTGTGTGTGAGAACATGAGAGTGTGTGGCTCAGTGTGTCAATCAGCAAACCTGCATATAATGCTTGAGTGAATGTATTAGCGTTAATATATGTTATGTCTGTAAAAGATGGACTTTTTCTATAAAGGATGTGTATGCGGTGCTGTTTGTGTGTGTGTAAGCAGGGGTCTTGCTGGTTAATGGGGTCTGGAGCTCCTACAATGAAAGGAAACACTCTCTGACTTGTGATTAGGGCAGGAAGAGTCCCACTTCCCGGCCACCACCCATTTCCACCTCTTCTTCGTCCTGCTGTTTTTCCTCCTCCTTCAGTTTCCCTTCTCCTCTGTAGTGGCGGCCGACAGCTTCTAGAAGTTACTATTTGTGTTCTACTGCTGTGCTGGGAAGCTCGACGCTCGTCCTGGTATTGTTTTGGCATGTTAAGCCCAGACCTGAGGTCAAGTGGTAATAGCATATAGCTTTTTAGACCTTGCTGTAGAATATATGGGTGCCATATGGGTGGAAATTTGCAAAATGGGAAGCAGAGAGCAGAGGTTGTTAATCATTCCTATGTCACAAACCTCCAATTAGACTCTGATAACCTTCCATTTGATGAGAGTTTCTCCATAGGTTTTGTGCCTGTTGATTTAATTAAAAAAGTAAAGGATTCAAGCCAAGTCTTCCTACTCTTAATGAGCTATGATTGCAACTAATAACTAAAGTGAAAGTAAACAGTTTTCCTTGGTAGCAGGGAGAACCCTATTAGAGTCCTGGTGACTCCTTGACCCTGATTCACACTAGTGTTGTAAATCCATCCTAGAAAGTCCCATCTCTATGCTTACCTGTGGTTGTCAACTTTACGTGACCCTGTTCTAGTTCCACAATGAAACAATGTGTGCATTTGTGTGCTACTGGTTGAAACCCCACCCAACTGACACTACAGGCTCAAACAGCTATCAGACTTCCTAGAAACATTGAACAAAAAATAAGTAAAAGTTCAGTTTTTCAGTTGGCTGCAACTTTGAGAAATATAAACGCACGTGATATCTCAAGTCAATAGGAAAGCTATCTACCAAGACAAGGCAGGAAGCTATAGTCTAATGGGATTCATTCCCCTAGTTATCTTGATCCAGAGGCAGCAGGAGTCCTGTGAGGCCTGTCACTTACAGCATAACATAGAACTTCACAGCAAATAAATACCGTGGTCTTCCTCTAAAGCATGACAACTTAAACCCATGAGTAATGAAACACATAATTTCTCAATTCAGCACACTCAGGAGTTTGACTGTTAGAGCTTTAGGCTACTTAGTCTGGTATCATGTATAATGGTGGCTAATGTCTGCTAAGTGTAGATGGTTGTTGAAGATTACAGATTCACTTCATTGACTCAAGGAGAGACACTACAGGTGAATTAGGTGAAATTTTAAACAAATATGTCAGCATGGTACTTCCCCAAAAGTGTTTTATATACACATTTTCTGAAATGTTGTGTTTAAATGTATAAATAAGAAATTATATATTGTAGCAGGTTGTCACTAGGTTTTAAGGACAGGGGGGCCTTAGCCCCCAGGAGATGCACAGGATGTGAGTGAATGTTTAAATTCACAAACAGCTAACAAAAACTGAGAAATTGCTTTTCCATTTTTTGGACAGATTTAGATTTATTCAGAGATACTTTACTGTGTAAATGTTTTAGGCCACAGTGGCCATGACTTTTGCTCACAATAATTCAGGGCTGCCAACATGTGACCAGACCTTAGCGTGAGATTTGGTCTGTGCGTGATGCTGGTGGGGGTCTGAGGGCCCTCCCCCAGAAAATTTCGAAAAATTATTGATCCTATTTCCTGCATTCTGGTGTATTTTAAGAGCATTTTGTTAAAATCTTATTATAGAGATAACATTATGGGATAATAAAAAAAACAAAACATTGAGCTTAAAAAAACAGAAAATAAAACAGAGCAAGGGCAGGCAGTATTGAAAATGGTTCTTCTTGTAAAATATGGATGAAAGTTCTGTGGCTGGATGTGCACAACACAATTCAGTATTTTCCATAAATATCTCCATAACTGAAATAACTCCAGCAACCACTTTGTAACATTTGTCTTGGAGGATTTTAATGCACACACTCAACAGCTTCAAGCAGACCACATCAGCCAACTAAACAATAAAAAGTGCTAAAGTAAAACAAAACATAACTTCATAACTTAAATTATCCATTCACTAAACAGAATTACAATCAGACACTAAACTCTACTAAACTCTACAATACATGTGATTCTAAAAACTCAGCAGCTTTACAAACTCTAAGACTAAACTCTCCACAAGGATCCAAAATAAGTTGGACTTCTACATGAGAGCTTTAATTATTCTTCATCTACTTCCTGAAAAGTTTGGTCAATAAAAAAGACAAATACCGTATTTTCCGCACTATAAGGCGCACTTAAAAGCCTTTAATTTTCTCAAAAATCAATGGTGTGCCTTTTAACCCAGTGCGTCTTATGTGTGCACTGAGTTCCAAAATCTGACTGTCGGACCATTTCCTGCCGACATAGGGACGTAATACGTACACTACACACGCTGGCAGATAAAGCTATGTACAGTACTGACTATTGTCCGAGCTTTCGCGGAAGCCGGCATCATTGCTGGCAGCGGTCGACTCTCCGGACAACACGGTCATTTCTCCAAGCCACACCGTCTGTCCATTCACCCCAGCACAGCCACGCTTCGCGGCCCTGGTCCCGACCAGGCACCGCCACTCAGCTCTACGCTCAGGCGTCCGCCGCATGCTCGTCCCGTCTGGGCTACCTGGTTGATCCTGCCAGTAGAATATGCTTGTCTCAAAAATTAAGCCATGCAAGTCTAAGTACACACGGCCGGTACAGTTAAACTGCGAATGGCTCATTCAATCAGTTATGGTTCCTTCGGCATCATTGCTGAACAGCCACCCGGCAACGAGACTGACTCCGACAATGACGAGAGTGAACCCGGCAGGTTTGATATCGATATTGCCCAGCTGTTCAATTCAGATACAGAAGATGAGGACTTTCATGGATGTGTGACAAAAGATTGATCAAAAAATAATTTGAATGTATTTTTAAATACGTAGTAGAATAAAGTTCAACCAAATTCACTGCTTTGCTTCCGTTTCCTTGTTTTAGCATGCGCCCAATAATACGGTGCGCCTTATATTTGGCTTAAGTACAGAAATAAACCCCATAATCGAGACTGCCCCTTACAATCCGATGCGTCTTATGGTGCGGAAAATACGGTACTAATATTTTCAGCTGAACTAAAGACAGACTTTGTGATTTTTCTGCTCACATGTTGTGTTGTTGTAAACTTACTCTTTCAAATAAATAGCCTCCTAACCCTCTGGAAACCAGCGTTTGTCCTGTTTTTGTGTTGCTCCTCCGCGACCCTAGACATCCATCCATTCTCTATACACCGCTTTTTCCTCACTAGGGTCGCGGGGGGTGCTGGAGCCTATCCCAGCTGACTCTGGCGAAGGCAGGGGACACCCTAGACAGGTCACTAGTCTGTCGCAGGGCTACATATACAGACAGACAATCACTCTCACATTCACACCTATGGGCAATTTAGAGTTATCAATTAACCTCAGCATATTTTTGGACTGTGGGAGGAAGTTGGAGTACCCGGAGTACAGGGAGAACATGGAAACTCTATGCAGAAAGATCCCAGGCCAGGGATCTTCTAGCTGCGAGACAATGGTGCTAACCACCTATCACTGCGCAGCCCTAAAATGGATCAGTGCTGGTTCACTGCATTTCATATGATTTTATCACAAGTTAAAACATTATTCCTCAGCAAGGAACATGTTACTGGTGATTCTGTTCACTGTCAGTCGGTTGAGCTGATGATTTTGGTTGTACACCTCAGTTCACCTCATTTCTAGCCTCAAACAGCAGCTGCTTTCAATAGAAAAAGCTAAGATACAGCCGCTACACAGTATAAGCACTAAACATCAGACGGTTCATGCCATGGTGGCTACTGGTCAGCACTGGTACAGTACCAGTTACAGAATCACCACTGGTTTTATATTGTCGTACACCATTTAAAACAACAAAATAATGGCAAAATCTTCTGCCTGATAGGACTTTTGGCAGAAGGATCTTCAAAGATCAAATTTTGGGTTAGTGGAATAAAAGCATATAACTATATGGGCCATGTAACATAATGAGTCTGTCAGTTTTAAACAGTGACACAGTGAAGAGTAAACTCAACATAGCCCCTATTTTGCCTGATGCAACCACTTCTGATGTACATTCACCTCCACTGACAGGAGGTGACAGTTTACATTAGCTTTTAGCTCACTGAATAAGTTGTTTACTCAGTGGACTGGGAGTCCAGTGATGGGTTGGTGGGGGTGGAGCGGATGGCGATGTGTGGTGGGTGGAGGCAGTTGGCCGGACTGGTCACGTTCAGCCGGCCCTGCCTGTTCCGCCACGGTCCTCTCCCTTTAACGCATGCCGAGTTGTAAATATTTACAGAGCATCCTGTGAGAGGCCTGAGTGTTTACTGCTAGTGCTTGTGGCTCCACAGCGAGAGTGTGCATGTGTATGAGCAATGCAGAAGAGATGCTTCTCTTGGTTCCTTGCACTGTGTGTGTCGGATGAGGTACTTCCCTTGGTCTCTCCACAGTCTACTAACACTAGCCCCTGGCTCTTGTTCAGGCCCCTGACTCTGAGCTCCGCATGTGAATCAACAGCCAGGACCAGCGAGCAGAGAGGAAGGCGCTGCTCACTCTGACTTCCCTGCAAATGACAGAGAGAGAAAGATGGTAGAAGTGTTTGTTTACCTCGCCTCACCCTGTATACAAGGCCGTGGCGCTGACATCACGTCTTTGCGGGTGGAACATTCTCATAAAACATGTTTTCTTTACTCCTTTCCCAATGTAAATAATGCAGAGGGTGTAAATACCATTAGCAGCCCGGCAGGGCGGTTTTTAGGCAAAAGGCTCTGTATAAAGATGTTCCCAGAGTCATGTAGGCCAGGCTGAGAGCGTGGGCGGAAGTTTCACTGTGGCAGGGTTAATGAGGTACACAGACATGCTAACCTGGCCTGGCTCTAATTCTGTCTTTGGCTTCTTTATTTCAGAGGTCAGAATATTCTTGGCTGCCCTTTAATCTGTGAAAGAAACCAGGATAAATGTACAAAACAAGATAACCACTCCCCACAGGACATAAAACCTCCCCAGTCCATGCATGAAAAGCTATTTATCCCTTCTCATGTGTATGGACTTCCTGGGCTCACTGATAAATAGTTCTAGCCGTAGCAAAAGACTAAATCCGTCCAATTTTTCGCACAGCATTTCCACTGCTTTACTATAGAGCTAATGACAGGTGACAAATTAAAGGGAAAAGACCCTTTTCAAAAATAATCTATTGCCCATTTACTGTATACATCAGTTTCCTCTTTGACATCAAGTACACACGTGGACAAAATTGTTGGTACCCCTCAGTTAAAGAAGGAAAAACCCACAATTCTCACTGAAATCACTTGAAACTCACAAAAGTAACAATAAATAAAAATTTATTGAAAATTAAATAATCAAAATCAGCCATCACTTTTGAATTGTTGATTAACATAATTATTTAAAAAAACAAACTAATGAAATAGGGCTGGACAAAAATGATGGTACCCATAACTTAATATTTTGTTGCACAACCTTTTGAGGCAATCACTGCAATTAAACGATTTCTGTATTTGTCAATGAGCGTTCTGCAGCTGTCAACAGGTATTTTGGCCCACTCCTCATGAGCAAGCAGCTCCAGTTGTCTCAGGTTTGATGGGTGTCTTCTCCAAATGGCATGTTTCAGCTCCTTCCACATATGTTCAATGGGATTCAGATCTGGGCTCATAGAAGGCCACTTTAGAATAGTCCAACGCTTTTCTCTCAGCCATTCTTGGGTGTTTTTGGCTGTGTGTTTTGGATCGTTGTCCTGTTGGAAGACCCATGACCTGCGACTGAGACCAAGCTTTCTGACACTCGGCAGCACATTTCTCTCCAGAATGCCTTGATAATCTTCAGATTTCATCGTACCTTGCACACGTTCAAGACACCCTGTGCCAGATGCAGCAAAGCAGCCCCAAAACATTACTGAGCCTCCTCCATGTTTCACCGCAGGGACAGTGTTCTTTTCTTTGTATGCTTGGTTTTTGAGTCTATGAACATAGAGTTGATGTGCCTTACCAAAAAGCTCCAGTTTGGTCTCATCTGTCCAAAGGACATTCTCCCAGAAGCTTTGTGGCTTGTCAACATGCATTTTTGCAAATTCAACTCTCGCTTTTTTATGAGTTTTTTTCAGCAGTGGTGTCCTCCTTGGTCGTCTCCCATGAAGTCCGCTTTGGCTCAAACAACGACGAATGGTGCGATCTGACACTGATGTACCTTGGCCTTGGAGTTCACCTTTAATTTCTTTTGAGGTTGCTCTGGGCTCTTTGGATACAATTCCAACGATCCGTCTCTTCAATTTGTCATCAATTTTCCTCTTGCGGCCACGTCCAGGGAGGTTGGCTACTGTCCCGTGGGTCTTGAACTTCTGAATAATATGAGCCACTGTTGTCACAGGAACTTCAAGCTGTTTAGAGATGGTCTTATAGCCTTTACCTTTAAGATGTTTGTCTATCATTTTTTTTCGGATGTCCTGGGACAATTCTCTCCTTCGCTTTCTGTTGTCCATGTTCAGTGTGGTACACACCTTTTCACCAAACAGCAGGGTGACTACTTGTCTCCCTTTAAATAGGCAAACTGACTGATTATGAGTTTGGAAACACCTGTGATGTCAATTAAATGACACACCTGAGTTAATCATGTCACTCTGGTCAAATAGTTTTCAATCTTTTATAGAGGTACCATCATTTTTGTCCAGGCCTGTTTCATTAGTTTGTTTTTTTAAATAATTATGTTAATCAACAATTCAAAAGTAATGGCTGTTTTTGATTATTTAATTTTCAATCAATTTTTATTTATTGTTACTTTTGTGAGTTTCAAGTGATTTCAGTGAGAATTTTGGGTTTTTCCTTCTTTAACTGAGGGGTACCAACAATTTTGTCCACGTGTGTATATTATCTGTTAAGAAAATGTTTAACCAGACGAAAGAATGTGTGCAAAAAAATCCTCTGGGTTCTTTAAAGATCCTCTGGGTTCTTTGAAGATCTTTCATGAAAAGGTTGGTTAATTTTAGTATTAGCATGATTTTTGTCTGTTATATTTGACTACTATTATACACTGATCAAGCACTGCATTATGACCACCAACAGGTGAAATGAAGAACATTGATCATCTTGTTATAATGTAATGTTCTGCTGGGAAACCTTGAGTCCTCACATTTATGTGGATGTCTGACATGTACCACCCACCTAAACATTGCAGGTCAAGCAACCCCACACCTTCCATGGCAACAGCAGTCTTTGATACCAGTTGCCACACAATGTTAAGCAGGTGGTGATAATGTTATGCCTGATCGGTGTACAACACTGTTTTGTCAGCCATCTGCTTTGTCAGGAAGAGACGGAGGGCAGGCGTCAAAGTCTCGGGCCCCGGTGTTTGAGAGACGCAGCTGTAAAATGTAACATGTCCTGTCTAGTTCAGTAAAGGGCTTTACTTAGCCCAGGCGTGGGCTCAGAACACATGATTGGCAGCTGAGCTGGAAAGGTGAGAAGGAACTTTGTGTGAGGCGAGACCGATGGCACTGTGAAGACAGAGAGCCACAGAGCCACATTAGATCTTGAAGAATGAAGCCTGACGGTCAGCACTGTAGTTTGAGAGAGCAGAGAGTGACAGAGAAGGAAGTGAAATTATGGAGTAAGGCAATAAGTGAGGACATTGGCATGAAAATATTTAATGGGGGGGGGTTTATTTGGAGAGGATCTTGGCAGGGAGCACATCTCTGACTTCTTTCAGTATTGCCTTATTACTCAGTAAACACTTTTCAGCATGGAAGAGAATCCCTGAGGTCAGTGTGTGCAGGTTTGTGTGAGTCCATCCGTGGATGTCCGTGCTGCTCTGGGTAATTACATATAATCATCCAAAATGTTTATACTGTACAAATAGCATAACTGCGCTGAGTGAGTGGCTGTGTGGGACGGGTGTAGCTGGTGTTGTGAATGAGCCCGGCCGTTCAGTGATTACCCAGGCTCAGGGCCAGAATCAGATTGTCATGCAGTGAGACAGAAGGCCTGCTATCCGTCTTTACGACCCCCATATCATACCACAGTATACAACATATCATAAAGACGTAATGTGTAATGTAGTGATCATGCCTTATGGCCACACTTACAGCAGAGGCCAGGGGAAGGAAGCGTACTACATTCATTACACCACATAAATACCAGTGCCCCGACAAGCTACGACCACAGAACAGTTTTGCTGATTAGCAAAGCCCCATTTTTCAAATCAATTTCGCTGATGTTTCTTGTTAAAGTCAAACACCTGCCAAATAATAACCATGTGAAATTGAATATTTTTACAGAGTGAGCAGTATGTTGCTGTCATTGTATGACTCTTATATTTTGCATTTCCTTGCTAATTAGGGCCTGACATATCGTTTCCTGATTATGTTTCGCATTATTTCGATTTAATGAGAGAATGTTATGTGGTTTTTGGATTAAATAAATAGCACTTGGACTGAAATTTTCTGTCTGAGCTTTGTTGTGCAATGTCGGTTTGTCAATCCGCCACAACTGGCCCACACTGAAATATTTAACTACTATGACATTGGGTGCAGATATCAATAGATCACATGATGAATCCTAATTACTTTTTATGTAGTTTTGGATGTGTCTTGTGAAATATCTCATCATCTGCTCAAAGATGTTTACGGTTCATGAACCCTACAGATTTTGGTCCTCTCCAGACTTTTCCTTTCATGTTAGCATAAGGTTGACATTGTTTGACAATTTGGATATAGTGAAATGTTGGACAGTTTGCAAAGAAATTTGGCTCAATGTTTCATGCGGCATAAATTATTCTAACTTTAGCAATCTCAGCACTTTTTCTTTTGAGTTTTTTCAACAGTCCATGTTAACTTGGTCATGCAAAGATGCTAGACAAAGATGGTGAACATTACACTTGAAGCATGTTGCCGTGCTGTCATTTAGTGAAAAGTATCAGGACTGTGACCTTACCCTCAGGGACTCATTTGTATTTATAATCTTTTTTCATGTTGATGTTATGCATCATTTGGTATCCATTAGGCCGTTTGAATACATTATGAATGCTGTTTAGCGCACATAAAAGGATGAATACAAGGTAGACAGTTCAGCATACCTTTGAGGTGCAAATGGCAGAAAGTTAAAGGGGATTAAAGGTTACCTAGTCCTGGATGTGGTGCTGTCGGTAAGGATATGTGTGTGTGCTAAAAGAGAAGGAGGGGAGTTAGCTTGGACTTCTCAGTCTCGTTGCAGTGCTCTTACTCACGTCCATATTTCATATCTGTGGCTTTCAAACAAAAGCCGTATGTTGATACAATCTACCGGCCAGCCAGAGGAAATGAGTGTTTGTGTGCTCACTAATGATGTTTCTGTTTCTCTTTCTAATGCGATCCAGTTTTTTCCACTGAGCTCATTAGATTGCCTCGTTTCATTTCTTAACATGACCACACATCTCTTTTTTGGGTAAAAAGTTTCATCATGCTAATGAGGAAAAGATAAACTGGCTTAGGTCAAGCCATGTCCAGTGATTCAGCATGAGTGTTCTATTTTGTTGTGAACAGATGATGCTGAACCTGCTCTGTAGGTGAGTGTGTGAATTTTTGTGTTCACCTGAAACTATTCTTTTTAACATCCAGACTGTATTTGTGATGTCCTGGATCGAGGACCAACGTGGAAAAGTCTAATTCCAACGAGACCTTGATGCTTTCTATTTGACTGCTTCTGTTTGCAGTCACCCTGCCTTCGCCTGAGTCAGCTGAGATAGGCTCCAGCACCCCCGCGACCCTAGTGAAGATAAAGCGGTGTACAGCCATGGCCATAAGTTTGGACACAGCATGACTTACTATGTCTGTTTTGATGTCTATTACAGAACATAACTAATATTTTTTGACAGCACCAGTTTAATTAGTCAACAAATCAACAAGGGATATAATATTATCAATAAATTCCAACAATTGAAACAACTTTGTTCCCAAAACATAATATTAGAAGAAAATAACAAAAAAATGCAGTACTTTCACAACCGAATTTGGTAAGAATAACAAAATGACACCAAACTCTTTTGATGTTTTTTTAAAAATATGAAACTTAATATAGTTCTCAGGAGTTGTGTACTGTATTGTAAGTGACAATTTTGTGGTATTTTCTAAGATTCACAAGCGTCATGGTACTTGTGTCCAAACTTATGGCCATGGCTGTATAGAGAATGGATGGATGGATGGATGGATGGATGGATGGATGGATGGATGGATGGATGGATGTTTGCAGTCATGCATTACTGCAGGTGCAGATCAGCTGCATCTCCCTGTGCATATGTGTTTCCATGGTTACCCAATTCTTTACACAGATTAGATATAAGATAGCTTTCTAAGCAGTTCATGAACAGCAGATAGATTTCTTTGTAATTTCACTTTTGAATTCATGGTAAAATCCCTGACCTGCTTCTGCAAAATACAGTTTGGCCCATTCTTCTGTCAGACCCACAACTATAGTTCAATCAGAGCCAGACCAAGACCATTTCCAGTTGTTTTGTTCGACTGTCAGCTTTTTCACCAGCCCAAACCAACCAAGTTAACCTGGACCTGACTGAACAAAAGAGGTTAGTATTAAAGCACCCCAAAAAAAACCAACATAAACATCAACTGCCTGACTGGCAAACCTGGATAATTTTTTCACTAATAGTTAACTATAGATGTGGACTACTTTCTATTATTCCTGAGTCCCATTCAAGCCTTTTTGCCTTTTAATCCATCCTTACTTGGTTCGGTTACAGCTCCATTACAGATGTAATGAGGTGTAGAATCAGCCATCGGTTTGCACTGAAGTTATATTGATGTCCAGAGACCAGCTTTATCTATGATCTGAGCTACGACAGTCAAAATAATAAGTGCTAGGCGTTCCTTTCACATTCTAGAACCACACCAGGTCGCCTTGGACTAAAGTTAATACTAGCATACTGGAAACAAATACTTCACCATCCATCCATCCATCCATCCATCCATCCATCCATCCATCCATTAATTTTCTTTCACTTGACTGGAGTGGGGTCTTGCTGGCAACGGGCTGTCCCAAGCAACATGTTCTAGTTACTGCCGGTGGTTCCCAAGGCAATCCCAAGCCAGAGGAGACATATAATAACTCCAGCAAGTTCTGGATTAAACATGTCAAGATAGGCATCCTGGAGGCATCCTAATCAGATGCCTGAATCATCTCAGCTAACCTTGTAATGCCAAGAAGGAGTGACTGCAAATATCGGAGTTCCTTACCAATACTCTGGGTTGAGCCCAGTAACAGTACGGACAAAGCTAATCTTTTAAATCTGTGATCCCATTTTTTTAGTTCACACATTGGCTTTAATGTGGTAATTAAGTGCAAACATAAAATTAACAAAAATATTGCATGACAGCATCTTGGGATCGTCTTGTTGACTTCAGGCCGGCTTCAAAGCCCTCTACAAGACAGCCTGAATTTCGTAATTGAAACCTTAATCCTTTTCCAACAAAGACTGACTGACTTTCTAGACAAAGCAGTTGATGTTTTTTGAATTGAAGTGAGTGTGGCCACTGGTGGTATTAGATTTCTGTATTGGCTTCATCTCTGACCTGCAATTCTACAATTCAACAATTTCATTTAGCAGACGCCTTTATCCAAAGCAACATACATCTGGGAGTAGATAGAAGACAAGCAAGGATCTAGTCAGGAAAAAACAACCTGGACAAGAGCCATAAAACAAGGTCAAGTGTGATAATAGGCCTACAGGCAGTGCAGGAGGTAACAGGAATTTTTTATTTTACTTTTTTTTCATTTATGCTGTCAAGTGCAAAGTTGTTCAGTGAAGAACTTTTTAGTCTTTTCTTAACGACTGAGAGAGACTGCAGATCAAACAGAGTTTGGTAACTCGTTCCACCACCAGGGAACCACAGAGGAGAAGAGTCTAGCTATCAACCAGCTGTTGTAGCTTCACTTAGCTTAAAGTATTAAAATAAAAAGACGAGAGCCAGCATATTAACCCTTGTAGCTTCACTTAGCTTAAAGTATTAAAATAAAAAGATGAGAGCCAGCATATTAACTCGATTGAACACTTTACGTCTCTTCTTCTATATTTCTTTTCCTTCACTACATTAAATGCATTTTCACCAAAAATACAAAGCGCCCTCTAGCAGGGTAGCATAGCAGCTGAATACACAACACCAGCCCTGTTGTGGTGGTTGTATCAGGTGCCTTTTGTTGGCCGAGCGTAGTGAGGATGGAGTGTAGACTTGAATGACAGCGCTACGGTAGGAGGGAGCTGTTTTCATTCGAGTTTTGTAAGCAAATGTGAGAGTTTTGAACCTGTATCACAGCTGTGTATCATACCCACTAAGGTACTAACTTTGTAGTTCACTCAATAAAGACCACTCCTAATAACTAGTCTGTTGCTGTTAGCTAGGTAGCCCTCCATGCAAGACAACTGATTGAACTGCTAACTGGATTGAAATCGTGCTGGGGATTTTCCACCACTGAAGCACCCTATCAACTGACATGATGCAGACGTTAAGTTAGCATTCGCCCCTATTATGAGAGCTATTATGCCAAAACCTAGTTTTTGGACTTTCGTAATCTATTTTGTGCATACTCCGAAATAGAAATAGCATTGAGTGGATTAAAGGAAAGGTCAGTCAGCATTTTGCACTGTTTGCATATTTATCCATGTGGAGGACCCTCTATTAACCCATAGTGTCCTCACACATTCAAGGCCCTGCCCTTGTCTGTCCACTAGCAGATTGGAAATGTAGCACCTGCTGCCATATTTGAACTCGCTGTTTGAACTGTTGCGGAACAGATCTCCGACCTGCTTCCACTGACCTGCACTGGCCGCCCTCACCATCCGTCCTCTGACTGCAGGAGGACACAGGCCTTGAAGCTGCAGCAGTCGGCCATCAATGCCTCCTTTAAGGGTCAGTGGAGCAGAGCTGCAGCACAGACCACCTTTATTTAGCACTTTCAGGACACTCATTCATAAACCAGAGAAGCAGCATCACACACGCACAAACTGAGCAAGACCTGTGTATGTGTGTACTTACTTACTCAAACACCATTGGGGAGCGAGAAAACACAACTTCTGCACTCATTTGCACTCTCCATTTGTGCATCAGTATCTGTGTGTATTTAGCATCTGGGACTACACACACACACACACACACACACACACACACACACACACACACACACACACACACACACACACACACACAGATGCACACACCTATGTTTACTGTAAATAAAGATAGATTTCATTTTATAAACAAACTCATGCTTATTTGAATGATCAGTCTGAAACTTGTGCCATGCATCCACTTCTCCAAGGTGACCAGCAGACACCACTGGCTGTTGGCTGCTTGTGAAGTTGACCTAACAAGTCAGTTACTCAATGGTACACTTCATTGTAATAATACAGAATTTGATATTTGAAAGATGAGTCACCACCGCAGCACATATTCACTGTTGGGTTTATTTGGATATGACACACACACAGTGACCCACTAACACACACACACACATAAACACACATATAAACACATACCTTTGTTGTTACTGTGGTCCGTGGAAGTAACCTAAATAATCTGTTATTTAAAAAGTTGAGTCACATTATAAACAGACAATGGCCTTCAATCACTCCTAGTCCAAACTCAACAGGAAAAGTGGATGTTACTAATGATGAAACAATGTGCCCTCAAACAAAAGACAGATTTTGTTTTTTTACTTTGTAAGTACTGCCTTTCTTTCAGACGATGACACATAAAGCTGGACTATTGTACCTTGAGCTAAGCGGCTAAACTGTTACAAAAACTAGCCGAGTTTCTCAGTAAAAACATAAGTTAGAGTTTTGAAAATTGAATTCAAAATTAAACCAGAAACCAGTGCCACTTGAATAGAAGGTTAAAACACAGTGACTAACGTTCACATGTCATAATGGTAATTGATGGTAATAATGAACATAATGACAGATGGTGAGTCATTAGCCTTTAGACTGCTTGACCTACATCACAATCTGACTCTCTCATTCCTTGCCTGTGTGTCACTATAGTGCAGTACATCATTTTTTTTTTTACCCTGGGCCAGGCTTTATCTAACATTCATTTCCAACAGAGGCTGTTTTGGAAATTGTTTAACTCCATTTACTGACAGAGAAGCCTGCAGAAAGTCACAAGTGTCTCATCAGAAAACCAGATGACAATGACGACTGTTTTTCTCTCCTAGTTATGTGATTAGGATTTGCAGCATAAATTACATATTTGCTGCTAAAAACAAACAAAAAAGGAATTGCTGCTTTTACTGAGCCGCCCACTCATCTGTCAGGACCAGTTTACTCTACAGCAGTGTAAATAAAAAATCAACTGGGCTGCATCACACACATAGGGAGTAACTTGACAAACTGCAAGATTTAAAAAATAACGCTGCTTCACACACTGCAGGATGGTATTAAGATTATTGTCTCAGAGGGAGCGGAGCACCACCTAACCTGACCTCAAGGGGAAGCAGATGGAAACAAAATGGAGACTGTGGAGCAACAACTTGTTGTAACCCTAGTACTACTTTCCAGTCAGATCAAACAAAAGCAGTAATCTGAATTCTGGAAAAATGTTTGCAGAGATGGTTTTGCCGTTAACATTCCGTTAACACCGTGTGGTAAATGCAACTCTGTCTCTGTAGCATTGTTAGAGAGAAAATGAGCAGAGCTGATGCTGAGCTTCTTCCGTTGATATGCTAACAGGTTTATCTTGCACTAAAAGATATGCTGTTGTTTGTTTTTTGCAATTCTGCATGTTATTTTTGTTCTTGGGGAATGTTCAAAAGGGCACAACCCTCTCAAGTCCTTATTCCTTCAATAACTGATTTTTTAGCCATTGTGGGACAGAGAAATGTCGGAACATAATACCGACACATCATCATCATTAAGGTGATGTATGGCAAACTTTCTAGTATCCAGCAGGTAGAGCAACATTAGCTTTCATGTGGATGGGGCACACAGTACAAACAAGAATCTTAGTGTTTTCTAAGCTAATCTTGAATGTTGTATATATTTCTGATATAATTTCCTGATTTCCCATAGTCCCCCTGTCTGGTTCTAGCAGTAAAAGTAAATCAAAACGCTTGTCTTAAAGCTGCTTCAAATGCTAAAGATCGCTCTAAAAGCTTGATAGATGGGTATGACATGTCTCTTTGCAGTTGCTAAGCTATGACTGGACAATCACTGGAGGCATTCACAACCATATATTGCAAAAATAATATTGATAGGCGAGGACATCATACCCTCTTCACCTCAAATCCACTCAGAAATCCCCAAGGACTCCTGCTCTTCAGAGGAAATGAGAGGTTTGAGATCTCTATGCTGATAAAGCTGCAAACCTGTCACTGTGTGTTTGCACAGCGGCACGTTTTTGCTGCTTCCCAGCTCTGTCTGCCAGGCCAGAACTTCCTATTTAAGTCCTTTTCCTCTGCTGCCGTTTATTAGAAGAGTGCTAGATAAACAGTTTCTTTTTTCATTCCTGGAGAAATCTATGAAGTCATTCATTACTGGTCGGAGTGTTTCAGCAGCTCTTTGGGCTCAGCATTAATTCGTTGTCAAACATCTTGGCATGTGATTTCATATTCACAGGAGTAGTTTCCAGCACTGAGGTTGAAATGTAGTGATGTTTTTTTCCAGAAGAGGTGAATTTGTCAGAGTGACTGGGGCCAAGAAGCAAAATGTGTTAAGACTTTATGTAAAAAAATTTTTAAAAAAGTAGCATTAAGAAGAGCCAAAGTAATTTTCTGAGTTGATATTG
The DNA here is from genome assembly GCF_021347895.1 of Acanthochromis polyacanthus. Classification (NCBI taxonomy): domain Eukaryota; kingdom Metazoa; phylum Chordata; class Actinopteri; family Pomacentridae; genus Acanthochromis; species Acanthochromis polyacanthus. The sequence continues at coordinate 24,612,764 of NC_067127.1, forward strand.
AAGCAATTTTTATTCCAAGAGACAGACATATTTAAACCTTCTTATCAGCAATATGCCAACCAACAATTGACCAATAACAGACTTAAAACAGCTTCATTTGCCAAATCGTCCAATGTAGCATTAGTAAATTATAGACATGAGAATGCTATTTGAGAATAATGATGGAGGAAAGAAGTTTTCTAAGTTTCTGCTGTGTTTGAATCTTGTGAGATACCATTGAACAAATATACCAAAAGAAAATTATTACTAACATGTAGCAATCATGCAGTAAAATCCAAAAAGGACAATAACTTCATATTTATAGCATAATAATATTTGTTGCTGATGGAGAAATCCATCCATTCTCTATACACCGCTTTATCCTCACTAGGGTCACGGGGTGATGGAGAAATGAAAAGACTTATCTCTTGTTCTGCGCTTCAGATGAAGTTGCAAGTCATGCCATTTTTTTCAGTTCCTTAGGACTGAAAATGATCAAATGTTTATCATGTGATTGTTGGACCAATAGCTAGACTACTGTTGCAAAAGAAATGTGTCAATTAGAGCCTTATTAAAGATATACTAGTATCCAAACCCACTGGGTTTGGATGGAAGACAACAAAATGGAATGCCTCTTCTTATCATCTCCTTCCAGTGTCTCTGGCGACTCTGCTCTGATAAAGACAAGTCAAGTTTATTTGGAAAGGCAGATATCGCATATAAGCTCTAGTGGGCTTTTCAAGGTCTTAGTAGCTGTGATTCCTGACAAGGTCCAAGCTTTCTAGGAAAACAAGGAAACATGCCGACAACAACTTTCATAATAAGAACAGGAAAAAAACTGGAAGGGGAAGGACAGACTGGACAATTTTTTTAGGTGGGAAAATTACAAAATCTTAAATTCACTGGAACTGGCTCAGCAGCTGGGTTAATGTTTCACTCCTCTTTTACTCCTCACATCAGGATCTTACTCCTGGCCTGCTCTCCCTCTGGTTGCAACACTGACCTAGATTCTCTCTTAAAGATTACCGTGTGTGTGTGTTTGTATGCACGTATGTAACACGATAAGACAGGTGGCCACGTTGCTGCGCTCCATCAGCTTTAGTAAGACCACAGGCCAGCCACAGCACTCTGCAACCGGGCCTCACACACTGTAGTTATTGACTCACTAACGCCAGAGGCCTTTACTCTGCAAAGACAAACTGCACACATGATGAAATGTAAACGGAGAGCTCATGTGACCTGGAAACAGTGGAAACTGTTAAGAAATAAAAGGAGTGGAATTATAAAGCTCTGATATAGCTATTTTACAGATGTACACACACACACACACACACACACACACACACACACACACACACACACACACACACACACACACACACACACACACACACACACACACACACACACACACACACACACACACACACACACAGCAGTGAGATGGCATGTTAAAGTGCTCAAATTCCCCACTCCTGCCCCTGGGTGCACACAGAGGAATCTATGGCCCATCCAATAAAACAGTGTGTGTGTTTGTACCACTGCTGACCACTGAGAGCTGCTTTTCATATTACCAAATACTGTACATTCCTCCAAATGCTAAACACATCCCCATCCCCCAAACACACACACACATATATAAACACAAGCTGAAATACTGCTATGTTTGTGTGTGCTGGTGCACAGCACATCAATCTAGTGAGTCACAGACAGAAGATGCTGTAACTGAGGCAGTGAGTGTACAACTGAGTGTGTCAGTGTGTGTTGGTGTGTGTGTCATTATCGTACCTATGGAGCCAGGTAAGGAGCAGCTGGAAGCAGAAGGCAACATCTGTCAGTCTCATCAAACACACACCTAGTGTCTCTGTCTGGGATGACTGTGTGTGTGTTTGAAGTTTTGTGTGTCAGAGGAGTTGTATGACTGTTTGTACACCCGTCAGCATGACCCCGGGGTTAACCTTTAACACCCTTCTACCCCACCCAAGCCTCACAAGTACAAGACCTGCAGAGGTCTCTGAGGTCAAAGTCATATCTGCCCTCAGCTCCTGATACTGTTATCAGCTGGACTGTGTTTAGTTTCTGCTGGGAATGAGAGCATGCTCCTGGCAGCTGCAGGGTTTGACTCAGAGGGAAATAGTTGTGAATAAATACCATGAAGTTTGAGATAACATATTTGGTTACAGCAGCCTGGGAGTTCAAATGATTCTCTGCTTCTTATAGGGCCTGATCAGAATAATTGTACACAGCAGTTTATACCATGTTAAAACACTACTGCATCAGAAATGTTTTTTTTTTTTTTTTTTTACTAATTCAATGACATGTATAAGATACCTTCTTTGTACATGGTTTCCTCTGTCTGTTTCCTAATGCAGTACTACTTCTAGTGAATATAGAGGCCAAAACTTTGGAGTCGATTCAGAACAGATATTTGTGAAAACCAGATGTAAATACATTTCTTTTCAAGAGATGGATGCATTCTGAACTGTGTCCAGAATGCATCGACTTAAATTGATCTCCAAGAGTCATTAATGGATATATTTTGCATTTGATTTGGATGATCTGGGATAAGTTATAGAACACCAAAAGCCAGAATGTAAACATGTCAGAGAGCTTTTAGGATGAAAGAAGTGAACATGTCACATGCATCTGTAGGTCGTTGTCCAATGCAGGAACTTGCACTCTTTTCTGGAGCATGCTGTGACACCAAGGAGTGTTTTCAGTATAGATACTGCTGAACTGCCCTACAAAGTGCTGCTGTGCGGATTTTAAATGGATTAGATTTATATCGCGCTTTTCAGGGCATGCGGCTCTTTCATCCCTCTGTTGCAGCTCCCTGTAACTTTGGAAAATAAATAATCAGCAGACTATTTAATTAAAATTTCTTTTATTTTAGAGTGGTAATTTTTAAAAATTTAATTCTATATTTGAAGATTATAGTGATCTAGTAACATCAAAATAAAACGTTTTAAATTTTCGTCTGTCAAAATATGGGTCCCAGCCGTCAGTCTCCGACACTCGCCGGCCTGCGCGTATTCATTTGGAGTCCTGTTGGTCTTTGGATCCCAGTGTTTGCTCTGCATTCATTCAGTAGCGGCGGGCCACCATTCCTAAATCCTAGCCGTCGCTCCTTCAAATTTCTTTCTTTTTTTATTGTCGCAAATACACCACTGCCGCACGTCTCCGCCTTCACAGCAGAGTCCTGCATTGTGTCGGGTACTCGTGAGTATTAAGGTAAACTACGGATAATTGTCTTGCTCAGTGTCTACTCTTTGATATGTCAGGTTAATACGACGTTACTCGCGAGAGCACGGCTCGAATCGATGTCACGTCCAGCATCCAGGCAGCAGGTCAGAGAGTCAGAGGAGTGTCGTCTTGGAAAATAGGGCAGCGACTTACCGGAGAAAAGTTATTAGCTTAAGATAAATAGATAAATAGATTTTACAAGTTAAATAGACATTTGCAAAATATTGATTTCCAGCTAACATTACGTAACATATGAGGTCCAAGAGCAAAAATGACATTAACCAAGTAAGATAAATATTAGTGGAAGGACACAATTAAAAAAATGAATCTATCTAATTAGAGGCTTTGTAATTAATTAATCACGACTGATTAACAAGGGCATAGAGGTAAAAAAAAAAAAAGCGATATATGCAGTGTTGTCTTCATTTTAAATGTCAAAAGGATTTTGCGGCTCCCGGTGTTTTCTCTGGGAAATGGGTCGAAATGGCTCTGAGTGTTAAAGGTTTCCCACCCCTGGTCTATACAGACTGTTTCAGTTTCACAAAACAAGATCTCAAGATATCTACCTCTGAAAGCTAAGAGGTAAATGCAGTTTCGTTGTACTGCTTGAAATTACACTGCTGGTCTTTCTTTTGGTGTTTTTTGTGTTTTGGGGATTTTTGGATGACATTTCAAAATAATCAGGGATGATGTGTGGCCTTTCGTCCAGCCTAAAACTGCATTTTCTCCATTGAGAATAGCACTTTTCCACAACATTTGTCAAAGCGTGTAAACCTGAAATTGCCAGTTTTCCACTGTAATGTGTACAGGGAAACTGGAGGTTTGTAGAAGCGCTGTCATACCATTGAAATTGTTGTAATCTGCTTGCAATAAACAGTGTGTTTTATGAGGAAGCTGCTGCAAAAAGGGAAATAATATATCATTTCTTCTTTACTGGTTTTCAGTGGCTGTCTTGTTTCCCTCTTGTGGTGTTAATGTATACAGATGCTGGTATTTATAGAAATAACCTGAAACACTTGTTTTGTTCATGAGAATCGATTTGAAATGAGGCTATATGTGATCTAGGCCAACTGAGCCATTGAGGAAAAAATTAATCATAGTGTGAGTCAATTGATTATCCAACCAGGCTGCTGTTTTAGCCGAGTATCACATGCTGCTTCACACAGTTGAGCTCTCTTTTGGCCCAGTCACGTCACCGCGTATTCAAGTACTCCATGAAAACAACACCACATCCTTTCAGTCTTTATCAGTACATCAACAGTCAGGGGAACACATGGCTTTCCTCACAGTGCTGTGCTCTCTCTTGATCATATTTCCCACTCTGCATCTCTTTTTTCCCATTCTGTCCCTACACCCAGAACAAGAAAGGTTTTAAATACTATAAGAATGTTCTGTGGTCCTTGAGCATGACAGCCTTAGCTGTTTAAACAATCCGTTTTGGACAAGTCAGTAGGTTACACAGGTTCTTTATTTGCTTTTCTTATTTAAAAACAGGTTAAAAATGGGTTTGCCATACCTCCATACAGATTCAATCACAGAATTAAAGAATCACAGAAGAGTTCTTTCTGTCTTAGAAAGCTGTTTCTAACATACAGGATGACTGTTTTTACCTCTGGTTGGACTATAAGGCCCGACTTTCATACAGTTCAGGAGCTGTATGGGTAGGAGGGTGGATGGCCACGCTGTTTGCCACCCTGTTACCTATTATTTTTGAACACCATGTGTGCATGGGTGCTTTTCAGGGCGCGTGACTTTCGAACGACTGTTTTTGTTGGTTTTGGTTGAGAGTTTGTGTGTGAGACGTATGTTTGCCTTGTGTGGTTTTCCTCCGGCTGTGGAGGGCTTGCCTCAGCCTCCTTCACCATCATTCCAGCTGGAAAGCAATCATTCCAGCTGGAAAGCAGGGAAATAAAGAGAAGGAGAGCAATTTCTGTTTCATTTATAGAGATATTTTAAAAAGTGAAACACTGCCATTTGGGTGACATGTTCTGGAACCTGTGCAGTCTGCGCAGTATTAAATAGTGGTGGGGGTAGAGAAGCGGTGCTCCTTGATCATCACACAGATCTAGTATTACAATATTAAGTAGACTGGCACTGCAGAAACTTTGCCCAAGCACGAGGTGGCATGAATGTTTACAGGAACAGCCTGCGTAGGATCCAACAGCTTTGATGGCACTAACTTCAAATTAACCAAACCACAACAAAAAGTACTGACTAACCAACTCCAGTTCTCCAGTAAAATGGGTATTGGAATGCATCCTTTGTTGCCATAGCTGTCCATCATAAAGCAAGAATAAAATATTACTATTATGAATTGCTCAGAGAGTTCAGCTGACCAACTTAGCTCAAATGTTATTTGTTCCCTAAGCTAACTAGATTCATGTTACGGCTGATTTCTGGAGCATGGGTGGCTATCTAAATGTAGACTTCAAGTATAAGCCTGACATTTCCGTTGTGTTAAATACATGACATTGTTGGCCCCTTCTGTCAGTTGCGTATTACCGTACGTCTACTAGCCAGTTCTGAACCTCAGTGATGATGCAGATGTGGTTTATAGATTTGTGATGCAACTATGTGCTGTTATGCTAATCATATTATCATTTATCTGACAATGTGCACTATCTGTTTGGTTGGTACTTTATTGGCTCTGGGACACACAGAAAATAATAAAATGCAAGAAAATACTTGAGTAGATTTTTTTAACTGAAACACATTTTTAACTTTCACTGTGTTGTAGGTGGCAATAACAAGGTAAAGGACTCAAGATGTATGAGACAGAGAGAGGGAGAGCTAGCCAAACGTCAAGCAGGCTTAGGGCCAGTGAGGTGACACAGTCTGTCCCAGCAGGTGGGAAACAGGCCTGGTGTGTTAATGCATGAGTGTTAGGGGCCTGTGAGGTCAGTGGCTGGCTGCCTGGATTCCTTCATGCTAGTATTTAGCTACGCTGCCGCTGCAGATCCTGTGTTTTTCGCCATGACAGCTGCTAATCTCTCATCCTCATAGCTCTCTGGCAACCTGACTGACTGGAAGTAGGGTGTTTGTGCATGAGCCTGTGTGTGCATGTGAAATATTGTCCTTCATGTCTACATGTTTGAACTTGAGCTAAGCTGACACAGCAAAGTAATTTGCATGGGGATATATATGCTTTTCCCTTAGGATAGCTAAGGATAAGACACATGATCTATGTGAGCTAATGTCAACAGGATAAACACACAGAACAGATGCAGGCATCTTACATCATACTTGCGCTACGATAACTAATATTCCCAAGTAGGAATATTTCAAAAGCAAGTCATATCCTTCTCATCTGTCAGATTTCTAGTCAAGTACACAGATGGCGCACTAATTCACATGTTCAACATTGATCCAAACATTTTTGGATCATTAAGAATACTAACAGAAAAGTTTAAATGAAATTAAAATAGAGTACGAGGTGTTTTTGCGCTGTTTGTCCTTGCAACCTGTAGAAACACGCCTGAAACATCACTTAGTTGGACAGCATACAGAAAATGCAATAGAACAAACCATTTGTAGCAGGCCCAGGAGAGCATCTTTAACCCTCATGTTGTCCTTGCCAAAAAATGTTGTTGCCCTGTCTGAAAAAAGTCCAAAAATTCAGAAAAAAATTCCCCAAATTTATAAAAAATTGCAAACTTTTCAGGAAGAAAATTCCTGAAAAGTTTCCCTCAAAAGTTTTATTTTTTTTTAAATAAAAAAATCCCTAAATTTGACAGTGAAATTCACTGGATTTTGGTTATTTTTTTCTGAATGTTCCTAAACATTTTTTAAAATGTGTTTTTTTTTCCCACCAAAAATGTTCAAAAATGTGGAAGTGTTCACTGTGAAAATATTTTTTTTCTCCATATTTTTAAAACTTTAAAACGGGTCAATTTGACCCGCACGACGACAGGAGGGATAATGAGTGCAATCATTTTATTTATCTAATATCATGATAAGCAGTATGGGTACAATCACTTTCAGTGCTTATATTAAATTACTGAGCCTTTCACTTCACAATAGCACAGTAAGCTGTAGCACATTATCTGTTCGAGTTGCAGCTATTCTGTTCACACAAATTGAACAGTCCAAATTTCACCAAATGATGCATGAATTCTATGTCAGTGTTGCGCTTACATCACTTTTGATGCAACATTTGTTCCACCAACATGTTTGAGAGTAAGCAGTGAGAGACACAAGCCATTATGGTAATACATCACTCTTGTCTAAGATAACATCTGAATTCCCCGGTGAGCATCCAAATTAAAATCCACTGACACAGCTACTTAACTCTACTGTATGTAGGTCACTTAACTACTATACAGTCAAAAGTTTTATTCCAGCTCTTTCACCGCAATACTTGTTCAGCACAGAACTTAATGACACCCTAAGTGTATATGTATGTTTCTCTCCCACAGCCGCTCCATACTGGGCCTCTACATGAAGAGACTGAGTGAGTGGTATGAGTGGGGTGACTGAGTTCAGTGTGTGTGTGTGTGTGTGTGTGTGTGTGTGTGTGTGTGTGTGTGTGTGTCTGTCAAAGAGGGCGAGTGAGAGAGGGAAGGAGGTAGAGATAGACAGGACAACCGGGGTCGGCTGACCACAGAGGAATTCTCTCTGCAGGCCTCAAGGCCCACAGCTGATCGCAGCACATGGTAATTAGTCTACCTCAGTGCGCACACACACACACACACACACACACCACAGACATACATAGGAAAAACACATACTTTACACACACAACCTTTATCGACTTTCCTGAAACCCGTCAGATGCTGCGTGTCCTTTGGGGAACATGGCGGTGCAGTGGAATGACACAGGACTCTGTCACATGCATGACATCGCAGTGTTGAAGTGGGTCAGGCAGTATTTGCAAGGCGCCGTGTTTGTTTTAACGTGTGTGGAAACCAGATGGGTGGAGTCTCCCAAACCAGGACAATTCAGGACAGTCGTTGTGAAGCGCTGGCGAATTTAGAAAAGAACACGAAGTGGAGGACATATTTCTCCAAAGAGCATCAAAGTTTTATTCTCGTCTCGTCGGAGTGGGAAGACATCTGAAGGGATGATTTGCACATCACAGGATACAGATATTTTCCCAATGTGACTTGCAGTACTGATAGCAAAGCAAAAAATGATTTTATAATACATTATATCAGCATTAGGAACTCAGGCCAGGCATGAAGTGGCACATTTACAGGAGCGTCCGCCTAATCGGCCCTTTCAGTCTTTCAGTTTCTGCTGTGGTGGAACAGCTTCAGTTGTTTAGTTAACTCTGAGTGTGCCAAAATAATGACAGATACTAATTTTCAGGTGTAACACAAGTCTTTTGAGCACACAGAAAATTAAACAATGGAGAGTTGATGATGTTGATGGTGATGGCAGAGAGAAGGCTGCTACCTTTTGAGGACCTGGAGGAAAAATGGTTTGTTGTTTTCTACAAATTAAATAATAGAAAAGTCCTATTTCCCGTGAGTTTGACCAAAAAGCATTGAGCCCCACTCTGCAGTTTTTCAGAGCTGCTCAGAAGTGCCTAGTCTAGAGAAAGGACTTTATTTCTCCCCCAAAAATGGATCAAAAAGAGGTTCTACAGAGAATGTTTACTGTGCCTGCACACATACGAGGTTCAACCACAAGTTTCTGTAATGGAGAACGGCCTAATGCTTTCTAACTGTTATCTTATAGGTTGGGTACAATGCTGTGCCCATTTCCACGTCTTAGTTTCACTGCATCTGCTATACATATGGTTCTCTATGTACATGTTCAGTTTGTGTTGAAACTAGTTCATATGTAGAAGGTAATGTGTGGTATCGAGGTGTGACCATCATATGACCGGATCACTGCACCATAAAAACATAGCCACATGATCCACACACACGGGAAGCATCACACCACCTTTTTCTCTCTTGACTTTGCAGACCACACCCGCTGTTGACATGGCAACCCTGGATGAATCTGACGTCACGGCCACCTTGACTACACCCTCCTCTGCTCTTGGTGTGTACTAATTGATCATGAGACTATGGAAACACATAAGAGGGAGGGCAAGAGAGCCACAGAGAAACAGAGACAAACGTTAAGAAAGAAACAGATGTGAGGAGAGGTAGAAAGAAAAGGGAAAGTCCGCCATTTAGGAATTGAGTTAGTTTAAATTTATTGAATCACTCTTGATTTCTCTGTACAAAATTTGAGGAAACCAGGGGACAAGACATTTTGAAGTGGGTCAGTTGTATTGTGTGTGCGAATTAAGCTCTCCAAAGAAATTTGATGAATTTAAACCAGATTTCTGATGAAATGCGATTATATAACTTCATACCTGTGGCTCTGGCTTTTTTCACTGTTCCAAACCAACAAATAACAACAAAAACATGGTCATCAGTTCATTCTCAGGATTTCCTTGTGACCTACACGACATGCACCATGTAATGTTGTGTGCAATACATTGCCTACAGTCTGCCTACAATCCATGTTGTCATATGAACAGTATTATCAGTTCCACCTATACATGCTAGTGGAGGAGCCTCTGCCTGCTGTATCCTGTGATGAACCACATTATGATGCATCTCACTTAATGTGACACAGTTCTTGATCTGTTCAGTAATTCCAAGATTAATGTCCATCTAAAACATCCTCTAGGTGCTCACTAAAGCTCAATCTGTAAAGCTCCTTAAATTGTATTACTGTTATAATGCATGTCAACCCAGACAGTAAACAGCATGTTATTCTGAGTAAGTTATTGCTGGAAAGAACAGGTAGCTTCACAAATGTTAATGCTAATGCTAAGTAAACAAGACAGCCAGACAGACAGATACAGGGACAAGTATAAAAACAATTAAAAACAGAGAAGACTGGACAAAAATGTCTTTGTTGTCTGAAACTAATAAAACTTAAATGACTGCAATTTTAAGACATAGTCTGGTCAGAAGAATGTAAATCAACATCAGGTGCCAGAATTAATACTTTACAAAACACAGTTTTCATGAACACTGTATTTTGGCAGACAGAAGTTCTTCAGCTCATGGTTTCTGACCACTTTGGATTTTAAACGCAGATGGGTTAAAACACTATAGTATAGGTGCTTGTTAGTTTCCTACACTGTCATGTTGCCTCTAAAACTGAACACAGAAAAACACTCCCATCAGTGTTTCTGAACGGCTGTGACATTGCACTTTTTACAAGATATAGCAGCTGGTCACAGACTGGACTGTGTCAGTGCTTCCTGAGGTGTACCAAGCACAGTGGGAGACACGGCACAGGATTTGTCAAGAATTTAGAACTTCCCACAGAGTTTTGGCTCTGTTCAAGAGAAGCATGTACAAATCAAATCACCTCCACAGTCTGGCAGCAACTACTTCAGTTACAACTCTTTTAATGATAACTTACAAAAATGTTGATGACGGAGAATCTCCTTGTACAGCCTCTCCTCATAACAAGCGTTTGTTTGTCGAGATGTCCCTGAGCAAGACACCGAACCCCTAATTGCTCCTGATTGGTTGTGGTTAGCGCCTTGCATGGCAGCTTCCGTCATCAGTGTGTGAATGCGTGTGTGAATGGGTGAATGTGACGTATAATGTGAAGTGCTTTAGGTATCTTTCAGGTATAGTAAGGCGCTATATAGATACAAACCATTTACCAGATAGTCACTGCAGTCACAAATTTTGGGCTGCAGGTGGTAAACATCTGTAGAGGGATCCATATAGACCCTGAAGAATCTGAGTGAATGATGAAATTTTTGTAGACTCTTGCAGAATCGCAGACATGGGAAGCATGAATTAATCTTCATCCACAGATCTGTAGCAAGACAAGAGTCAAAACCCCTAAAATCACCTTAGATAGCTACTATTCTGTTAGCATTACCCTGTCTGTCACTAGTCTTTTTTTAAAAGAAAAAAAACAGTCCATATTTGACCACAAATTGCTCTTGAAAGTTTCATTTTTCTTCTAGTGTGATTTTATTTTGTGTCTTTGCACCAAATATAAAGCTATAATTTAACTTGGCTTAGCTTAAGACTGAGTAGCTAGCCCGGATCTATTCAAATGGAACAAAATGAGCTTACCAGCAGCTTTATAGCTCACTAATCAATTATTGTAACTTTCTTTTTATTTAATAATAATAAAACAATATGTTTGTCATAATTATTGTATACAATGATAACAGTAATAAGAACACATCCATATGTAGACATAAAGCATGCACTGAACTATACATGTATATTTCCAAAAGTCAGTGACTTTCGTACTTATGTAACAGACTGTAATTCTTAAAACCTGGGCATGTGAAACCAAATGGAATAACAAGGCAAGATACAGTCCCGTTACAGTCAAGTTCTATTTTTTGTAAATGGACTAACCTTTCACTGTCCCATGTATCCAGGACCAACAAGATTAAGGTCTTGATTCTCAGTAGGATGAAACCACTAACATGCAAGGGCTTGGAATCACTAAATGACTCTTTTCAGGGAAACATTTTTGATTTATTGCCAACAACACACAGCTCAGCTGGTTTAAATGACTGAGGAAAACACCCAGATGTAACTCACTCACTTCCTGATTTAGCAAGTGAATGACAGCTAAAAAAGGAGGTTTATTATAACTTGATAAACAAAGTCTGTCATTGAGAATGTGCTCTGTTCGTAATACCACCTTTTCATACACATATGCAACCACAGCCAACCCCACAAAGACAGAGCTCATTACACTATCCAGCAGTCTGGAAACTCACATTACACTCATTACAGTGGGTGTCACCGTCAGGTCAGCATGCTGACCTTTGACCTTTTTGCCCCACAAACTGAGCTAACATGACCTGTCTGATGGACGTCTACTAGCGTCACGTACTACTGTACTGCCCCTCTGATGTGTGTGTGTGACTGTCAGTCCAGACTGTTGATCCAGCGTAAATCGCTATGACCTGCAGCATGACCCCGGGTGGCCCCCGGAAGTGCACAGGAAATGAAAGAAAGGGAACTCTGTATGTGTACAATGTGAAAAGAATTATTGTATCTCTCGGGTTAGTTGATGCATGTGTGTGTGTGTGTGTGTGTGTGTGTGTGTGTGGTAGTAGTGTCATATGATTGCATTAGTCAGACAGAGTACATTGAAGTTCTTCTGAAGCTGCTGGCAATATGCTTACAAACACTCAGTTCAGATTGTAACTTTTACAACTATGTTTTACAACTATGTTTTGTCACTGTTTCCTTGTCCCTTCATACTTGCTTTTGAAACTGACCTATTTCTTAACTGTCCTATAGACGAACATTTTCTCACATTAGGGCTAATCCATGCAACTATGCTACATTTACATATGGAAAATTTGCATGTGAAACCACAGAGGGACTGAAAATATGATTTAATCCTCAAAGCACTGAGTCATATTAGCCCACTGGGGAACTAGCTTTGTCATGTTTTTGCAGCTCTGCTGAGAAACGTGCTTTTATGTCTCTTCTCAGAAGATTCTGGACACGTTTATTTGAAACAGTATTCAGATTAGAGTGAAACTGAAAGGGTCTGTTGTGGTAGAAGCCGTTTGTGTCATATCTGTCCCCCCGCTAAACCTGCTCTCTGACTCAGACTGGCCTCGCTCTCATTCATGCCTGCATGCAACAATGCATCGTGATTGTCCTTGTGTCGCAGCAGATGGCTTCTTTATGTTTTTTGGATAATTGAAAGCATCCTCTGTTATCCCTACGCAGCCTGAGGAGACAAGGCTGGAAAGATAATACCAGAGCTTTCTGGGTCTCTGCTTGAAAGGAATTTGTGATATACTGATAATTAATAATAACACAGGATATTGAAGATACACTTAGAGCCTGCCATTCATGCTTACATACTGTGGCTGTGTGTATGCTGTTATTCACTGGTGGTGCAAACTGCTGATTGTTGAGGTACTTTAGTTTTTCTTCATATTTCTCCAAAGGTACATCCTGAAGAAAATATTCTACTTTTTTCTACAGTCAACATCTTGCTTTCTGGGTTACAAATTTGCACAAAAAGATAAAATTACATGATAAATTAACTAATGAAATTAAATACACGAACATTACAGAATCATGCCAAAGCATACTGGTGTTTTTGCATCATCTGTGTATTTGCTTCATTCTTCTGAGTTAAAATAAGCACAAGATGGCATAGAAAAATAATCACAACTTTTTCTTTGATATATCTTTAATTTACCTCCAGTTACGCTTCTTTTCCATATTGCAGTAAAATGCCAACACCAGAATCAGTAATACAAAAAATCTAAAATTATGAAACATTTCATACTCATATTGAAATGGGCTATTCTACAGAACAAGCTCGAAACTTTCAATTAAAATGTGCATAAACGTTACTTGTAATGTATCATTTTTATGTTGCTTTTTATGTGTTAGAGCTATTGCTTAAATAAAGTCTTTACACATTTGAATTATGATTAGATGAACTTTTACAAAACAAGGATGAAGATTATTGATGTTTATGGGGAAAACAGAAGAATAAAAAAAACAAACGAAGATCTTTAAACTTCATACTCACACAATGAAGATAATACTGACTCATGTGGAAAACGACAACGTGTGGTTACATCGACTGTTAACATTCGCTGGCCTCTGATTGGTTATCAGGTAATACAACCAGCAGCTGTTCTAGTCAATAAAAAGATACTGATGGACAAAGTACATGACAGCATCATTTATTGTAGAAGATATATGTGCATTTCGAAGTACAAAAATATGAGCAGATGTTGTTGACTATAAACTTTTGTGCAGATTTCATACAGTTCTGGATCCATATTTCCTGTGTTTCATTGTACTGTGTCTTTGTCTGTGGCTACAGAGGCCCATTCTGGAAGAAAGCCCTGGAGCAGTGGAATAAAAGTTGTATCTGTTTGTGGTCAGACCAGTCATAACCCATAATGCAGCATGAGGAACATCTCTGGCCTGGGGGGTGAAATGTTATGAGACAATACTCCAGTTAATGCTATTTAATATGGCGGACAGCCATCTATCTGGATGTCTACCTGTCTCTGTCTGTCTGTCTGTCTGCATCTAATATTACATCTTTTCTAAAATCTGCTGCTGCATACCTGATCTGTGACTTGTTTGTGGAAACTCTATCCTTCCCTGATGTGATTGCTTCCTCAGGCCTCCTCGTCATGCCTGACTCACTTTATGAGCCATCCCTGTGGACAAACAGGCTTTTTCATGCTCCACGTAACACTTTGTGTGTGTGTATTGGGAAAGTTTTAGTCATTCTTAATTGTTTGTGAATGTGCACCCGGGCACATCTTGTGGTTCACAAAAAGGGTTTGGGAAACAGGTTTTTTTTGTATAGTTTTAAGACAGATTCAATAGGGCCTCAGTTTGTAGTATTGTTGCGCAGAACTTAAGTACCACTGGAGGATGCACTATTCGCCGCATGGAAAACATGTCCTCTGCACACATCCCATCACGTTAGCTGCATTGCATGAACACAGTAACAGTAAAACATACATTCAAGCTACTTTAGTCTGTGCATTGCTGACTGACAATGTGCATCCATGTGCAGATTTGAACCTCCTTGGCGTTGGCTGACACAAACACACCTTTTGCTCGTTCTCTGACGTTACGTTCAGTCCGGTATATAGACCACCTGATAAAAGCAGCTGCACAAATCTAAATTATCAAACAAATATCATTTAGTGGTGTTGAAGAGACTCATTTCTAACCATCAATCACAGTAGCACTGTTTAATATTAACTGACACTGAGTTATATAAGAGTTATCCACCCTTTTAGAAGCCCAACAAGTGATATGAGCTGTTATGAGTTGTTGGTTTGTGTCTGAACTACATTATGAGGTGACTCGGGCAGGCTAAGTCAGTTGATAAAAGCAGGTCAGTTACAGTCCAGAGTCCAGGGCTGATATGAGAGGAAATGAGTGCCTGGTTAAGATTTTTAACCACTGAAAAAAAAGACTTTATAATAATATAGTTCCAAGCTCAGCACTTAGTCACATGACATAAAAGTTAGCTCTTTGCACTTTCACAGGCTTCAGTGCACAGATGTGTATACAGCAGTTTTGGTTAAAATCTAACCTACAAGCTTTGCAGTGTCAGCTTCCATCTGTCACATTGCTGTAAACTGTGAGAAGAAACACATTCAACAGCAGTACAGGCTCTGACACACACACAGGATCTCAGTAAGTGTTGCTGTAAATTGCCCTCTGGATGTAAATGGTTGTAGCGTCAATATACGTAAATGTCAAGATGAATTAGATCTAGTCTTGCTTAACCATGCTGCATTATGCAACAGCACTTTAATCCATACCCTTGTAAAGAGCTTGTTTTGAACACACACACACACACACACACACACACACACACACACACACACACACACACACACACACACACACACACACACACACACATGTTTGTACTTCTATCTTAGTGAGGACATCCATAGGCGTAATGCATTTCATAGAGCCTTACCCTAACCTTAACCATCACAACTGATTGCCTAAACTTAATCCTTACCCTAACCCTAACCAAACCTCAATTCATACCTGTTCTCTAAAAACAAGTCTTCACCCTCAAACATGGCTGTTTCAAAGTGAGGACCGGCCAAAATGTCCTCACTTTGTAAAAATGTCCTCACTTTGATAGTTAAATGCAGAAAATGGTCCTCACAATGTAGCAAGTACAAGAACACACACACACACACACACACACACACACACACACACACACACACACACACACACACACACACACACACACACACACACACACACACACACACACACACACACACACAGACTTTGTTTGTGGCCAGTGTTGCATGCTTTGTGTTGATACTTTACCTTTATTATAGTTTATTTAGCACACTGACATCCCACCACTAAGAACTGTGTCATGGGTACCCATGGCAACAAAAATGATGCCAAGGAAAACAACATGAAAACAAAAAGTTGGATTAAACCAAATAAAAATTCCAATGCCCACGTTATCAGGAGTGCTGAATGGGGTCATGGACAGCAAACTTAACCTGATCTAACCTCATCCAGCCAGCCTCCATGACGCAGCGCCGTCACACCATCCAGTATTCATCACCATCTGTGCTCTGCTGCCACTGCAGGACCAGGCTGTAGGC
Organism: Acanthochromis polyacanthus; assembly: GCF_021347895.1. Lineage (NCBI taxonomy): Eukaryota > Metazoa > Chordata > Actinopteri > Pomacentridae > Acanthochromis > Acanthochromis polyacanthus. The sequence goes on from NC_067127.1 coordinate 24,629,088, forward strand.
AGAGCTCACAATGCTTAATATGTAGGTGCATGTATGAGCATAGAGAGTGAGGGCAAGAAGGACACTGATGGAATAATCTGAGCTGGAAAAAGTGAATTAGTCATGTTTATTATTAAAGGTTCCTCTGGGTTTAGACTGCAGCATCTGATCATGTAACTGTTCAGCACTGGAGTTGCAGGGGGAAAAGGTAAGATACAGATAAAGCTAGTAGAGTACTCTGCTTGAATTGATGGGACTCGGAAACACCCCCACAATTTAATCGATTGTTCCGTGTATTATTTCTGATGGATAAGTCCTGGTAAGTCTGCAGCGGTTGATTTGTAGTAGGATTGCAATCATGTGATCATCACCAGGCAGCTGATTTAGTGTTCACTTGTAGTCATAGTTACAGTGACACCATGCTGCTATCTTGCAATGATACAGAAATCTTTAACAAATCTGTGGATCTGGACTGTACGTCACATCACTGCAAAAATCAGATGACTTGGTCCTTGTGTCATTTCTGACCTTCTCTGAAAATTTCATCCAAATCCGTTCGTCTGTGATTGAGTAATGTTGCAAACAGAGAGACAAACAGACAGACAGACAAACCAACGGCAATCATCACATAACTTGACAGTGTTCCTTAGTGGAGTAATAAGGAGAGAGAAGTGACTTAATTGAGCAAAGAACTGAAAGAAATGACACCAGTGGAGATGAATGTTTCACACCTGTTTGTTACTTAGACATGACTGATTCCAACCATGTCAGTGTGTGAGTGAGGGACAGAAACAAGTGATTGACAGGCCACAAACAGGATAAAGTAAACATACAATTGATGTTCTCTCGCTCTCTCTCTCTCTCTCTCTCTCTCTGTGTGTGTGTGTGTGTGTCGGTGTGTGTGTCAGTGTGTGTCGGTGTGTGTACCGTCCTGCTGACAGCAGTGTCCTGGCTGTGATGTGGACGGCTGAAGGTGCTGACAGGCCGCTGTTGTTTCACGGTCCTGCTGGGGGGAGTCGGGGCAGGTCGGGGCACAAACTCTCCCCCTCTGTCCCCACTGTGGCCTGGTCCGTTAGTTAAATATACAGGCCTCACCTCTTCACTGCTTAACCTCTAATGGTATTTGGAAAGTATGTCTTTTCATTTTTTTGCACTGGAGCGCAATCTATTTTTGTTGTTGCACATCGTTAAGTTTAAAGCTGCCCTGATCACTGACATTGAAATAAAAAGAATAAAGAATCTTTCAGCTCAAGTTGTTGGATTTCAAAACCATAAATTAACTGTTGTGTTTTGTTCTCACCGCTCACAACAAAGTTTTCAGGTTGTGTAGTCCTGATAAACTCACTACAACCTACCTGTTCACAACCACACAGCTAAAGACATATTCAACAAATAGCCACTGCAACATGTAGGGGCTAAAAGGCCAGGGGGTTTCTTCAGGAGTTGGTGGAGACCAAAACCTGAGCTAAAACAGACCAAATATAGGATTGTTAACAGGCAAAAATGTGTCTGTGATGCAGTTTGAAGGCTTTGATGGACTTCACAGTGAATTAGAAAACATCTTCAAGTAGCAATTAAACTTTTGAAATGAATGCATACCTAGAAGGGGAATGTGTACTGTACAGATAGTACAATCCCATGAGGTAGTTTTAATTTGTAATATTGGGTGACATAAATAAAATTTACTTGATCTCAGTGAGGGAGAAGAGAAGGCACTTTTTGACTAGTTAACTAAACTTATTCGTGGGGAAATACAACCCATTAGATAGATATATATCTATGGTAACTGCATTTAACTTGTTTGTAGGGGATCTTTTACACTTAAAGAAAGATGGCAATAATTATGTGGTACATCAAAAACTGGTTTGAGAAGCTCCTGAAACAAGAAGCCTGACGAGCTGTCTGTGGTCCTTAAATTTAATTTAGTAGTTGAGTTTGTAAATATATTCAGAAGAATCCAGAAATTGTCTTTGTTCCTTTTTATTCAATATATTGAATGGTACAAGTCGCACAGAGAATACGCAATCTGAGCGAGAGTACAAAGTCTCTGAGGGAGGCAGCTATTTTATACCATTCATTAGCATTACTTTGTGCATCCGTAGTAGACATATGGGGAAAGCCCAGAAAAGTGGAAGCAACTTCAGCAAAGGGAAAAAATAACTGATGGAGATGCAGGTGCAGAATGTCATATCCTCAGAAATGCTATATTGGTTTTAACACCTGTAGACGGAATAATTTGAGACATATAGTCGAGACAGGTTCAGCTGAAGGTAACAAGTCTATTTTTGAGAGGTCATCAGACACAAGAAGCTTAGCGAGGTTATCAAAAGGTTACAAGTGTCAAAGGTTAAAGGAATCAAAAGGTTATGACTGCATGTACTAAGTAGCACATATTGTATTGTTGCACATAATATGAAATGTTTTCAGATAATAATGCTTACAGATAATAGTTCTTAAAATGATAATGCTCGTAGATAATAAATTTTCCATTACAGTTGTTTTATGTTTGGCCTTCTTTTCTCTTTCAAATTAGTTTCACTGACATAAGGTTTTGTTTTCAGTCTGCGTGGCTGGTCATCACATTCAGATATTTTAGCAATGTCTGTATGCAGTATTATCATAACTGATTGCCTCTACAAAGTGAAAAAGCTGAACAGCAGTTTTCCTTTAGCAAATTCATGTGTGTCTTTGTGGTTCGTATTGGGACAACAGGTTAGCTTAGTGTGAGTTTAGATTGCCATGACAGATAAAATGTTTGTCATGTATGTAGAAACATGGATCTATTAGGGACAATTTGTTCAGAGATGACACCCCATTCATTCCCATGTACAAATATCCATTTGCCATACGCCAAAAATCTGAATTTCTGTGTCCTTCCATGTTTCGAGGTCAACAGAGCATGTCATTTTCATCTTGTGAATACGATAGCGCACTGACGCACTGCTGAATGTTATCATTAGGCAACATTAATCCAATTCTGATAATGAAAAGAGTCATTTTGAGGGTATCATTCTGGTATAAAAATTTGCACTATTTACGGCTGCTCTTTTCAAGTGATTGTGTACAGGAATGCTGTAATGTTGTTCGGCCACAGCCAAAATCACCACAAATTGCAGCACCATTCCATATCAACATATTAAAAGGTTATTCACACTTTATTTTAATCTGGCATGTTTCCTAGCAGTGTGGCTATTGTGGTGTTTTAATATCAATCATGTTAATATAATTATACTTTGTGCCCTGATACACACCATGTGCTTTGTGGAACTTTAGGTTTCCCTGAATCTCTACAGTGGGCTTGGAAAGTAAGACGTTTACATGTTAGTGCAGAGACACAAAAGCCACATTAACAGTAAATACACCAGGCTTAACCATTGGATGCATGGCCAACCAATACCTACACTCTTCCATGGGTGGGGTCAAAAATGACCCCAATTGAAATCAATGCATTTTTGCAATAAACTTGAGACATTTCTTTCATGTTGGTTAGACATTATATATTTTTGCTCAACAAAAGAGTATTTTCAGTTTTGATATGTTCTTTCTTCACTTTTAATTCAAATTTTATCACATAACAATCACTGAAACGGTATCAAAACATGTTTAATCTTCCTCCGTATTTTAAAACAGACAGAGGAACACATAAATTAACATTCAGTAACAATTATCAATAACATTCATAACAATCATAACATTCAATAACATTCATTCAACATTCATGTTCAGACACAAACATGTCTCTTCTCACTCTTCACAGCTTTCACAGACTATTTTCTTGTGGCTGTGACCATTGCAGACAGGGCTTTTGCATTTCCAACAGAAGTTGGTGGCTAAATGTTAGATTGATGGCTAAATCATTTGTAGCTTTGTAAGTAAATCTACGGATGTGTGCGCGCACTCTCTCTCTCTCTCTCTCTCTCTCTCTCTCTCTCTCTCTCTTTCTCTCTCCCTCTCTCTCTCTCACACACACACACACACACACACACACACACACACACACACATGTTTGTTTTTCTATACCGGTGGGGACTTACCATTGACTCCCATTCATATCTAACTCCTAACCCATACCCTAACCCTAACCTTAACCATCACCAAATCAATGCCTAACCCTAAACAAACGTTTTTGCACTTTTACATTTTTTATTAACAACAATATGGCCAAGAAAACGGTGTTGCCACCCGTGGGGACCTCATTTTAGGTCCCCACCGTAAGACAAGTCCCCACCTTTATAGCAAATAGTCAGGTCAAAGTCCCCACCTGTATAGCAGAAACAAGTACACACACACACACACACACACACACACACACACACACACACACACACACACACACACACACACACACCTCCACTCACATTCACACTGTTGTTACACTGTTATTACACAGTATGTTAGCTCACAGGATTGTTAGGTAAAAGTATTGTTAGCTAACACAAACACACACACACACCCACACTAACCCATTAGGTAGCCTATTATATGATCATCGATTATTCAATGGTGTATGTGTGTGTGTGTGAGAGAGTGTGTGTGTTTGTGTTAGCTAACAATACTTTAGCTATCAATCCTGTTAGCTAAGATACTGTGTAATAACAGTGCAACAACAGTGTATGAGTGTATGTGTATGCGTGTGTGTGTGTGTGTGTGTGTGTGTGTGTGTGATTGTGTTAGCTAACAATACTGTTTGCTAATAATAATGTTAGCTAACAGTATTGTTAGCTAGCCACAAACTAGGCAAATTTCACAGATATTCACATAAAATTCATACTTACATGTATGATACATGTATAATGCTGTGCAAAAATGACCTCCTCGGTGGTAGGACTGCTGACATCAGTTGTATGAGGGACAGTAAATGTTTATTTACACTCACAGTTGCCAAGAACCAATGTTAAGTGAAATATCCCATTGGAAATACTTGGGGTCATTTTTGACCCCGCCCATGGAAGAGTGGGGTACTGATACAAAAACTGAATTTTTTTTTAAATTAATGAAAAAATGAATAAAAATGCAAATGGCATCATGTCACAAACATGTTTTATGAGGAATACCTGGAATATGAAAATATCAAAACTTTTAATCTTAAAGATATTAAGTAATAACAACCTCTGGGGTCAATTTTGACCACACCTATGCATCCTAGGGTTAAATTGACTATCCTTTAAGAACTTTAAGGTTGCATGTCAGCTGATTTTTCCAACATCTTCTGATATTAAATTTCTTCACTTTTGAAATCTCCAGGCAAGCTTCACATGAATGATCTCCATTCTTCTTATTCATACTCACAGCTGGGAACATTTTATTCCGCTGCAGGTTTCTCTGATTGTTGGTTAAAATCTTCCCACACTACCCTGAGAGGGTCAGGCATCTGATGTATAGATGCATTCTCATGTGATATCTATCTGAATGCAGCAGCAGAAGAGGGGGAGCCTGCATCATACCAGACATAAATGATGGCTGAGACTATGTTTCATAAACACTTCTACTGCTGCAAACTACTAAATCAGTTGAAGTTTCAGCATCCACATTGGTGCTATTGTTATCCAGCGTATCCTGCCTGGTCAACCTGTATGCATATTGGCCTTTGTCCTGCCTGTCATGTTTATGTTTCACTGAAGGTTGTTAGACGTCGTAAATGTCAAAGTGGTTTCCACCTTTACTGTGGAGGCTGAGTGGGGATAAAAGGGAACTCGAACCTTATTAATGGATGTGCAGGCGCCTTCTGTGAGCAGAGGAGGGTTTTCTTTCTCATGGAAAAAACAAATGTGAAGGGACATTTACATGGAAGAAGTGGACATCTGATCTCAGCGGTAGCCTGACTGACCTGAGAGTGTGTGTCAGTGTATTATGAGAGGGCCTACAGTCTTTCCCTATATAGCGTATCCTGTTATGAGGAGGAACAGTGACAAGGAACACACACATAATAGAATCTAGACTGTGCATGATAAAGTTTAAACATGCGTATTTGCACATTCTACCAAAACGAAAGCCCATTTTTCAGCAATTTTACTCACTAATTGCTCCATCTTTGGTGCTTGTCCATATGCTGACATAACATAATGCTCATTTCTCAGTGCATCGCTGCAGTTGGATACAGAGATACAGCATGTTTGCTTGTGGCAATGGTGTTATAGTTTTGATACATTAAGTTCATTTTGACATCCCACCAAATCCATGAGTTTGTGCAGACACCTCTGCAGTTCAAAAGTTGTGTCCATATGATTAGATTGTGTGATGACTATGCTATAAGGACAGCAATGCACATGTGTAGAATATATACACACAACCTGAAAGAAAAGACTGGCTTTGATTTTTATTGTAGTTATTTATATAAAAAACATTTAAATATAACTGTATTGGCACATAGATATTAAAAAGTAAAATTTGTGGTTTAATATTAAACCTTGTCAGAGAGTATGCTAGGGTCTGCTAGGGTTCATGTAACATGAACTCTGCTATCTCACCAAGTGTGTGTGTTGATTTCTGTGTGCAGCACAAAGTATGAGTCTGTGTGGATGATCCGCCACTGTGCCTATATGAAGCACAATCCTCCAAGCAAACTCCTGCAGACTATAAAACAGTTAAATAGCAGCAAATATGCATCCATGGGCTTTCACATCTGTCTGCATCCACAAGGGAGATTAATCAAGGCTTGAGAGCACTGTCATTGCCTGCTGTCATCCACAACTGTCCTGGAGTCAGCAACGGAGCAGAAGGATGGAAAAAAGAGAAACGAGGCCGAGGTTTATGGCACATGTTGAGAACCTGACTCATGAGAGCCAAATCTGACATTTGCCTCTGATTTAGAAAGTCAGCTTTAAGTTTTTTGTCACTGCTCCTCTCTTTTAATCATGTTTCCATATTTCCGTCCATTCCTTTTGTCATTCATCACACTTCAGTGCTTCTTCTCCCACTGAGAGTCACAGCAAGGCCATTGCTCTGCTCAAGTTCTCCTTGTCATCCCTTTCTATTTTTTCACTGTTTAGCTTTCCTTCACATTTCTATCTCTCACTTCCTCACTCCTGCCCTTGGAGATCTTAACCCAGACTCTGTGATAAGAAATATGCTAATTATAGTGAAGTAGGGCACTGTGGCCAAGGGCTGCCTGCTATAATAAACACTTGGACACTAAGACACACTAACTGCGCCACCCTGGTGAGGCTATCTCAGCAGAGATACTGGGCGGTGTTGTTTGAAAGACATGATAGTACCTCTTAGGAAAACTTAACAAAGCTTAGTATGTGGTAAAATCCATGTTGGTGGCAAATAAACTCCATCTGTGTTTTATTTTATTTATGGATCAGTGGCTGGTAGTTGCTGTTTGTGAGGTGCTACGTCTCATTTCAAAATCTTAGACAATAACCTTATTTACTTGTATCTGAAAGAGTTCTTGAGTGAATAAGTATGGGGTGACTGTTGGGTTTGCTGGTTCAGATGTAGGCAGTGAGTGAGGTGACTTTGTAGCACAGAGTGTTTCTGTTTGGAATGCAGCCCAGGAGTCTGGGAGGCCATCTGGATTGAAGATTGACCTGTAATACCTGCAAATGATTTACAGCCTGCTGGAATCTAGCACACACACACACACACACACACACACACACACACACACACACACACACACACACACACACACACACACACACACACACACACACACACACACACACACACACACAGAGAGAGAGGGAGAGAGAGAGATCAGTTGTCGCTCATAAGGACTCGGGAAACACAAATCAGACATTAAGTAATTACACTAATATACACAAGTCACATACAGACACATGCACACACACACATCCTTTGCCACAGGGGAAAACATACGTACATACACACGTAGGTATTAGACTTGAATACACAGTTTCCTACACACACAAAGGCAGGTATGTACACATCTCAGCAGACCACCAATAGCACTGAGGAGAGTCTAAATGTTGATTTTTTAATGTCATTCAGTGTATTGACTTGCATATTGAAATATAGTACTGACGGAACTGTAAAGATCATATGTTCTGGATATGAATAGATGTGGAAGAAGTACTTATATCCTTTATGCTAGTGCTGCACTGTCAGCCATCACACACAGGAGAGGTAAAGTGCTCAGCTTTGCATGCATGTGTGTTCATACCAACAGTGTTGCTGCTGCATCTTTTTTTTTTTTTTTTACTATTCCCTTTAATCTAATATTCTGTTAACTTACTGACATAATGTAATTATGACCAACTAGTGTGACTGTTTAGTTGTTGTTTTTTTCTTTTTCAATTGTATCCCAGACACTGAAACTAGACTGAAATGTATTGGTTATGTAATGCTGCTGCTGAGATGTCAGTATGATTATCAACAGATCTTTTCACTTTCTTTCTTCTGAGAACTGCACACCTCTCATTTTTAGCCTCCAAGTCGAAACTCTAGATTGAATAGATTTCACCGAGGTTCGAGCCACATATCAAAGCCACTATCTTCTCAGAAATACAGGTGAGGTGTCCTCTGGTGCTGGTGTTACCTGTCACTGTATTCTTACAGACAGATGTAAATAATCCATTTGAGATTAAAAGTCTCTCAGAAGGAAGTTGGATAGGTGATGGTGATGTAAGCCACAGAACTTTGACTCAGGAGACTGAGGTTTGTGTCCTATGTTGGACTATTATTTCTCCACTTAGTTACAGTTTTGTTTGGTTAAGTTTAGGCAGCACAACTACTTTGTTTGACTTAGAAAAGGATCATTGTTTGGGTTAAAACACCCTTTCCCAACACTAACCAAAGTTCTTGTTGCCTGAAAAGGAGCAACAGTGATGTCACCAGCAGAGTAAATGTGAGTATGGACTCATGGCCTTTGTCTGACATGGACAGATTATTTTAAGTTGTTCAGACTGCTCTACTCTACTGAAAAAAGCCATGTCAGGATACCCAGTGAAGGTTTCCTGACAAATCAGCAGCATGTACCAAACTGAGTAACATGCCAGCTACTGCTGAGCATACTCACTGAGCAGACGCACATTTTGGGCTCTACGCAGATATCTGTAGGGGGTCCCTGAGGTCTACTTGGTCAGATGATGAAATTTACATCACTCGGACCCCAGCAAACTTTTGTGTATGCCTAAAGTTTAACACTGATTTAGCTTTGGTCTGAACAAGGCATAAACTACAACAGTGTATTGACATCTCCCTCAGTCTGCCTATTGGACCCTGAACCAGACAGCCATAACAACACCTGGACCAGAGGACGTGGTGTTATACAGCCAACAATATAACAGAACAGCAAGATTTAAGGTCAAAAGAAGTCCAAAACTGGGATCAGTAAAGTCTGCCTTCACCTGATGTTTTTAACCTCAAAAGGTGAGGTAGGATGAACTGGGCATAATGCATGCACCTGTAAATAAAAATAAACAAAATAAATAAAAATGCAAATTTAAATTTCCATTAGTTTTTTTGCACGGTAACCTGCATTTATATCTATACTTCCTTCAGACAGCAGCAATGACTGGAATGCCACCAGTGAAACCAGTGAGGGTCAGCGGCACATTTTGGGTCAGGGCAAAACAGAGAGGCTGGGAGGAGGAGGAGGAAGATGAGAAGAACAGAAGTCTACACAGAGCTAGGACTGAGGAGGTAAACGAGAGAAACAGGGGAGGACGACACTCTGCTGATGCCGCTGCCCAGATAGCAAACTATGGGTGAATCAATGTTGAATCTATGTTGAGACCTAACATAAAAATCATACAGAAAGTGCAAGGTTGATAAAATGTTGAGTCAACGTTTGCTTTTCAACCATAAATCACACTTTACCCAGATAGCAAAAGATGTTAAATCAATGTTGAATTAGGGTTAAGAAGGTTGAATTTTGGTTACGGTTGAAGACTGATGGTTGGATCAACGTCGATTCAACAACATTTTGTTAACATTGAAGTTTGTGTTTAAAAGATGCCATTGAATCTACATTGTATTTTGGTTAAAATGTTTGACATAACATTAAAATGTTATTAAAATGTTTGACAGGTCAATGTTTAATTAATGTTGAATCTATGTTTGCTAACATGTAATCTATGTAAGCAAATGTTGACTCAACATTTTATCAACCTTGCACTTTCTGTATAATTTCTACGTTAGGTCTCAACATAGATTCAACATTGATTCACCCATAGTTTGCTATGGTAAATGGTAAATGGTCTGTATTTATATAGCGCTTTACTATACCTGCAAGGTACCCAAAGCGCTTTACATGATACGTCACATTCACCCATTCATACACACATTCACACACTGATGGCGGAAGCTGCCATGCAAGGCGCTAACCACGACCCCATCAGGAGCAATTCGGGGTTAGGTGTCTTGCTCAGGGACACCTCGAACACAACGGGGCGAGGATCGAACCGGCAACCCTTCGGTTGCAAGACGGCCACTCTACCCACTGAGCCATGCCGCCCCATGCAGGACCGCCCCAAAAAAAAAAAAAAAAAATTACAATACAATATTCTTACAAATCAAAAGCGACTTTTGCTATCTGGGTGAGCAACACTCCTGCTTGTATTAGTGTGAGCATGTGTGTGTGTGTGTGTGTGTGACAGAGAGGGAGAGAAAGCAACAGACACATAGCAGCTAACTAAACAACAGCAAAAGGAAAGAGCTGAGTAAAAGTGCAGCGCTGCTCTAGAAATAGCAAATGGCTTCACAGTGTAGAAACCAGATGGGTGCACAGACACACACACACACACACACACACACACACACACACACACACACACACACACACACACACACACACACACACACACACACACACACACACACACACACACAGTGCCAACTTGTGTGTGAATGCATGTGTATACAGGTTAAGATTTGACAGACAGAAACATGATTGCCTCTCCTCTGAAACACAAGCACAAACACAGAAGTGAAAACTTTCATTTTATCAACATGCAGAGCAGCTGACGACTTCCCAAATGCATCATGGGAAGCTGTACTCATAGAAGAGGATTATGTGGAACAAGAAAAGCCTTGCGTGTGTGTGTGTGTGTGTGTGTGTGTGTGTGTGTGTGTGTGTGTGTGTGTGTGTGTATGGTTTACGCCCGAGTGATGATTTTAGTCGACACACTGGCACTTTACATCCCCACCACATGCATATAGAACACACTGCTGCCAGACAGAGTTGTCATTTCCAAACATAAACTTTGCAGCATGTAATATAGACTGTGTATGTGTCGTCTGTTCAGTTTCAAGGACGGCTTAAACACTGCTGTCTTTTTATAGCACCAGCAATTCAGCTAGTCTGAATGTGTTTATGCATGTGTTGCACAGCAAGAAACTTGGTGGTTGAGAGAAAGGAGTTGTGTCTGTGTGGAACGACACTTGCGATACCATCAGTTCTGTGATAGAGAGAAAACTGGGAGGGAAAAATCGCAGTTGCATGTGTGTGCGTGTAAGCATGTATGCTCCTGCATGTCCTTGGGCCTTTCAGCACAGCTTTGTGCCCTGCTGTCAGGGCGGTCATAAAAGAGTATGAATCAGCCTGTGTGTGTCTTTGCTCGTACACACACACACACATACACACAAGTGTATTTTTCCATTCAAGTGTGAAAAAACAGACAGCACTGTCAGGGAAGACAAGATGACTCACCTGACCTGCATTTCACACAATCATTGCACTTGCTTGGGAAACAAATCCATCACTGTCTTTTTTTTTTTTACTGTGTCCATATGTCCGCTGTAGTTGGGTGTGCTGTAGTTTACATAGGGGTCAGCTGTTTAGGTCATTAAGCTGGGTATGCTAATCTGCTTTATACAGTGCCTTGTGAAAGTATTCGGCCCCCTTGAACTTTTGAACCTTTCGCCACATTTCAGGCTTCAAACATAAAGATATAAAATTGTAATTTTTTGTCAAGAATCAACAACAAGTGGGACACAATTGTAAAGTGGAACGAAATTTATTGGATATTTTAAACTTTTTTAACAAATAAAAACCTGAAAAGTGGGGCGTGCAATATTATTCGGCCCCTTTGCATTAATACTTTGTAGCGCCACCTTTTGCTGCAGTTACAGCTGCAAGTCACTTGGGGTATGTCTCTATTAGTTTTGCACATCGAGAGACTGAAATTCTTGCCCATTCTTCCTTGCAAAACAGCTCGAGCTCAGTGAGGTTGGATGGAGAGCGTTTGTGAACAGCAGTCTTCAGCTCTGCCCACAGATTCTCCATTGGATTCAGGTCTGGACTTTGACTTGGCCATTCTAACACCTGGATACGTTTATTTGTGAACCATTCCATTGTAGATTTGGCTTTATGTTTTGGATCATTGTCCTGTTGGAAGATAAATCTCCGTCCCAGTCTCAGGTCTTTTGCAGACTCCAACAGGTTTTCTTCCAGAATGGTCCTGTATTTGGCTCCATTCATCTTCCCATCAATTTTAACCATCTTCCCTGTCCCTGCTGAAGAAAAGCAGGCCCAAACCATGAGGCTGCCACCACCATGTTTGACAGTGGGGATGGTGTGTTCAGGGTGATGAGCTGTGTTGCTTTTACGCCAAACATATCGTTTTGCATTGTGGCCAAAAAGTTCGATTTTGTTTTCATCTGACCAGAGCACCTTCTTCCACATGTTTGGTGTGTCTCCCAGGTGGCTTGTGGCAAACTTTAAATGACACTTTTTATGGATATCTTTGAGAAATGGCTTTCTTCTTGCCACTCTTCCATAAAGGCCAGATTTGTGCAGTGTACGACTGATTGTTGTCCTATGGACAGACTCTCCCACCTCAGCTGTAGATCTCTGCAGTTCATCCAGAGTGATCATGGGCCTCTTGGCTGCATCTCTGATCAGTCTTCTCCTTGTTCAAGGTGAAAGTTTAGAGGGACGGCCGGGTCTTGGTAGATTTGCAGTGGTCCGATACTCCTTCCATTTCAATATGATTGCTTGCACAGTGCTCCTTGAGATGTTTAAAGCTTGGGAAATCTTTTTGTATCCAAATCCGGCTTTAAACTTCTCCTCAACAGTATCTCGGACCTGCCTGGTGTGTTCCTTGGTCTTCATGATGCTCTCTGCACTTTAAACAGAACCCTGAGACTATCACAGAGCAGGTGCATTTATACGGAGACTTGATTACACACAGGTGGATTCTGTTTATCATCATCAGTCATTTAGGATAACATTGGATCATTCAGAGATCCTCACTGAACTTCTGGAGTGAGTTTGCTGCACTGAAAGTAAAGGGGCCGAATAATATTGCACGCCCCACTTTTCGTTTTTTTATTTGTTAAAAAAGTTTAAAATATCCAATAAATTTCATTCCACTTCACGATTGTGTCCCACTTGTTGATTCTTGACAAAAACTTAAAATTTTATATCTGTATGTTTGAAGCCTGAAATGTGGCGAAAGGTTGAAAAGTTCAAGGGGGCCGAATACTTTCACAAGGCACTGTATCAAACAGCGTCTCCAAGCTTTACGTGGTGTGCAAGCTAAATTGTGAATACATCCCTGTGCAACATCACTTAAATGTCGTATGATTCACAATTGTATTACCTTTCAGCAATGCATCATATTGCTAATATGTAATATCACAGGTCTCACAGTAGGAAAGTAATGCAGCAGAGGTCAATGCATCCTTTAATACTGAGATTCATGCTCTTTTTTTTGATGTCCGCCTTTAATTTTCTTTAAAACCTTTTTTCTTCAGCTGGATTTCACTGGAGATATTGCTCCACTTTTCTCTTTATATAACCCAAAGGTGTTATACGCAGTGGATTCAGGTCAGGTGACATACTTGACCCCGTCATATTGTTGCTGTTTCCTTCTGTAGAAACTCTTGTGTGATTTTGGCAGCGTGCTTTCAGTTGTCATCATGCTGGAATGTTATTCTTCTGTAGACTGGGAATCATGTTGTCAGCCAGTATTTTGGTGTTTCCACAGACATTCATTGTGACATCTATAAATGCCATCTCTCCAACGTCTTTTGCACTCCCACAGACCCCATAACCTCACACCTCCACCTCAGTGCTTCACTGTCAGGACTGTGCATTCAACTTGGTATTTCTGGACAGGTTCACGCCAAACATGCTGGACACCATCTGGACCGAACAAATGTATCTTAATGTCATCTGACCAAGCAACGTGCTCCCAACATTCAGCAGGTTTTCTTTCATGTTCTTTAGCAAAGTTTTATCTTTTTCAGTTTTGTTCTGGACAGGAAACAAGGGCATTTCTTGCACTGTCAATTTTGAGTAAAATATCAGGGTATGTTTTTGAGGTTCTGTTTAGTAGTAAGAAATACTCATTGTCTCATTTAGATTTCTACCAACACTAGTAAGTATCATTCAGTGTTGGAACAGAGTTGTTCTTAGCAACACGCTAACTTGTTTCATATCTCTACTTAAGGGTGATAATGTCTTCGAAAGGAGATTGGTACAACTGAAAAACTGTAAAGACAAGAGACATTTTGACTTGCCATACCACGCACGGAAATAAAAATCATTATAAATGTCCCAGTAAGCTCTGTTAGTGGGCCATAATTCGCAATACAAATACCAGAATGCACCAATGCTTTGCTTTTGTTTTAGTCTGCTGCATAGTCCTAATGTTCTGCAGTGCCAATGTTTGTGGCTTAGGTACCACTGGCAGAAACCAGTCTTAATTCCCAGATTAGATACTGGTTTTGGTGGCAATACACCAACAATTCTCCCCCACAATCTTTCTAATCTGCCTTGGCAACTTCTGTCTGATGATTACTCAGATTCTGCTTGTTCTTGAAGCTAATAATTAATAACAACATGACCAGGAGCACCTGCCCTCCCCCCATCAGCCCACTGCTACACCTCTCTTTGTCTTGTTTTCATTTCTGCAGCTTGGAAAAACAGCACAGGCCTGGGCCTCTCTGCTGTCTCAGCTATGCCTGGAATGACAGAAATGACCGAGTGTCAGTCAACTGAGTCACTGTACCTGTTTCTCTGTGCAAACTTAAGCTCCGCCCCTTTAATTTACCCCTGAGGCCCAGGCACTGAGGTCAAAACCAAAAGTTACAGCTTCACCTCAGGTTGTTTTTCTTAAGTGTATTATCTTAGAGAATCATAGATCTTTCTTCCTGTTGTCCCTTCTGAAGGTCCTGTCAGTTTTAATGGCTGATCACAGGTTCTCCTAGATTCATGACTGAGTGACACCTACTTCATGACAGACACAAGTCTTGTCAGTGATAAAGAGACATATAATACAAGCCAGCCAACTACAAGTTGATGCATGTGCCTTGCAACACACCAGTTTTGTGTATTTCAACAGTTCCTGTTCACACACTGCTGTCTGCTCCATGTCGTATCTTGTAGATCCAGGTCTCAGCTAAGTAGAGACTTTGGAGTTTGTCATTGGGATGAAATACGAGCAGCTGCAGGTATGTCCCTGTTAACGTTCCTTATTGTGAGAGAGCACTGTGGTTATTAAGTTAGCCTGATAGCAGAAATGAAAAGGATACCCTATTACCTTAATACGAGGAGTCATCTCATTTTCCTGCACTTGGCTTTCGGTAGTTGCTAGAGGTACGGACCCGTACTTGCCATTTGCCAATCAGATACGCGAGATCTGGTCACATGACTCCCGGTAGACGCTGGAGGTACGGACCCGTAGCATCGGTACTACAGGTACGGACCCTAAACCTGACCCTAACACTAACCCTAACCTTAACCTTTGCTTACCTTTCAACAGTTTGCAGTGGTTAGCAGCTTCTTGACTCGCGAGACTCGCGTACGGGTCCGTATCTGTCTGGCAAATGGAAAGTGCCGTACCCGTAGCCTGTGGGCTACGGATACGGCACTTTCCATTAAATAAGCAGTCAGTGCCATGACAGCTATATTACTCAATTACTATTTGGAATGGGATTATTTACATATAGGGGCTGCACAGTGGGTAGTGGTTACCACTTTCGCCTTGCACCAAGAAGATCCCCGGTTCAAATCCAGGTCTGGACCTGGGATCTTTCTGCATGGAGTTTGCATGTTCTCCCTGAGCATGCGTGGGTTTCCTCCGGGCACTCCGGCTTCCTCCCACAGTCCAAAAATATGCTGAGGTTAATTGGTTACTCTAAATTGCCCGTAGGTGTGAATGTGAGTGTGATTGTTTGTCTGTATATGTAGCCCTGCGACAGACTGGTGACCTGTCCAGGGTGTCCCCTGCCTTCGCCCGAGTCAGCTGGGATAGGCTCCAGCACCCCCCACAACCCTAATGAGGATAAAGCAGTGTATAGAGAATGGATGGATGGATGTTATACATATAAAAATTTCTTAGTATGTATAAAGAGTGTCCAGAGAGGGACCTTAGGGGAACCTCGACTTATTACATTTGCATTAAACCATTAATAGTTACACTGAACTGGACAAACTGCTTTGTACAAAATCAAATCAAGACTGCAGAGATGTCGAGTTGTGAAATATACGGGAATGATGAATTTCTCATGAGTCACTAACAGGTTTATTGTTTAGATATCTATTGATCTTGAAAATGATAATGAAAAGAGATATACTACCTTTAAAAAAATTG
Organism: Acanthochromis polyacanthus; assembly: GCF_021347895.1. Classification (NCBI taxonomy): domain Eukaryota; kingdom Metazoa; phylum Chordata; class Actinopteri; family Pomacentridae; genus Acanthochromis; species Acanthochromis polyacanthus. The sequence goes on from NC_067127.1 coordinate 24,645,575, forward strand.
GGGTCACTTAGAAATGTCATTATTTTGGAAAGAAAAGCAGTTTTCAATGAAGATAACATTAAATGAATTAGAAATACAGTCTAGTCATTGCTCATGTGGAAAATGATTATTCTAGCTGGCAACAGTTGATTTTTAATGGAATATCTACATAGGGGTACAGAGGCCCATTTCCAGCAACCATCACGCCTGTGTTCTAATGCTACATTGCGTTAGCTAATGGTGTTGAAAGGGTCATTGATGATTAGAAAACCCTTGTGCAATTCTGTTTGTGCATGAATTAAAGTGTGAGTTTTCATGGAAAACATGAAATTGTCTGAGTGACCCCAAACTTTTGAACAGTAGTGTATATTGTACAAAGGGGTCTAAGAGTCACTAGAAAGAGAAAGCAATCTGATAAACTTTCTCCAACATTTCTTTGGGAATGTGTGATGCTTTAGTGACCTCATCTGTGGTGGATTTTTAATTAATTTGTCTGTTTGCCACCCTTCAAACCAATAGCTACTCTCAAACCCAACCTTCTACACACTGACAAACTGGCACTAAACCCGACACACAATCAAACCTGCACGGGGGCACACACACACACACACACACACACACACACACACACACACACACACACACACACACACACACACACACACACACACACACACACACACACACACACACACACACACACACACAGACTTTGTTTGTGGCCAGTGTTGCATGTCAGTGAAAACAATGACGGTTTGTGAGAAACAGGCGGGAGTCAACCTATCCTTGGTATGACAGGTGCAATAGCAAAGCTTATCATGTTACACCCGTAATCATTAACTACTTGTAGCTCACTTTGAGTGTGTGTGTGTGCATTTCTGTGCATGCATGGTTGTCTCAGTCAATCACTGGGCCCCTCTAGGTTTTCTTATGCAACAGGTCATTGCTTTTGTTGACTAATGACCTTATCAGGCCTCTGTACACAATGATGTCATTTCCAGGTGTGTGTGTGTGTGTGTGTGTGTGTGTGTGTGTGTGTGTGTGTGTGTGTGTCCATGCTTTTGCTATATTGTGGGGACCAAATGTCCCCACAACTGTAGGAAAACCGAAAACTATGTCACTTGTGGGGACCTCATTTCGGTCCCCACAAGTTTAAACAGGGTTTTCTTGGCCATGTTGTTGTTACTGAAAAAAGTAAAAGTGCAAAAATGTTTTTTTAGAGTTAGCCATTGTTTTGGTTAGGGTTAGCGTTTGGTTAAGGTTAGGGTTAGGGGTTAGATATGAATGGGAGTCAATGATAGACACAATGATAGCAAGACACACACACGTGTGTGTGTGTGTGTGTGTGTGTGTGTGTGTGTGTGTGTGTGTGTGTGTGTGTGTGTGTGTGTGTGTGTGTGTGTGTGTGTGTGTGTGTGAGTCTAGGACTGCTGGATGTCTGGTTTACTTTAGATTGGGATGAAAATCATGTTCCTTCATATTTAGTCATACTTCAGTATGCAGTTATTTTGTCCCAGATAGCCGTAGAGGTCATTTGTGTACATGCGCTTGTAGCATGAAACCGTACACCAGCCTCTGCAGAAGCCAAACATTTGGATTAAGCTTTTAGAGCTACATGGAAAATGTCAGAAATCCTATTCTGAGTCTCACAGTAAATTATACTGGGATCCACCTCACCTCTCCCTAAAAAGATAAATCATTCTCAAGCAAAACATGGCTTGACAAGTTCACAGTGTCAACACTTTCATCGCCCAGCCTAGAAAAATATCAAGAACAGGAATGTTGTTTAAAACCTTGTCAAAACAGTGCTGCGATTTTTAAAGCTCAATAGAAAATGACTGATCATGTAAAAAAAAAAGAGAAATGTGTTGTAATTATAGAATAAAAATCCTACAACAGAAAATGGCCTGCTGAGGTTTCTGTGATACATGTTAACAGTGTGGATCCAGTGGTGGGATTCATCACAAATTTTTGGAGTTCTTCCTCTAGATAACTGTGAAGAAATTTCTTCAGTCCATCAAATAGTTAGCATAAACTAAACAAAAAAGCTGGGGTGACTGCCATCACTGGAACCACACTGTTAACATGTGTGGCACTTTTTATTAGTGCTAATATGCTATCATGCTATCATGCTAAAGGGATGGACAACAAGGTAAGCATGTCTATTTAACATCAGAATGTTTGCATTGTCCTTGTGATCATGTTAGTATGCTGACATTAGTGTTCATGGAAGTTTGCTTCCTTTTGCCAACACTTCTGTTCTTCCTAGTGGGAATATAACACTGGCATCTGTAAAATGTGACTTTGTGATTATAATTACAACTTAGATGCTGCATTTTATGTTGGATGCACACTTAGTCAAGCAACAAAATAACAGTTATTTAAGAGGACTTTGATGAATTTGCTCTCCTTTTGGTCCAAAGATGTGCACTAGAGATTGTCTGTCATTCTAAATTGTTAATGTAAGCATGAATGGTTTTCTATGTTTCCGTGTTAAGCTGGTGGCCTGTCCACAGTTTAGCTCGCATTTTGCCCAGTGTCAGCTGAGATAGACAGCAGCTGCTCAGTCACTCTCTGAAGGATAAAATGGGGAGAGCTAATAAATTAATAGATCATTTTTTCAAATCCAAGAGGCTTAGTCTCATCAAACGATTTGCCAGAAATGCATAAAATGTGAATTTGTGGCAAATTTGTTGCAAACGGTAAACATCCCAGTAAACCTACAGCAAAATTAGTATCAAAAATCAAATGTTTTTACTTAAAGCTGCTGTCCGGAGTTTGAATCGCAGCGTCTCCCAAAACACTGTTGGTCCCACCCTCCCTCTGATTTCGCCCCTTTATTTGTACATGAGAGGAGTGCCCGGAGTGCTGCAGCATCTTGCCTGTTTTGCTGTTTTCCACTCTTCTACATTTAGTACATTTAGTAAATAATAAAGGAATTACGTTAGAATGCTGTATTGAGTCTAACTTGTCCTAATACCAAAATAACATGAATCTGCTAGGACGAACGAGTAAAGTTTCAATATGTGATTACACTCGTGTATCCCTCTCGATGACGTTGTTTATCAAACTTAGTGCATTTACGCGTGTATATGTGTTACATTGTTTATTTATTTCTATCTAGAGTTCAGAATTGCATGACTCCTCTGACGAAGAGTATGTCCCAGACGCCCCAACATCTTCCTCCAGAGGTCGGGCATCTAAACGAAGCCGTCAGGCGGGCTGTGGAGGCCGTGGTCGGGGAGCGACGCGAGCACCCCGAGCCAAAAAACGTCCTGCAGTCTCTTGGCCTGACAAGCCGTGGGATTAGTAACTCTTCTGGAAGTTGCTGAGCCCTGATGCTCTCTCCTCCACAAGCAAAACAAATGTGCGCGCGGTTGCGTAGTGCGTAGCTCGCCCACCTCTGCATGGGCTTGCTTGCTGTGCGCGTAACCGTTGATTGACAGCATGACAAAGCTGAAGCTCGAACTTGATTGGTCGGCAGCAACCGGCGCTTTTTGGAATAACATGGGGGTCTATGAGAGGAAGGCGGAGCTCAGGAATAAATTTTCATATTGCGTTATACTAACTTTATATTATAGTATCGAACTAGACTAACACATTTAAAGCTGCTGTCCGGAGTTTCCGTTTGTTTTCAATCTATGTATCATTTTTTAACAAAGCTTAAATGTGTTAGTCTAGTTCGATACTATAATATAAAGTTAGAATAACGCGATATGAAAATTTATTCCTGAGCTCCGCCTTCCTCTCATAGACCCCCATGTTATTCCAAAAAGCGCCGGTTGCTGCCGACCAATCAAGTTCGAGCTTCAGCTTTGTCATGCTGTCAATCAACGGTTACGCGCACAGCAAGCAAGCCCATGCAGAGGTGGGCGAGCTACGCACTACGCAACCGTGCGCACATTTGTTTTGCTTGTGGAGGAGAGAGCATCAGGGCTCAGCAACTTCCAGAAAAGTTACTAATCCCACGGCTTGTCAGGCCAACAGACTGCAGGACGTTTTTTGGCTCGGGTTGCTCGGGGTGCTCGCGTCGCTCCCCGACCACGGCCCTCCACAGCCCGCCTGACGGCTTCGTTTAGATGCCGTGGTCGGGGTGCTCGCCTCGCTCCCCGACCACGGCCCTCCATAGCCCGCCTGATGGCTTCGTTTAGATGCCCGACCTCTGGAGGAAGATGTTGGGGCGTCTGGGACATACTCTTCGTCAGAGGAGTCATGCAATTCTGAACTCTAGATAGAAATAAATAAACAATGTAACACATATACACGCGTAAATGCACTAAGTCTGATAAACAACGTCATCGAGAGGGATACACGAGTGTAATCACATATTGAAACTTTACTCGTTCGTCCTAGCAGATTCATGTTATTTTGGTATTAGGACAAGTTAGACTCAATACAGAATTCTAACGTAATTCCTTTATTATTTACTAAATGTACTAAACGTAGAAGAGGGGAAAACAGCAAAACAGGCGAGATGCTGCAGCACTCCGGGCACTTCTCTCATGTACTGCGCGCGTGCACAAATAAAGGGGCGAAATCAGAGGGAGGGAGGGTGGGACCACCAGTGTTCTGAGAGACGCTGCGATTCAAACTCTGGACAGCAGCTTTAAGCTTTGTTAAAAAATGATACATAAATTGAAAACAAACGGAAACTCCAAACAGCAGCTTTAAGTTTCCCACAAAATGATTCAGAAGTCCATCACAAGTTTGCCATAAAATTAATTTGCATGTAAAAATATGATCTTGCTGCATTTGTGGCAATATTGGCAAAAGTTAAGTACAACTCTGTCAGAAGCCTAAATATACTGTATGCACGCTGGCTTGCTTCAAAATTGTCCAAAATGGATGGAATAGCTAGATACCATCATGCCTGAGCCAATAAGACTGAACTGAAAATTAAATCAATTTGCCAATTGATAATGATCAGCACAAGCTATAATCTGTCATGAGTTTCAGTCAGAAGCATTAGCTGGCAGAGACAGAGTTAAGTGCATTCAGTACTGTAGGTGTTTCGCTGGTAATTTTCCATCCACTTACTGAGATGTGGCATCCGATTAACTTGTGGTACGAGTCTAATGTTAGTCTTGGAGCAGGATGGGGGAATCTCCAGCTGCCCGACTTTGTTTAGTTAAACCTTTTAGTCAAACACCTGCTCATTACCGCACACAAACACACACTAATGCATGCCCGCCTTTTTCTCGACGCACACACTCCAACAACAAAAACTCTGAGGTGTCAAGAAATTCCTGTCTAATTGTAGAGCTCAGGTAAATTAAGTATGACAAGTGCAAACCAATCTCTCTGTCTCTCGCTCTCACTGCCTGTCTCTTTCAGTGTTTGTCTTTGCTTGGCCTCCACTCAGCTCTTACGTAACTGTGTTGGTGAGAACCTGCTGGCTGTTCAAACAGGTCGGCATCATAGAGGATTAGAGGCTGGCGGACAAGACCCACATACTGAGACACTTCCCTGCAGGTAGCTGTCAGTCTGTCACCCATAGCTCTCTCACACACACGAGCGCGCCCACAGGGTGTTACTGAGATAACAAATGGCTGTGAAACAGGTGACTGCAGTGATCCAAGTCTTGCAGTAAAACCTGTCTCAAGGCCACAGATAGACTTTCCATTGTTCTGCTGCATCTTTTACTGACGTGACTCATTTCAGATAAGTGACTAGGTCAGATTGTGCACAACTGCCTTGCAACTTGTTGTGTTGCTTTTATTTGTCCTCCAGACGGGCAGGTTGATGCTCACAGGCAACACACACACACACATATACTGTATATACACTCAGTTTGCAATTTTTTATGGACACCTAGTAAAACCCAGCTTATTGCAACAGTAAATAAAAAAAAACCAAAACAAATCTTGTCTTCATGAACATGTTTGTACAGTCACTGAACACTTTATCTACAACTGTCAAATGTAATCCTCATTGATGCGCCCTGTCAGAAAGTAGTAATTTGAATATATTTTTACATAGGAGGTTGAACTTTGCATTTGATGTCAATGTTAATTTTGTCAACTCATCTTGATTTAGGTTTAACTTTTTTTAATCATAATGTGTGCTGGATTTGATCATGTTTGAGTTCTTTGATCTGTTTAAACATGAATGAGCATCTGACATGTTTTTTGGTTAAACACTGCCTATATAAATATATACACACACACTGTTATATACATTTGTTAGTGTATATTTCAGACAGCAGAACAGCATATGTGGACCCCATCAAGCGTCTTTGCATTCGTGGTTATAAAGGAACAAACCACTCAGTCCAGCCATGGAACAACAATGGAGCTCTAAAGCACAGAAGAAAATGATATCAGGTGTTGGATACACACAGGACTTGTTAGTAAGTTTCATTTAGGGCTGCACCAAAGTATGATTATTATCATAAAATGGTGAGTATTAATTAACATAATTCAGTTTGTTATTAAATATGTTGAAATGTTTTAGCTATAAAATAGTGAACATGATGTTATAATTTCCCCCATCCCAAAGTCTCCAGATATCTTGTTTTGTCTGACCAACAGTACATGATCCAAAGATATTTACTGGCACATGAAAAAGACCATTGTTGGTTTCAGTCTTTTCATGTGATTTATTGGCAGTAGAGAAAACAATTCGACCCACTATTGTTACGGGAGGGAACAAGAGAACCCAAGCGCAGACAGATAACTGGCAGCCAAGAGAATAAATGAAAGACCTTTATTAAATCATATAGCACAACCAATACATAAACTAAGCACTGAACTAGAGGGAGCAGAACAAAACCAAACTACTCTAAACTCTATAAACCAAAACTAAGAACACAGAAAGAGAAGTCTACAAATACTAAACTGGATTAACTAAACAGAGCTATGGAGAGGTACTTACACTACAGGGGAACTGACAACCAAGAGGGGGAAACAGACTGGGGAAAACCGAAGAACAGACAGGAGAGCAACAGTCCAAGAGGGGGAAATTCAGGAGTGGGGAGAGCAGAAGAGTCCATGTAGTAGTCCAGAGGTGGCAGGTTTGGTGAGGAAACAGCTTCTATTATCCAACAGAGACTGAGCGACCGAGTGGGGTTTAAGTAGTGAGGAGAGCTTGTGGACAGGTGAGCTGAGTTTACTGATTACTGCAGCTGACAGTCATTGGGGTAATCAGCAGGCAGAGTGCAGGGAGAGAGAGAGACATGAGGGAGAGGTGACAGACAGGGAACCAAAAAGGCAGGACAAAACCGAAACAGATCAGGAAACAAGAGAGGAAAAAGAGGAAGAAAGGGGGAAGAAGGGCAGGGGCCAGAGCAAGATCCTAACAACTATATCCTTAAATATGTTTTTCATTGGATAAGCCACTGTCTGATCTGGGCGTTCTAAAGGCTGATTCCAGAATCTGGAGATGAAAGCTGTCAGCAGTCTATACACTGATCTCATTACAACAAAAACATGTTGTAAAACTTGTGTTATCTAACATTCATCCACAGAACTATATCATGGGCCACTATGTCACTCCACCTGAACTCAAACTAGCAATTATAATAAATACTGAGAATTAGATTAAGTCACATAGAGTTAAAGGAAGAACATCCATTATATTTATGGTGCATGATGATGATGATTTAAATTTAAAACAAAAAAACAGGGAGACATATAAACAAGCATGAGTCATACAGTGTTTGTTCGTGCTCTCTGTGTAACCCTGCCCAGGAAGTCAGATACATGGGGCTTTACTGCTCTGTGTCACAGAGCTGAGATAACCACAGATTGTCTGTTGGTATTTATTTCACAGTTGCAGCTTCATTGACAATAGCTTCGTTATCCTGCTATCACTGACTCCACCCAGCTGGTTTTTCAGGGTAGAACACCAGGCCTTGATGAAACGAACTTTGCAAGTCCTGGTTGATCCCCTTAAACCATCACCGTGACGATGTGTGGCCGTTGATGGGTAACCACGACGACGGGAGAGTGGCGCGCAAGCACTTAGCATGCTCGGTGTGACACTGATCACGTCTACGAGACCTGTGGAACAGATGGACAGCACCGAGGCCTGTGTGAAGCATGTGACCATATCTTTTATGTGTGCTCATCTACTGTATATGTACAGTGAGGGTGTGTGCACACGTCTTGACTGTTTGTGAGTCTAAAGCAGACAATAAGAGGAAGCAGCAAGAACAGTGGATCAGCCAAGATCTTTAAAGCCAAATCAGCTTCCAGTGTAACATTTTTTCATATTAACCAGCAAGCTTTACATGGTTAAAATGTCTGTTATGATTGCTAAATGCTACATATCATCAAATAAATAGTTCTGGGAAACATTAACTTTCTTGTCAAGTGTTAAAAGAGATCACTGATACCACTCTCATACCTGTCCATTCAGCATGAAGCAATACCCAGCAGACAGTTAGCTTGGCATTAGCTTAGCTTAGCATCAAAAGGAAAAAGAAGTTGTTTTTTTTAAGGAAAAAGAAGTTGCTGGCAAGAAATTGCCCTGCACATAAATCCCTGTAAAGACTAAATTGTCACATTAATGTGTCAAGAAGTGAATGCAAATGTATACAGGAATGTTTTGTCTAGGAAAAAAAATGGCACTTTTCATCTCTGAGTTTAACAATTTGGCCTTTTTCTTGTCCAGGTTGAACAAATCAGCACTTGTCTTGTCTAGGTTTATCCAATTAGCTTTAAGGCCAGCATTTTTTTCAGGGCACTCAGAAGTGTCTACCCAGAAGTTGATAATACTTTCTTTTCTGGAAATGGCTCTGAAAGAGGTTCTATATGGGTGGTTTTTGTGGAAGAAACTCACAAAGGTTCAGGCCTATAAGTTCCTGCAGTAGAAAACTGCCTAATAATGTGAAAAACATGGTTTGATTTGTTGTTTTCCCTGAATATTTTGTTATCAGTGTGTAAAAGTCCCAGCAGCTGAGCTGATATCAACAGAATTCTCTCTCTCATCTGCTTCTAAGTTAACACATTAAACAGCCCACAAATGTACATTTTGAGATGTTAAGATAAGATTCAAAGTACCCTGACAAAGATTTTCATGATTAGGCGGTAGACTCCTGTGTGTGGGTGCACTTGCAAATAGATAAATATGCATGCCCTACATACTGCATGTACAATCAATACTTCTGCACAGAAACAATACTTTAAGGGACAAGAGGTAAATGTTCGTCATTGCTCTCAGTTTCGATACTCATATCATCGCTTTGATAAGGTTAAAACGTGGGGTAACAGTGAGAATAAAACCTACTAAGATTAATTCCAAAACAAGCGCTAGAACACAGCTTGGAAACAAAAGTGTCAGGGGTTTTCTAATCATCAGTTTGTTTTTCAACATGATTAGCTAACACAATGTAGCATTAGAACACAGGCGTGATGGTTGCTGGAAATGTTCCTCTGTACCCATATGTGGGTATTCCATAAAAACTCAGCCTTTTCCAGCTAGAATAGTCATTTTCCATATTAACAATGTCTATACTGTGTTTCTGATTCATTTAATGCTATTTATATTGAAAAAAAGCTTTTCTTTCAGAAATGAGGACACCTTCATAGTGACCCCTAACTTTTAAACAGTAGTGCATGTGCGTGTGAATCACACTGATAGAGCGCAGGTGTCATGAGACTATGCGTCATTGTGGGGTCTCTCTCCTTAGTACGTACACTCAACCAGCTGAGTGCAGCCTCTAAACCACAGGGCTGACTCACCACCCTGATGTTACTGTTGTTGTTGTTCATAGGCTCTCTGTTGTTCCGCGACCCTCACCTTTGAACTACTTTCTCCCCGGAGTGAGCGAGAATCTCTGCCCTCCCTCTCCGTCTTTCTTTCTTTGGTATTTTCCTTCTCGTTTTCTTTTATCTTGAGTCTGAGCGGGCTTCCTGCCTAACAATTGAAGGAACCCAGCAGTCAGAGGTGTCACGCTCTCTCATCTCGCTGTATCTCTGTCGCATGCACAGATAGCACACACAGACACTCATACACACTCACAGCTGGAGAGATGAGGGAATTCTGCAGGAAGAGCTGGTTCCTGTTCAGGAGTTCATAGATGATGACTGCTTCAACTGGATGTTCAGTGTTTGTGTGTCTGTCCAGTTTGTTTAGCTTCAAAAAGTTTACAAAAACTTCAAATGTACAATTGTGCATCACGTGACTCCAGTGCAAAGAGTTCATTGTCATGGCATCACGGTTGTTTATGGGTTTTCAGAAAGTTAAAGGACACTTCAATGGTATTTCATCTCAGATTTTTTTCTGAGTAGAATTTTCAGTTCATGTTCTCATTTTATTTCCCAAAGTAATTGTTTAGTATTAGAAATGCGATGACTAAAAAAGACAGTAATAATGAGGGGGAGCTTTTATGTTGTGTCTGTACCTTCTGTGATTTCAGCGATCCTTTATCGTAAACTACAGTAATACAGTGCTTCTTTGTTTGTGTTGGGGACAAGATGACTTCCTATCCATTTCATATCCAGGGTCTGGGATATTCTTTTCACTTTGTTCCTTTCAAAATAAAATTGCTTTATCCTAGGAGCTTTTCTGTTCAGTTTTTAAAAAGCTGTGACAGAAATAAGGTGGTGCAATTTTGAAAAACTGGTGAGGAGGCTCCATTATTAGGCTACGACAGGTTGTTTTTAAGCCAGTGAGGCAGCGGAAAGGAGTTTGTTCATGACTTTCTGTTTTCATTATGTGATTGCAAACTTAGCCAGTTAGCACCTGAGGTGGTCAAATGAAAGTATCAAATGTTCTATTTAACAATTTCCTTATTGCTATGAAGCGTCATCACAATGACCAGTATACTGCCACTGTTGTATTTTCCAGGCCGAATGTAAACGGCATGTTGAGAAAGTTTCCACAAGACACGAGAAAAGGTTAAAAAAAACTGGGCATGTCTTTTTTACTTGCATGTATTAAGGTGTTCAAGATGGAGGTCTGAATGTCATTCTCTCACTACCTGTTTAGGAAAAATCTACTTTTTTGTGATACCTGTTGTTCGGTCCTAGCACCCCACCTTCTCTTTCAGGTCAGACAATGTGCACTTCTCTGAAACTGAATTTTTTGGAAGTGGAATAAAACAATCTGACAATTATGCCAACTCTCTTTCACTAATTTTTTTCCTTTTTCACACCTTTTGTGGGTACAGTACCTGCCTGGAAGCGTGCTGCACTGACCACTGGGAGGACGTTTTCAGTGATGTTTTTTGTTAATATTAGGATGCACCAAATCTTAATTTTACCCCTGAAATAAAATGCCTCTGATATTCTGTCTATCCTGCCCACTTGTGTGTAATCTGACTTTTGACTTGTGTCTTCTGCCCTGGTTCACTGCTTTGTAGTGATGCTGCCATTTTCCCAGATCTCAGCTGTTACTTTTGTGAGTACAATGTTATAACCAATGTAGAAGACCGGCCACAGCTATGAAAATTAAACCCATACTGGAAATCTAAACTGAAATCATCCTACAACATTTCTTGTGTGACAGTCACAGACAGATAGAGGAGTTTGACAAACAGAGATATAAAAAGAGCTGAGATCCCACTGTGTATTCAGACCACTGGGTGAGGTTAGGGGAAATCCTACGGCCGCTTCATTGGACAGCACTTTGTTTATCGGCTACATTTTCTGCAGCATTCTGCAGCGGTCATGGTGACTGTGTAAAGTTTGTCTTCTCTAAGTTGCGGGTAACCAAGTCCCATACTGCCAGCTTTCTGTGTTTGTGTGTCTGTCCCAATGCCATAAGTGATTATATTCTACTTTAAAATGTTAAATATGCTTTTTAATAATGATTTCATGGGAAAACAAAGCAGTGTGGTAAGAACTCATGACTGATCTTACCTAACACAGTCACGCAGAATCAGTGCACACAGTTGTACACAGACACTGGAAAACAGCTGGAGGTTGCCCCAAGTGCACTGGTCTGCTGTGTTGATTGACAGGTGCTTTAACAGGCCATGATTGGCTCTAATCTCACCTGAGATGGACTGGTTATTGGCCACTGTCTGCGGTAACAACACTTGACACACATACACACAGATTCAGTCGTGCATACACTCATACACACACCTACCTAACCCTCTGCCTCTTGGCGTTAACAATACCACCCCGCCCCAAATGTCTCAAACTGTGTCCCTCAAAATTTCCTCCATTCGAAGTTCATTTGAAATGAAGACATTCTGTTTGATCTGCATAGGAATTTCCCTCTCTCCCATCTCCAGGACAGAGGGAGAGAGAGTCGCACAATGTACCAGTTAAAAAGACTTGGTCTCCATTGAAACTGGGCCCTCTAAACTCCCTGTAGAGCCCCCGGGGCCCCATTACGGTTCTGGCCTCTATAGAAGGAGCTGCAGTGCTGAACACTGGGCCTCCTTGTATTCTCCCAGTGCCCCAGCCGAGAGCCATTGACAAGCTCCACAATGTCCCGGGCGCTCCTTTACAGTAGAGAAGGGCTCTTTTCTCTAAAGGGTGGCTCGGGACTCAGAGAGGGGGACCTACTTTTTCACAAGGAGCCCTCTCCAATAGAGGCATCTGCAATCTGTTGCTTGCCCCGCAGCCCGGTCCAGCCCCTTCTCCCCTTCGGCTCCTTTTTATTGCAAACCGGCTGCGAACAAGGACAAATCGACCATGAATTCCTCAGCGCCTGGCAGCCGCTGCCCGCTCCAGCTCTGTAAACCCTCTCTGGCTTTCTGGGCTTTTCTCTTGTACTCTCCCTTCTCTCTCCGTGAGCATTCAATCTCCCTCCCTTGCGACCTAACTCTGTCTTTTGTGTACAAAAAGCCCTGTTTTTTCCTAGACTACCTTTTTACTTCTTTCCCGCTCCCTCCTCATGTGTATCTTTCAACTGCTTCCCACTCTCTCTCCAGGAGTGAAGTGGCGAACACAGGAGGTGAGAGGGCTAACGAACAGAGTTCCCAATAAAAGAGCTTCATACAGAGACGCTGAATGGGAATCTGTTTTACAGCGCATCCACCCATCTATCAACAACCCTATGCCATGCCCCTTTCTAACCCGTGAGATAAACACAGATAAGAGACCAGAAAGAGAATCAAGGGACAGCATTGCAATTTTACCACATTGGAAGTCTTTCATTCGACTTTCAGAAATCTGAAAAATCACAAAAATGCAGGCGGGAGAATGAATCAGTTTGCTGTCTTCCTGTTGGTCTAAAGGAACTTCCATGTAGCAGCTTGGCCACTGCAAATCACATAATAGCAGCTGTATAAAGGGACTGCAGACTCAAAGGAGGCTTATTCAGTCCAGAACACCATTTAAACTCACCTGTTTTCCTCCTCTTCATCCTCACATCTTTCCTCCAGAGAGGAGCAGGGTACAGTTCAAGGGCTGTGTGGCTATTTGGCCTCTGGTCTCACACAAATACGCACACATGCATGCACGCACACACACACTCTAAAAACAAGGAATACAACCTGACCACTTCTGCTTCAACTTCTGACCAGTCCGACCAGTCGAACATGGGACATCATTTGGTGTCTTGTCTGGCACTGGGGTACTGGCTATGACTCCTGCCATGAACTGGGCTTGTTGCAGCACATTCTGAGGATGCTCGATCAGATCGGGATCTGGACAGCACAGAGGCAGGACCGTCACCTTGGGTTCCTGTTCGTGTTCCACAAGTTATTCCTGAGTAGTTTTTTGGGTTTAGTGGGGGGCACTGTCCTGTCTGGGGAGGTCACTAGCATTTTCAGAGTACAGTTGCCATGAGGAGGTGGGCTTTGTCTGCAACAATGTTTAGGTGGGTGATACGCGTTAAAGAAAGTTCTACATGAAAACCAGCACCCAAGGTTTCCCAGCAGAACATTAAAGGACCTCATTTAGTTGATGTAGCTAATGCTTCGGCAAACAGTGGCCTAACAGAATGTACATCTAATATTCACTCTCGCGTTAGGCTTGTTTTGCTCTCCTAAGTTAATATCTAACAATTTATCTATTAATGCAATACAGTTATCTGTCCTGGACACACATGCAGGTATAAATGTGTTCCACTTGAACTGCATTAGGAACTGATATCACCTGGAAATAACTACATGGGCATACATGTATGAACCAACGCTGTGGCACCTACAATTATTATAAGCTGTCCTCAAACACAGCACCCTGGTCACACAAGCCCTCTGTCAAGGCCACTCTCATCATCTTTCCTCCTCCCTCGCTCTCTGTAAAGCCCAGGGGATCCAGTCATCCAAGGCCACTCCTCTGTGCACATCTGCTGTGCTGGACAGCCAGGCTGGCAGGCGAGGCGAGGGGCCGATTTGGGGCCCGGCGGTCAGGGTACTTGGCTTTGGAAAGACTCGGGGGGCTGTCGGCTGGATGGAGGAGGGGTGAGATGCCTCAGAGTAGTGCGCAGGCTTCCATGGAGATACTGTCTTACAGTGTTTACAACCTCCCAATAGCGTGTCCGACCTCTCCTCCCCATCCCTCTATTCCTCCACAGGCCCACTGTGTCCTTCCTCTTCTAATGTAAATGTCGGGGGCTGGCAGGCTGAAGAGTGACTAAGTGTGTTATGTGTGTGTGAGGGTGGGTAGCTTGTTTTGGGGAATCTCTGCCTTCCCTCTGTGTTCCTGTTAGAGCTGTGTTTTACGGTGTCAGCCTTTCATTTTATAACTCTCTCTCTACCCTTTCTCTCAGTTTTATAAGAGGTTCTGTTCGTCCAGGCCTGCTGCCCGCCAAAGGCTGGTGTTGGTGCCATCAGGCTTTCACACTGCCACCTATTAAAGTGAGTGAAAGGTGGCAAGGCTTAAGAGTGCTGTCTGGCCCTGAGCACTGAGCACCTGGTAGTGTTCATGTGCCAGCTCAGACACCAGGCCAAAGACATCCATCTGACCAGCTCATTTAGGCTAAAAAAAAAATCTTTTTTTTCTTATTTTCTTCAGAGGCCAAAATGATCTGTCAGTAGGGAGGGATTATGCCATTTGTTTTGAACTTAACTCGTCATACGCTTAGTCATAATATCACAAGTTTGATTTTAATGCCAAAGCAAATGAATCATGCAAGATTTTGAAGTCATCTGATCACTGTAAAGTCACACTTAAGCGTTTAATCAGCGATTCCATTTCTAATTCTGTGAAAATCTCCCTACGATCAGGTAATGTTTCTACGTGCACGCTGAAACAGTCTATTCCAGTGTGTCATTTATTTTTGCGTCTATCCCCCATTATGCTCATCAGCACTCTTTAAAAGACTTTGTTTTGTGAAATTGAGAAAACTGCATGTTAATGCATATGTTAATTATGCTTAATTCTTGTTGTTCGTGTGTATGTTGGTCACATTCGTGCTCATTCACAGGACAGGTGGAGAAGACCAGGAGGACAGATGAGAGGGTAGAGGGCAGTGGGAGTGAGGGGGGATTCTAAATCTGGCACATGCTAACTATCTAAATATACTAACTAGCTAAATATCAGCAGTGTTTCTCCAGAATCATAGACTCCCTCTGTGACAGTGAATTTTCCTTATACCATTTTTCTCCCTCTTGGTGTGAAGAAATGGAAACAATGACGATGGTGTGGCAGTTTTGCACTTGTCCTATAAACAGGATGAAATTTGTGGACATCTATGTGAAAATAGCTTTAAGACTGGATAAACGTTGTACCTTCACCTTCTGGTCACACTCCACAGCTGAATTTATTTGCTTCAAAACAGTTGCTCGAAACAAACCTAATTTGCCTTTTGTGACATTTCAGAAATTTGCTTCAATGTGACTCTCAGTAATCTGCTAATCTCGTTGCAGTTTGCAATGTTTTGCTTTCTTTGAATTAAAGCAAAGATGAAAATCTTTTGCTCAGTGGTTAGCTTTGCTCTACCAAGAAAGAAATCAACAAATTCAAGATTAGGTGAACAGTGAATCAATCTGTGGGTAATGAGTGATGACTCACACGACTGTCTGAGGCAGGATTTTTCTTATATGTGAGGGACAATGAGCCGAGTGAGAAACTGTTTCAGCTACAGTGAGTCATTTCCAACCCCGCTACATCAGATGGCACTTTCTTTTCTAAAAGTTATCGGCTTCACAATAACTCACCTACAGTTGTAGAGTCAAAGGGAGAAAACAGAGACATGCGTGTACACACACACACGCACACACACCATTAAAACAGTTAGACAACTAGCAGACTGTTGATTGATTTCAGTGGGTTAGAACAGGAGCACCTGACCATTAGAAGATAATGAGGGGTGGAGACTGAACAGAGGGGCTTTTTACAAGCCCACTGTGACTGACAACAACACCAGGGAGCTGTGCGTGTGCATGTGCGTGTGTGTGTTTGACAAAAACAGGGACAGAGGGGAAATCTAGTGTGTTTGTGCGTAAGTGTGTGCATTTCTGCGGTGTGGATGAGACAGTGACAAAAGAACATTTTCGCTCTGTGTGTGTGTGTGTGTGTGTGTGTGTGTGCGTGTGTGCACCTGCATGTGTGTGAATATTTATTGTGTGTGTAGATTGTAGGAGAGAGGAGGAGGCTCTCATCATTCCCATCAGTCCAGCTGTGCCTCTTTTTATCCGCACTTCCGAAGCCCATCAAGTTTGCTTTTTCATGCTCTCTCCCTACCCTTTCCCCCTTTCCACACACACACACACACACACACACACACACACACACACACACACACACACACACACACACACACACACACACACACACACACACACACACACACACACACACACACACACACACACACTTGACAGAGTGTCGGTCTACCGCCGCACATCAAAGGCAGAATGAGGAACGGCCTTGTTGAAGGAGGGTTTAGGGGAGAACCTCCTCCTCTTCCTCCTCCAGCTTCCATCTCAGGACCCCCTGCTCACCTCTTTTGTTGTGTCACTTTTTCTCTCCTCCCCTCCCTCCTTCACTCTTTTCCCCTCCTATTCTATTCATTTAGGAGACTAAAAAAAAGAAGAAGATTGGCAAGTTCATAAAGGGGGGTTCACTCAGGGGTTTACTGTAGGACAGGGAAGGTAGTGATGGAGTAAAAATAAATATGGCTGCACCCTGGATGCAGTGCTGAATCTTTCATTTTACTATACAAGGAATATGGGAGAAAAGCTAGGACTCGCGTAAGGGAATGATAGCTTTATGAAGGTATGTGCACAGCAATGGTTGTTCTTTGCCAGAATTATTGGGGACACTGGAAGAGGTTCACAGTTTTAGAAATCTGAAATCATGAAAAGAATTAGATACAAAGTAAACCATCACATGTACATTGGGCTGTCTCAAAAGTAAACCAATAGCGACTGTCGTAATAAACCAAAGACTGTTGAAACTTGCACAAAGTAAAAGTTATGCCAAGTGTCCAGAGATGTACAAAAGCAATGCACAAGCATGAGTGTATGTGAAAGACATGTAAAATAAGCTGTTAAAAGGTTTTTGGTCATAAGCACATGAGCTGTGTCCAGGTAACCAGGTGTTTTCATGTGGAGCTATTCCAATGCTAACGTAGTTGAGCTGAGGCATGAGAGTCTGTATTGTCACACATGGTGCATTGGCTTGTGCTTTAAGTAACTTTAGTGTGTATAAGTTGCAGGTACAGTGGTTATTAATAAGTTACAGTGACCGGTAAAAATAAGATAAATACAGTTTATACAAGTAATTCAGAGTTAATTTAGCTGTAGTTAAAAACATGGTAAAAGCAGTAGTTAAAAGAGAGGTTTTTCTGTGTTCATAAAGGTGTCTTTGTAAAAGTGTGAAATTGTACAACTTGAATCAGGCAGATGTGCTTTTGGAATATTGTGTTTACAGTGCTAATATTGGTTCAGTAGTACGTCTAGATGTAATTTAGAAGAAGCCTAGTCAGTACAGTGATCTGAGTAATGTCACAACATCGAGCGCCTGTAGTAACTTTATTTTGCATCTTTTTGCAGTTCCTGCAAAATAAATGAGTTGCACCAGGAAGAGTTGGCCCATCTTTTCCTCCAAAGACATTGAGGAAAATGGACAAGAAAGCAAATAATCCACCTCGTTCATGCTAACGCCCGCCATAGCTTAACCTTTTCTCCCCCCTTCCCAACTCTGGTACAAATAGCAGCACCGCTGTGTTAACTCGCTGCTATTGGTCAAAGTCAGTGGCCTGTGGGCTGCCTGAAGTTAGCCCAAATGATCAGTAAATCACGGGGGCGGGACATGACACCTGTCAATCACTTACAAGAACGAAATGAATGAGTCGCAGAGAGTGGTGGTGGTTTACTGGACCATATTATATTACATTTGAAAACTGAAAATGTAGACACTTTGTAAAAGTATAATTTTTGGCAGAGCAACTTTATTGTTAGTATCTTTAATAAAGTGCTTGGTAAGTGATGCCTGGCAGACATTTTGCCCTGAGGTGCATTTAATGATCCAACTACAGAGTGCACCGGTTAGAGGCTTATTGAGAAACTAAATGAAATAGAGTCATGGTCATTGTAATTATTTACACCTGTACTTTTCCTTCTTATTAAATAGCATGTAAATGAAAGTGGAACATCTAAATAGAATAAACCATCATTAATGTTATTAACCAAACCAGGACTTATCTTAGTGCTTCATCACATTTTGATGGTCAGACTAAAAAGAGCTGATGTCGTTCCTCTGATATCGCTAGATAATAACTTAGTAAAACAAGGTTGAAACATGTTGGACTGCTCCACAACAACACAACTTGGTGAAGCTGTTTGAGGAAAAAGTCTGAGTTTACATGAATTAGCTGATCTCTGGAAACAATTAGTTGAGCTCATAGCACATATGCTGCTAGACAACACCATATTTTCATCTCTGATATGAAACCCTGATAATTTCCCATTAATGAGTGAGTCAAATGGCTGCTCCTATTAATGAATTCCTGTAAGTGAGGGAGTCTGTGCAGGATGTTTGCAGCGTGTAGGAGATATTGAAAACAATGGTTTTCCCACAAGTCAAGCAGAACCTCGATTAACTACAGTACGAGGCGTTTATGTGAAATATGAAAAAAAAAGATGTAAATCATGTGCTCTCCAGTCACTGGCACCACACAACTCGTGCAGGTTACCTGTGGTGTTTGTCTTCGCATCACTAGCGGAAACCTCATCATATGATAGCTTGGTTTCTCTGCAGCAGCAGCAGTGGTGGTTCTGCAGCACGCTCTGCTGTGTGCACAGAACAGGTAGTGGGAGATAAGATGAGAAGAGTTGCGGAAAAAGAAACACAGAGAGAAAAAGAAACTGAAAAAATATTCTCTGCATCCTAATTATCACGAATTTACACAATCTTAAGAGCAAATTTTAAATCAAATCTCTTAATGCTAATGAGAATATGATTGGAATCACAAATATTCCCGTACAATGATCTTATTAACCTAATACTGAGAGGCACACGGAACCTGCCCACATAGGAATATCATAATTGTTCCACAACACGCAAGTGTAGAGTGCAATCTCTACATTTGTTTGTTCCTTTTGGAAACTTGAATCAATATTGTAGAGATTTTTTGTTGAAGAGGAAAGAGAAATCAAGAGAGAGAAAAAGAAAGAGGTGAAGATGGGTTACGATAACATCAGAACACAAAGTCTATTTTTCTGTTGGTGAGTCTGGTTGCTGAGCAGACTGACTGGAAACCTCTGTGATGCTGCTCGGTTGAAACCACATCACATACAAACAGACACATGCACAGGAACGCCCGTATCTCAGTGATGTGGTGGAACAGTGTGCACACATCCTTAACAGAGCATTCACTAACACCACACTGCTGCACATGTGCTGTTTGCTTGACAGGAGATGTGGAAAAGAACAGAGCTGGCACAAGCATAGACACAAGCACACACACACAAAGACCCATATGAGGAGAGATTGCGCTGATAATAGACCACACACAAAACCACAATGTTAGCACAAAACACTACAAATGCAAGCACACTTCCTGTACCTGCACTGGCAAATGTGGGGCAGAGAGAACACTTTGAATAAGTGTTTGTTTATGTGCAGACTGTGAGATACTGCGTGTGTGTTCCCAGGTGTTTTTTTTTTCCTGTCTGTGGATGTGCATGTGTGTGCGCCAGTTTTCTGCATCACCGTGTTTTGGTTACGTGTACACGATGTGCCTGTGTCTGTAAAGGCACACATCCTATATAACCAACGTCACTGTGTGTGTTGAGCGTGTGGGTGCTTGCTGTCAATCAGCCAGTATGCTAGCTTAGCGTGGGCAAACACAGCTAGACAGATGAATGAGAAACACATACGTGTTTCCCCACCTCAAAAACCCATCAAGTTGCCCTTTGCCCCCTGGGAAAACACAGTGATGCTGTGCTCCTCCTAGTTTGTGGACACTCACTAAAGCCTCAGCAGCATTGCGACCCCTGGTTGGATGCTAAAGTACGACATTGTTTGTGAATGAGAACAGCCTGTACTGAGCCTGAGCCCAGCTGGGAGTATACAGATGAGATGTGAGATGCTCTGAAGCACAAAGCTGTGACGTAGGTGAGATTCACACATGGGCACACTGTTGTTTTGACATGCAGCAGCTAGAAAAATTAGCTTCATATAATGCAGATTATATGCAGATATGCAGATTCCTGAGAGAATGCTAAACTTAATGTCAGAAAACTTAAACCTGCAATAATTGATTTACTTGCTTTATTGACTTAAATGTTAGCTTTCTAAAAGTGCTGTGACAAACATGGGAACAAACAGGTGCTTATTTGCACATACAACAAAGGTTGTATCAAATACTGTGCTACTGCCGAATCCAGTAAATAGCTGAGAAATATGTTTTGATTTATTTAAACTCTGAGTCCTAAAACCAAGCAATGAGTTTGAAAGGCATGCTATCTTTAACAATTTGAAGACAAATACGACATTCATCAGAAAGACTTGCCAGATTTAAAATTTTTAGGCTTACATGATATTTCTTTAAAATCACTGAATTCTATGTGTCTCATTTAAACATTTGACAGAATAAATCAGTTTCTATGCTCCTCAGCACAGCAAGGAAACCATGTTTGGCTAAAGCTGACACCACATGACAAAAAGCCAGAGACTATTCAGCTGAACTGCAAGCTGTGTTTACACAGAGCAGACCAGAGACAAATACAGACACAAATTAAAAATGTAAACAGTAAAATGTCAGTGGTGACATTTGTGAAATGGTGCTGTTGAAAGCATTAGTGATCCAATAACAGTAAAGCTGAGTGCTGTAAAACCAACACAGACACCATAACGCTTTGTACCAGTGGGGGCTTTGGCTGATAACCTCTGTGGGTTTATGGCTACTACATGCTTCTTATATGTTGTATCGAGTTACTTGATCTACTGTTGATATAAAAATATTGGATTGCGCAGCTTTACGGTAACAGATATGACAGTGCAGAACATACTGTTCTAACAGCAGCATCAGTGTAATGCAGGAAAAACATCAGCGCACTATGAAAGGTTTAAAAATACAAATAGTGACAGCACTGTACTGTTCACAGGCAGCACAGACACCTAGTGTGAAGCCATGTGTTCATGCAAAGTAACTGAAAAACATGCACCAAGTACTTCCTATTAGCAAAAGCACAGACAAAAAACAAAACACAAACAAGAAAGGATGACAAACACCAGAAAAATCACACACACAAATTTTCAGACTAGGAAGCATGGAAATAGTAAAAAGCATAAATGTCTTGCACATTGTAGGTGACGTGCTCTGCAAGATGTGTCATCATGCTTTCATGCATATTTTTATTTGTGAAGAGCACCCATGTGGTTGCATGTGACTGTGTGTATAAGACGGCTCTGTGCTAATCAAAGCCTCTCATCTCTCTCACATCAGCACACTCTGTATACCTGTCTGCTCACTTACGTACACTGTGGTTTCTCAGCCAGCTCTGCAGTACGCTTGCAGCCACAGATAAGGGCTGTTTATCTCACCACGGTGGCTTCCTCTTCAGCATACAAATACACTCCCTCTCTCTCACTTCTTTTTCTTATGTTGATGCTGTTGAAAATGCTATAGCCTCACATCTGCTGTATTGAGCTGCTGCTCTTTGACCCTTGTTCTGATCTTTCCTGTGTGAGAATAGATCACAATGTGCAAAAGCATGAAGATGGTGGTGTTTGAGACTTTGTGAGCGAACATACCAATGAGTCACAAGCATCTGCAGGCATTCACACACTGACACAGGTTGCATGCGTGCACTAACAAGCACTCTGACAAGCTCCAGGAAGCAAACACTCACAGCGAGAAAGATGCATGTCAGGAATCCTCTTACACAACTGTCCATATCACTCTGCTGTCTGGCATGGGAAAATCTACAGTAGAATTGAATGTTGGACCTAAAGCCAAAAGTGTGCACTGGTGATTGACAGGCATCTCCTCCCATGTACCAGCAGCATGACAGCGTCAGCTCTAATAAACTCTGCATACTCGTTTCCTGCTTTTTACAGAAGCTAACTGTGTTCCTCTGCAGAGCAGATTAGATTTCAGAGTTGATTAACAATTACAAGCTAGTCCTAAGTGCTGCTTCACATCTTTTTAGTAGTTGGCATGGAGAAAGCTAGTCTTTTCTGAAATTTCGGTGGTATCAAATAGGAAACTCTAGCTTCTTATGGCACTTCCTATAATCCAAAGGAAACATAAGGATGCTTTATAAACCAGTTAATGTCTCACAGTTACAAAGAAAAAGACATTTTTTGGGGTAAAAGCTGAAAACAAAAAGCAAATTTAGGCGATAGAGGTCAAGTGGATCTGTTTGGGATTAATACTTGTGTGATGGTAAAGCCAGCTGTGTTATAGTCTATTTGGTGTCAACTTTGACACAATACCTGTGTGAAAGAGCAAACACTGAAGTGATGTGGAAAAGATGTAGGGCCTTTTGTAATTGCGGAGTCAAAGTTTAAACTAATCTGAATCGCGCTACAGCTTTCTAGTTTAAACAAGAATACAGATCCTTAAGACACATGTGGCATGACAAAAAACTGACGATTTGGGTTCAGATTTCCAGGGTTTCTGCAGAACAAGCCTAAATAACCAATCCTGTTAACTTACAGGGTCGGGCTTCTTGTATCATTGTTCTTTTTCAGAATCAGTTTCTAGTTTAAACACGTATGACTGTGTTCCTCTATTACTTACTTACCATTGTGTAGTGGTGAGTGGTTTTATAGTGTTTGAACAGAATTATAGGTAAGCTAGTGTGCTCGAGCCACTGCAAGCAGTGAAGGGTGGGGTTAAAAGAGGGGCAGAGATTTCATAGATCAGGCAAGAAGGGAATATTTTAATTCAAAAGACATTTACATTTGTAACTTTGATACAGAGATGAGTTTTTATGGGTTAAGTCAATGAGCACAGGTTTTCCGGGTTTCACAGGTGGAGATTGTATATAGCTGCACTGATGACAACTTTCTCTAAGTTTTTTAAATTAAAGACAACCTTTATCGATAGTTATGGGTCTATAATTAGACATGAAATGCGTAGAAATTTAGGAGGACTAACTGGGCTAACAAGACTTGCACACTGCAAATTCCTTCACAATTCTGTTACTGAGTTTTAAGCTGCATCGCAGTTATGTGTGAGACAGCAATGGTAACTTCAGTAGAAGTATGTTTCTGTTTGGGCTGGAATGAACTGAAATTAACCTTGAAAGTGTAGCCCGTCGTTGCCACTCCATGGAGTGCTGACAGCGAGGCAGGAGGAGTGCTCAGGAGGTGGGAAGGAAAGGAAGGAGAAAGGACTAAAAAATGAGAGAAAAATGACTTCAAAATAGAGGGGGCGGGTAGTGAGAGAAAGTGGGGTAAGAGGAGAGCTGGAGTGATGGCGTGAGAGAGCACCTGTCCCACTGGAATCAGGTTCACTTGTGGTTAACCAGAGTTGGCAGCATCTCAGCTTGACCTTGTCCCCCTGCTCCCCTCTGATCCCATTAGGGGCCAGGCACCATGGCAGGACACCCCTCACCCCCCCACCATGCACACACATACACGCTTTCAACACCCCCACTCACCCTCCCTTGCTGTCCCCTCATATCCTTACCCCCATCTCGGGCTTGTCCTGATGGGGGCCCTGGACAAACTTCAGGCCTGCAGAACAAACAGGCTGCTAATGTGGGCAGACAGGACAGACAATTAGAACCAAGCGCATGCTGCATGCAACTGTGCATGAGCCTAAGGAAGGATGCATGGAAGGATGCTTCAAAAACGAATGCGTTCACAAAGCAAGACAGCATCTCTGCCCCAAATATAAAATGTCACACTTTATATATATGTGCACATATCTCATGAAGGTCAGGAACCCACATCAATAGCTCTTTAACTGCTTGCTCATCAGGCCCCAGATTTTAAGTCGGCCACAAGATTGTGACCTAGATCTCAGGAGTTCATAATGGTCTCGGTCTTGGTCTTAATGTGATTGTACTACAATGAGCCTGGCAGGCAAACACACTGAAGCTCCAACATTACTAATATTTACAGATCAACTTTAGGAAGTGGAACCATCACAACTAAGTACAGCAAAAATAAAATCTTGTCACTAAAAGTGAACAGAAAGAACACAATATTCTTGTGAATTTGTCAGTCTTTGCATCCTTGTCAAGATTTCCTGAAATTTGTTTTTAGTTCATGCTGGTTGACAAACTCTGACCTACTTAGAGGATTATGTAAGAATAGGAGGGAAGTGAAAGCCACAAAACACACAAAAAACCCCTTTAAATACATATGTAAACAAAGTGTATGACCTTGAATGATGCAGAGACAGTCTCACTATAATTTAGGCGTCCCTTCCATAAAAAAACATACATATGCATAAATTTATCCTCAATGCAACTCTTATCTCTGCTTGTCCTGGTTGGGACAAAAGAAAAACCCCAGTCTGTGCATTTGTGGTTTCAAATACAAACAGCACATGTACACACTATGCTAAAGTTAGCATCCGTCTGAGTGTTTGGCATAGCCAGACCTCTGTAACCATAGACCCAGATACATTTAGAAACATACAGTACATCCATTCAAGTTCAGAATCTGACACCATCTTCTGTGGGACCTGGAGTAGAATGCAAGGGATAGTTGCAAGAAGCTTACTTTTTTTGACCCCAAAATGACTGTACATAAACATGTTAAGATTATTCCAGATTCATAAAAAAAATATTGTACAGTATGCAAGAGAAGTGAGTACACCTCTTTGCAATATCACTTAAATGTAAAATGATTTCAAATTGAATAACATCTTGCTAATTTAATTATTTCTAAATACAACATGGGAGAAGTTCCTCTTATAGGCACTCAAAAACAAATACTTCATAAATACTATGCTAAAAATACAGAGTCCAAAGTAGAAACTCAATGCAATAATGTTAAATACATCTGACATCACTAACACACGAGTTTAAAAAAAAACCTGCAGTCACTGAAACACAATTTACTACATCAGTAGTTTTCAGTCAGCTGAAACGCATGACAGTGGTTATAAAATGATCTTAAAACGTAGTAGTAGAACTACAGTGGGTATGGAAAGTATTCAGACCCCTTGAAATTTTTCACTCTCTGTGTCATTGCAGCCATTTGCCAAAATCAAAAAAGTTTGCCATTCTTCCTTGCAGATCCTCTCCAGTTCAGTCAGGTTGGATGGTGAACGTTGGTGGACAGCCATTTTGAGGTCTCTCCAGAGATGCTCAATTGGGTTTAGGTCAGGGCTCTGGCTGGGCCAGTCAAGAACGGTTACAGAGTTGTTCTGAAGCCACTCCTTTGTTATTTTAGCTGTGTGCTTAGGGTCATTGTCCTGTTGAAAGGTGAACCGTCGGCCCAGTCTGAGGTCCTGAGCACTCTGGAAGAGGTTTTCCTCCAAGATATCTCTGTACTTGGCCGCATTCATCCTTCCTTCAGTTGCAACCAGTTGTCCTGTCCCTGCAGCTGAAAAACACCCCCACAACATGATGCTCCCACCACCATGTTTCACTGTAGGGATTGTATTGGGCAGGTGATGAGCAGTGCCTGGTTTTCTCCACACATACCGCTTAGAATTAACACCAAAAAGTTCAATCTTGGTCTCATCAGACCAGAGAATCTTATTTATAAGAGTCTGGAAGTCCTTCATGTGTTTTTTGCCAAACTCTATGCGGACTTTCATGGGTCTTGCACTGAGGAGAGGCTTCCGTCGGGCCACTCTGCCATAAAGCCCCGACTGGTGGAGGGCTGCAGTGATAGTTGACTTTGTGGAACTCTCTCCTATCTCCCGACTGCATCTCTGGAGCTCAGCCACAGTGATCTTTGGGTTCTTCTTTACCTCTCTCACCAAGGCTCTTCTCCCACCATTGCTCAGTTTGGCTGGACGGCCAGGTCTAGGAAGAGTTGTGGTCGACCCAAACTTCTTCCATTTGAGGATTATGGAGGCCACTGTGCTCTTTGGAACCTTGAGTGCTGCACAAATTCTTTTGTAACCTTGGCCAGATCTGTGCTTTGCCACAATTCTGTCTGTGAGCTCCTTGGGCAGTTCCTTCGACCTCATGATTCTCATTTGCTCTGACATGCACTGTGAGCTGTAAGGTCTTATATAGACAGGTGTGTGCCTTTCCTAATCAAGTCCAATCAGTTTAATTAAACACAGCTGGACTCCAATAAAGAAGCAGAACCATCTCTAGGAGGATCAGAAGAAATGGACAGCATGTGAGTTAAATATGAAAGTCGCTGCAAAGGGTCTGAATACTTCTGACCATGTGATATTTCAGTTTTTCTTTTTTAATAAATTTGCAAAAATTTCTACATTTCTGTTTTTTTCTGTCAAGATGGGGTGCTGAGCGTACATTAATGAGAAATAAAATGAACTTTTTTGATTTTGGCAAATGGCTGCAATGACACAGAGAGTGAAAATTTTCAAGGGGTCTAAATACTTTCCGTACCCACTGCAATTGGAGTCAAAGTAAATGACAGTGGCAACAGTACACTACTTACACAATCTGGATGTGAAAAACAGATGTGAGTGCTTCCTACATGGCACAAGAGTTATGTGAGGAAAATCAGAGTTTCTGTGACAGGTAAGACAGTGCAAAGACTAACAACAACCTCCAAGAGAAAAACCCTTGCTTGCTGTTTGGCACAAAACTGCAAGATTAAACGTTGCCAAAGAGCATGAAAGTAAGACTGTTAAATTTTGAGTGGACATTTTTTGGTCAGATGGGACTAAGACAAATTTGCTAGGCTTAGATGGGATCTAGCATGTTTTGTGTGAACCTGGCCACAACTACCACAGTGAATGCATAGTCCTGGCAGTGAAACACGAAGGTGGGTGTGTGATGATATGCATGACTGCAAAAGGTGTCGGGTAGATGACATTTATAGATGTCTCTATGAATACCTGTGGATATACCAAAATAATGACAAGATGACTCCCAGCCTGCAGAGGCTTGACAGAGGAGGAATATTCCAGTGTCATAACCATCCAAAAGCACAAAGCCAAATTTCACCTGAGCTGAACACCTTTAGACTATTCTAAAGAGAAAGTTAGAGAAACACCACCCCACCAGCAAAGAACAGCCAAGAAACAAAATAGTCCGATGAATGGCAGAACATCTCTTCAGAAATTTCTGAAGCACTGGTCTTCTCTGATCTTCTTCGAGATCAATTGAAAAAAGATATTGAAAAAAAATTAAGATTTGATCTTTTGATCCTTGTTTCATTGTGCAATTTAATGATATTGCACTGGGGTATACGTACTACTGTTATGTACTGTACATATTAACTCCATGCTCAATAATCCTTCAGTTCCCTCCAGTCACAGGTCTCTAGTCACAAACACACAAAGACAGGTTTAGACGTGTCTAGCACAAGACAGTTTGCCTTCCCCTTTTGCAGATCAGCCTACACATCCTCATGTAAACAGATCTGTGTGCTGGCACACGCTCACATTAAGGATACTGCAGGACAGGCGTGTAGCTGCACATACTGCACATTGCCACACACCTCCAAGTGCAGTAGAGACTGACAGGATGGTGCATGCCAGCACACCTTCAGATACATGAGTCTATCCAAGAACTCACAATGAAACATGTGGATCAGCAACAACAGAGCTAGAAAATGCTAGCAAGTTGTTGGGATCGTCTATCAATCCATCCATTATCTATACATTAACTATTAATCCTCACTAGGGTTGTAGGGGGGCTGGAGTCTATCCCAACTGAGTTGGGGTAAAGGTAAGAGACACCCTGGGCAGGTCACCAGTTTATCAGTGAACTACATACAGACAAACAATCACATTCAGATTCACACCTACAGACAATTTAGAGTTACCAGTTAGCCTCAGCATGTTTTTGGACTGTGGGAGGAAGCCCGAGTACCCGGAGAAAACCCACACATGCACGGGGAGAACATACAAACTCCATGCAATGATCCAGGGAAGGCCGGGAAGCAAACTGGGAATCTTCGAGCTGCAAGGCAACGGTGCTAACCACAGTGCAGCCCCTGTTGGGACCAATGATAGTTTTTTTAATTACATGATTTTTGTGAGTTAAACATAGAGGCATATAATTCATAGGCACATCAAAAGTCAACATGACACCAAATTCTAAGAAAGCAGACCCAAAAACAGCAGCACTGTGGCACAGGAAATTCAAACGGCAGTGTGGCTGCAGAGTGAATAAAAGTGGAAACCGAAACAAACAATAGAAGGGACTGGATCCAGGAAATGTTATGACTATTATTTCCTATAAAAAACAGAGAAGTATTTTGGCAAGACTGACCTCACATCCAAAGGAAAAAACAGTTTTCAAACAGGTTAATTTGATGATGACTCTGTACTATAACTTAAAATAGTGGTTTTAATGCTTTTGCTTCTTCTGAATGACTTCTGTCTTTGAAAAACAGGAATAGCTGCAGTGATCTGATGATAATGTCATTTGATTCAAGGCATTCTTGAATTAATTAGATTTTCATTGAACAATATGGAAATATTTTACTCTGCCAGGTTTAAATTGCCTCATGAATAACACAACTTTGAAACTCAAATGTAGACCAAGTGGCTGTAATAGGAGTCATGTGTGCAGTGAATCACAATTTGTTTTTTTGATGATTTTTTGACGTTGGAATCTATAATTGTTCATGTATCATTCATATTTGATCCAACTGGAGTTTTCCGTGGAACCTCTTCTCTCTGCACATTGTGATAGCTCTTCTCTGACTACTGCTGCTGTCACGCCTGCAGGATACCAGACGAGGGTCCGCTTAGGTTAACTCCCACTTCAAAGGGCAACAGTGAGCTTTGTCGCCGGGCTGTGGGCAGTGAGCTAGAGCGTCTTGGGGCTCCTGCTCCTTCGCACAGTAATGGGATTAAGGCTTCCACAAGACAGATTAAGGGGCTCCAGGTCCCACCCTGTTTTCCTTGCTGGTCTACGTAATTCCCTTCCGCTGCATCCAGATTTATTGGTGGTGACAGAATAGGAATGCTTTCAGTCTTTGCAAAGGGCTAGTCCATAATTAAATGGAATATTGCATGACTTGATAATTTTTAACATAGCATACCTTAATATAATATACTGTAACATGATAGGCTATTATATAACATCAGCACATGACAACATACCATGACATAACATCTGTACATGGCATGACATGACATGGCATTTTGTAATTTAACAACACAATATTAATTACATCACATCTTTTTGAAATAAGACACTGCATACTGTAAACATGTGACATGAAATTAGGTGAATTACCATAACATAGCATGATATGACATAGAGATACCATAATATATACAATAATCTGCCATGACATAGCATGACATAACATGACACAGTAACAGACTAAACATACTGTAAAATGACATAATGAGACACTTTATAATACAGCATTAGAAGACATGGCATACACATACACTGTATACAAAATATAAATGTAGCTTCTGGGTCTGAAAAATGAAGCCAAGTTCCTTAAACCTGCATTCTTTCTGATGGCCAGCAGAGGGGGACTCCTCTGGCTGGAAAAAGATTTCCGATTCCATAGAAGCCTATGAGAAAATGACACTATTTCTCACTTGATTTGTTACCTCAACAAACATTGTCCCACTGAGTTTATGGTCTGAACCACCTTTGTCAAATCTCCTTCGATACAGCATGAAGTTAATTTTGAAACATGTTTATTTTGGTAATTTTTACAATGGGGTTACCTTATGGTTGATAGTTTGCTATCATATTGCTGTGCACAGTGTTCTTGGGTTCTTAGTTAGATCCATCCCACATGTCACATTCACTTTCAAAAAACAAAGATAGTGACGACCAAATTCCAAACTTAGATTTCAGAATGGCAGGCTGCAAACCAGTGAGTAATGTCACAGTAGCTTCATCCAGCATTTATATAGTCTGTACAGTAACACACCATGACATAGCATAACAAAACGTACTGTGCTCCGCCAAGGCTACTGAGCCGTGTGATTTCTGATGGCTGAAATCTAGAAAGAATTTGTGACAGAAATCACGGCAACACAGAATGTGGCCATTAAATTTAGATGAAAGAACAAACAAAATGACCTTGCGCTGAGCACAGGCGTGTGTTTTGCATGTATACGCTATGTATGGATACTGAATCGTGTCACCTAAACATGTAGCGGGCAGCTGGAGTTGCTGGGATTTGAAAACACCCCCACAATTTAATCAGCTGTTCCTTGTATCATTTCTGATGGATAAATCCCGATAAGTCCACAGCAATTGATTTGTATTAGAATTGCAATCATGTGATTATTAGCAGGCAGCTGACGTAGTATTCACCTGTTCCAGTGATGCCATGCCACTATCTCACAAGGACACAGAAATCTTTCACAAATCCGTGGATCCACTCTATAAGTCACATCACTGCCAAAATCTAATCACTTAGTCCTTGTGTCACTTCTGACCTTCCCTACAAATTTCATCCAAATCTGTTTGCCAGTTTTTGAGTAATGTTGCTGACAGACAGACAGACAGACAGACAGACAAACGTACATCGATTCTCACATAACTACTAATTAATAACACGTGAGAATTCTTCTCTTTGAGTGATCTTGACATGCTCATGCAGGCTCAAATGTACAAACACACACACTTAGACAATCACATGTACATTTCTATACAATGATTCAGTTTCTCACAGTCAAAAGCTAAGGCAAGAGATGCAGTCAGTTTGGTTTTTGCCTAGCTGTTTTTGTGATTCACTCCATTATAAGCTCAGGATACAAAATTAAAAGCAGTGAACAGTAAAATCCAAAATCAAAGAAGAGAGTGGTGTTATGTAAGTGGTCATCATTTGACAGGCTACTACAGACAAGACAGGGGAAAATGCTTCTGCCAGGCCGTGGCTGCTGGATTGGCCTGAACTGACAGAGCTGACTCACAGGATGATGTGAGGTGGTGGAGCTGCTACTCTTTTTACTCGTAGGAACACTGACCCCTAGTGTTTGCAGCAAACTTTAGATTTTTTTAAATCATACTTTAAACTTAGCAGAAGTTTATGGAACTATTGTGTAAAACTTTAAATAAGATCAATAACCAGAAAATATCATTAGCTATTAGTAGTATGTGCTGAAATTATCCTAAGGGTTGTGTTGCACCAGGGACAAAATATGTAATTATTAATTTGTCTTGTCTTTTCCTCTTATTTTTTTATTTATCTCATGTGTATGCATTATATTATGTAATCAAAAAATAATTAAAAAGCTATCACTCAAAGACACTGTCCTATAATGATTTTTTTCATCTTTTTACTCACTCTTCGCTTTTCTCTTTTTCTTTACTTGTGTTTTAGCTCCATAATCCAATTTGGTGAGAAGCATCAGTGCGTACACACACACATACATGCACACGAACAAACGCACAGCATCCTGGGCCGTAGTGTCTCTGGCCCCCGCTATGTTGAAGTTTGTCTCTGCCCAGCTGGCAGAAGTTACAGCAGGGCAACAATGCGCCTGCAGGACGGGCCAGAACGGGTCCAGGACAGGGGCCCCACGGCCCCGCTGAAAGGCTCCTATTGTCCGGCCCCACCTCCATCAGGGACCATTAATTATGGGCCGCGGAGCACGGCTCTGAGTCAGATGAAGTCCAAACTCCCCTTCCAAAAACACACAGAACTAGCCCCCCTACCCCCTCAGTTACAGCATAAACACACTGATGGGGCTTAGCAGAACCAGCTCCTCCCCCCTCCATCCCTCCAACACCCCCTCCCTCTCATCTCTGCTGGCTCTTTTAATGAAGCAAAGCTGAGCGCTGAGCAGAGAGCCAATTCAGCTCCAACAGATTTTTTTTTTCTTTTTCAAGAATCTACTCTGCAGGGGAGAAGGAGAAAAGGAAATCAAAGGTGTTTTCTGTCTGTTTTCACTTCACTTGGGGATTTGAGATCATGGTGGTTTTTGCACGAGTGTCCACTGCTCCCCCTTTACACCGTTACTTTTATTCTCCTTGTTCAACAACCGATGTTGGATGTCACACTAGTGGACAAACATGAGTTTGCAATCAGCAGTTGCATTTGCGTAGCAGCAATTTTTCTTATCTCTTTTACGGCATGGTTTTTTAAGGTTCTCAGGGCCTTAGGGCAGGGGTTTGCTGGAAACAAACTAGTTTATACAACCTGTCATCTGCCCAGATTTGGAATGTAAGTCTTTCTAGCTATGCCAAATTACTGTTTCAGATTGGTTGGAGGGTTGGAATGCTGTTTAGACCAAAATACATCCCCGCCAAATAGTGCACGTTAAAAATATGACCACTTTTATTTCCTATGTATAATGGTGATCGCCTTGAGATGCTTCATGTCACAAGGTGAACATTTCAATCATCAGATAATCGTCAGCACAACTGACAAAAAAGTCAAAGAAATACAAGATTCCATAAAGCAACCAAGAAGTAGGGTCAGATCACAAAGACCTACAATAACATGCAAATAAATATACAACTGATGAAATCGTACATGTGCACCACTTATGAGTGGTTCATGACTGTATCATGTAATGTTTGTGTGCACCAGGAACAGAAGAGAACAGACTTTTTGGTCTCACCTCATATGGAAAACACGTGTGTCTAAGTATGGATACTTACAAAAGCACTAAGAAACAACAGTTCTTCAGTTTGGCTTACATAAATATCTTTTACATAGGTCATATATACAGTAAAGTTAGTGAACTGGAACCAAAATGCACATATTCTAGCAACATTATAGAGATCATAGTACAATAATTTTCAATTTTGGACACCTGAAATGGCCGAAGATTTCACAAGAATAAAGAAATCAAATTTTAAAAAAAAGACATATAATAAGATTTTACATAATAAAACCAAAATGACATCATCTGGTTTCATTATTACAGTGTACTGTTCGCTCAACCCTGGGGACGACACATTACATTACACATCCCTCAATAATGCGGCGCCACCCAAGAACAGTTGCTCAATACAAAACTGCATTTTGATTTGGACAATAACCGGTGGTCTAGCTGTAGCCAAACTCTAGACCACAGCTAGACCCCTGGAGTTGGCTTCATTTTTTTCATAGCAACTTTTACACGTTCACATCATAAAAGAGCTGCATAGTGGCACGCACGAGGGCTCAATCACAGCAAATGAAACACCGTGAAAAGGGGTTTCCAGAGCACAAATTTGAATGAATTGGTTTGGGCAGGATGTGTAAAGCTGAAGGCCAAATGTGTATCACATTCAACCATATGGGCTTCAGAGCAAGTCATGAGTGTGTGCCTGGAAATTTATGAGGCCCAGGCTGAGCTTGGGTTTGTTTTCGAAATGCTGTCATGTTGTATTTCGAGAGCAAATATGAGTTTTACGCCTGAAGTGATGCATTTAAGGACCTGGAGTTAAACAAGTTATATCTAAGTATTTATTTTGCAGAATTGGAATCAGAGAAAAAAAATGTAATAATCCTCACAGGGCAAAACTTTTGCAGCAGGCACTCTTAATTACTAATGATGCTGGCCAAAAATGAAAGAACAAGTTGCCTCTACTGGTCGATTGATTCAGACCAGGTCTGCCCCCAGGAAGTAGAGACATATTTGCATGTTTAGATGCTACATGACCGAAGCTCTCCTCCCACCTACTCTGCTTCTATAGGTTTCCATGCACAGTATAATCTTATTTATAGCAGTGCAGGTGATGACTTCTGGACACATGATGTGCTTGTGGATGAGATCATTCAGAATGTTGAACATTAGCTTCTACACTGAAGAATTGGATTTTTCAGATTGGCTCGCCAGATTTGTTCCCATATCACAGTCAGACAGTAGACAGACCCTGTCATCCTGTTTGCCTCTGAATATTATTCTTGCTGCCTTTGGACCATTAGGTTGATTAGTGACTATTAGTATTAACAATTGCTTTTGTCATTTCCAGATAATTGTTGTGGTTATCACATTGTACTTATTGTTGTTACTTTATTTCCTATGTATTCCAAAAAATATTATGTAGCATTGATAGAATTATCAGAGAAAATAAAGTGAAAGACTGCTTCACTTAAAAAGTTATGATGTGTGATAAGTTGTAATGATGGAACCTGATTTGATAAATCAAGGAATAGCTGGTGCGACCCCATCCAGGGATAAAAGACAGCAGGAGAAACGACTGGTGGACAGTACGAGAGGGACAGAGATGTATTTATGCATGGAAATAGTATGTGTTAGGGTGTTTATAAGAAGCATGGAGGAAGCAGGAGAGAAGGAAACTGTGTTGATAAATGAATGAGGTCGGCCAGAAAAGCTAGGCCTCTGAAAGCTGTACATTCATACCTCAGAGAAAGAAAAAATCAGAGGAAAGTCATCTTTCTCTTTCTCCTCACTCATGACATTCCTTCCCTCTTCTTCTTCTCTTCTCCTGCCTTGGTCTGACCCTCGTCTCTCTATTTCCCCAGAGAGAAGGTTACATAACATATTTCCAGCAGCCCCCACCAGCAGCATGCACACTCCTGCTACACTTCATCAGTTCCTGTCCCTCACCCCCTCCTCACCCCCTCACCTCTTCTCTCACACACACACTTGTCAGCTGTGAAATATTTCTCCCCCAGATCTTTTTGGCTGGACACTGAACAGACTCTCGAATGCGTCGAGAACCTTCTCATGCCCTGATTCTTCTCTCTCTCTTTCCACATCCCCCCCCCTCCCCCAACCGCCTTCCCCTCCGACCCCCACCCCGCCTTTTTCTTTTTTTCCTTTTCATCTCTCAAACAAACACCCCATTGCATTAATCAGGTTTTTTTCCCCCCGCCACCCTCACAATGGTTCTGTTTTACATCACTGATTGGGGATGTGACTCCCCGCCTTTCCCGACACACACACGCACACGCACACGCACACACACACACACCACTTTTTTCTTTCATTCTGCTCACTCGGTTTCCCATAATGCAGCAGTCAGAGAAAAATGGGACCCCAACCCGACGGCTCTGGCAAAGGGGTCGCAGGGTGGGGTGAAGGGGGTTGACACCAAGGTCAGTCATGTCAGATCTGGGCCTGAGGGTGGGAGGGTTGGTGGTTCTCAAGGGTTGTTTGGGTTTGGACAATAGGCTTCCCTGACACCTGAAGAGAAAAGATGCGTAGCCAAGAGGCCCAATATGAATGACCAGTTTGTCACAGTTTTCTGAGATCCACTGTTTTCACTAGCAGGGAATTTTGGGAGGTCCTTTTGTTGATGACAAGTAAAAGCATATTTGAGTATGATGTGCTGGGAGATGCGTTGGTACATTAGCATATTGACATCTAAGATATTCACTGCTAAACCCAAACCTAATTCTAATAAAAACCTGCACGTTTATCAGACTTTAAATAGTTACACAATTTACACGATGAACATTATACTGCAGTCGAAAATTATTGAAAGTAGCTTTTGAGAGCCTAAACTCTATAGGAAGAATGTTTACTGAGATAAATTTTCATGCTAAAGTCAGGTACTTTCTCAGAGCCTTACATTATATAAATATAAATACACAATACCATTCAAAAGTTTGGGGTCCCTCAGACGATTTCATGGTTTCCATGAAAACTCACAATTGTATTCATGTGCTAACAGAACTGCACAAGGGTTTTCTAATCATCAATTGGCCTTTCAACACGATTAGCTAACAAAATGTAGCATTTGAACACAGGAGTGATGGTTGTGCTGTACCTCTATGTAGATATCCCATTAAAAAACAGCTGTTTTCAGCTGGAATAGTCATTTACCACATTAACAATGTCTAGACTGTATGTTTGATTAACTTCATGTTATCTTCATTGAAAAAAATGCTTTTCTTTCAAAAATAAGGACATTTCTAAGTGACACTAAACTTGTGAATGGTAATAAATCTAAATTTTATATATATACGGTATATATATATATTTGTGTGTGTGTGTGTGTGTGTGTGTGTGTGTGTGTGTGTGTGTGTGTGTGTGTGTGCGTGTGTGTATAGTTGTGTAGTTACAGTTTTGTGCACCCTGCTTTCAGTTTTGCTTTCAGTGTAGTAAAACCATTTCCTGATTTGCAACTTATCATCTCACCACACTTATTTTCATTGTTGAATAAGACTGAATTTCCAAAACCAATACATTCTTTACCACTGATCATGTTTTATAAATACACTTGTGAAAATTTTTGTAGACATTGAAGTCAGCCAGAATGAATATAATGAAAGCACAGCCCTATCATAAAGAGCTGCATAAAACCCTGGGATGGCACATAAAATTGAATACTTCAGTGTTATGAAGGTAGTCAGTGTATCTGCACACGGCTGGACCAGTGTGTCGCATGTGTGCCATTATCTGACACTGTGTAATACTTACAGGCCTAAACCCTCATGCTACACTTTCCATAATATGATTTGGATTTACAGTTTCATCCAGGGCATCATTGGCAAGCTATTGAATCTAATTATAAAATAATATTTTGGTTCCATCTTGTTTGATTATTGTTGACTGGCTCTGGAAGAAAATCTGTGTGTGTGCACTCATGTATATTGTGTGTGCATATGGGTGTGCATGTCCATATGAGCTGCCACTCTTAGCAACTTTTTCCCATGCCTCATCCTTTGCTGATCATCATGAGTTTAGCTAAACCTTTGAAAACCACAGTGAAGTAAAGCTGTGCTGGCCTTGTTAGCTGTTAGACTGAGTCCACCGCAGTCTGGGTGGCAGAGGTCTGAGACTGACTCAGCTGAGAGCCTTGTGACTTGTGCAGTGTGCCCAGGCTCGGACGGATTCAAGTCTCATCAACCTGTCTGATTGAGAGGGCTGAGGATTTGCAGACTGGCACAGCACTCGCTCAGACTTGGCACGGGTCACTGGATCAGGGTTGAACTTCCTTAAACTATGGCTGGTGGAGGGCAGGATGGGAGCTGGGCCGTTTAGGCAGCTTCATAGCAGGACTCTTGCACGGGATTAGGGGGTGGGGGATTAAAGAGGTAGCAAAGATAGGTGAAGGAACTGAATGGGTATCATATTTTGCATCTCTAAAAGCCAGCTCTCACAAAAGAGAGGCGTCCGTTCCCCTGTGTGACCCGATAATGCACAGCAGGACCCAAATGGGGGCGCCATGCTAATGAGCGCATGCGATTAGTGCGACAGAGTGAGCTAGCAATAATAGCCAGGGTGGGGAGGGGGAGTTGGGGTATGAGAGGGTTGCGTCTATTGGCTCTTAATGAGAAGTGAAGGGCCCCCCCCTTTCCCAGCAGTGGCCCCCATGCACTAGTTTTTTGGGGGGTCATTCCGGGCTGCGCTGCACATTAATGATGGGCCACATACCAGCGGACAGAAAGGGGGAGAGTGGGGGGCAGTGCGGTGTAGTGGGGAGGGTTAACTAAGACAAAAGTAAAGCTGTGGAAAAATGCTAATTCACCATTGGCTCGGAAAAGGGTGATGGTGGTGGGGTAGGGGAGCAGGGGAGGGGGCAACGACAAAAAGGCAGGGGTGGAGGTGGAACGAAAGGCAAGAGTGTAGCGTGCGAGAGATATTTTTGGGAAGGGGACTTTGAGTATGTGTGTGTATGTGTATTGGAGTGTGGGCACGGCTGAAAGCTGCAGACAAAGGCAGTGAGTGAAGCCTTGGACTACGGGGCCTCTTGCACAGAGAAACTCAACCTCCTGTTGCATACTGCTCTGATTTCAACTATGAGAGCTCAGGATGGATTTAACCCAGAGACTGTTGGACAGTGACAAACACTAAAAGGTCCAATATGTAAGTGCAGCACAGGGTCCCATGTTGAAACTCCACATTACTGGCTTTGCCTAACAGGGATTTTTTTTCCAAATTAAGTTTTGTCCATTTATTGTTATTATCATTGTGAGTGTTCCAAGTGAAAGTAGCGTTGCAGGTTTATATGTGCATGGAGACTAATGCACAGTGTAAGCTGTGTTATTATTGATTATATACTTTTGCTAACAAAGTCCCAGGAAATTATTTTGTTCATTATATCCTCAATTGAATACAGCACACATGCAGCCCTGTGACAGGCAGAACAATGGCGATTTTAGAGGGTGGCCTGGGGTGGCCTGAAATCTCATTGGCCACCCCTGCGGCCACCCCAGATCTGATAGGTAGTTGGTCACATGGGCGTAACAGACGCGGGGTAGCGTGGGACATGTCCCCCGCACTTTCCACATCTGTCCTCTCTGTCCCCCGCACTTTTTTCAGCCGTTACAACAGCTAAACCCGTTATTAGCATCCAGTAACGTGTTTTCCCGAGCCGTCTTTGAATGCACCACGAGCGCATGCTAACGCAGGTGTTCCACAGTAGACGTGCTGCTGTGCTGAGCAGTGCTGAACGTGCGTCTGGAGTAATGTTTAGCAAACCAGCCAGAGCCAGCAAGAAGCAAAAAACTTTACACAGTTCTTTCCAAACAAACCGTGTAAGTTGTGTGACCTTGTTGGATGCAAACAATGTTAGACTTGTTAGCTAAATGATGACAAGGTAAAACGTGGCAATATATCAATATGTTAAGCTAGTTAACAATAATTTAAATGTTGCTGCCTCTGTTACATTACTGCTAATTAGTTTATTCTTGGAATAAACCCAGTCCTCTTTCATTTCTGGGCAGAAGATGTGCTCACAATTGCTCTCCATGTATTTAAGTCTTTTGGTCTCAAAAGAGGAGAGCCAGGGAGGAAAAAAAAGAATAGGCTATCTATGGTATAAATTTACAACTATTTTTACTGCTTCTCTTTCAAATTCTATCTCAGAATTTTGATTTTCAGATTTGTTAATGATTATTTCCATAACAAAGAGCAGAGTCAGGCAGGAGAT
The DNA here is from genome assembly GCF_021347895.1 of Acanthochromis polyacanthus. Lineage (NCBI taxonomy): Eukaryota > Metazoa > Chordata > Actinopteri > Pomacentridae > Acanthochromis > Acanthochromis polyacanthus. Next base: position 24,684,675 of record NC_067127.1, read on the forward strand.
GGACCAGAGGCGGCGGCCAGCAGTAATGTTGACCATGCAGGTGAAAAAAAATATGTATCTATGGGTTAAAGTGATTTTGAGGTTAAATTCTTCTGCAATTTTTACTCTTCCTAATCCTATTTCAGAATTTTTCTTACCACATTTTTTATGTTTATTGCCATAACAGAAAGAGCAGAGTCAGGGAGGAGATGGATCAGAGGCCAGCAGCAGGGACAAGGATGTAGGGTCTTTACAGGTAAGGAGAGATTCTAACTTCCTGAAAATAAGATATCTATTGCAGGGAGAAACAGGCAGTACTGATCATTTCATGTTCAGTGTTTGGCACCTTTGGCTACTCGTCCAGTAGATGTTCAAGGGACATTTGTTGTCAACTCAACTAGAGTTTGGCCACTAAAACTTTAGATTTTATAGTTTAAAGTTTTATACTTTATAGTTTAAAGAACTAGCCTAGTTGGTCCCCTGGTATTGCACTGTGGCTGTTAGGGATTATGTGGTTCTTTAGCCACTAAGGACGGTGCAATTAAATGTAAGAGAATGATAAATCGCTCTGAAAAATTTGTCCCCCTCACTTCTGAGATGGTGGTTATGCCCATGTAATAATGGGAAATGGAATTTAAAAATAAACCAGAATAGACACCTTTATTCAACACTTATGAGACAGGAAATCATGGGAGAAAGAGGGGATGTCACATGCAGCAAAGTACTGGGATTTGAACTGTGGTCGGCTGCGTACATGGCATTAAACTCCGCTATGCCATAGCCACCCCACACTAGCTTTGTGTCCCATCAAGGCCACCCCAGTAAAAAAGTCCTGGATACGCCACTGAGGCAGAATTAGATAGTGACGCTAATGACATATACCAGCTGGATTTTCCAGAAACCTCTTGAATTCATATATTAATGTTTGCCTTGATAACTTTCCAATGATAGAGTTCCTGTCCTTGTGTTCAGCTATAAGATGTATTCTAACACATGGTTTGTTCTAATTATGGTCGGATTAACTTTCTGACAAAGGTGGGAGAAAAAATGTGTTGGTGGGTTCATATCGACACTGTAAAGGAAAATTTAATTATTTATGCAGGCACCCAGAAACCAACCTCAACTGTCATCATCTGTTAATTATATAACAATTTAACTGACAGTAAAATAATTAGCAACAATTTGGTGTCTGATTAATTTTATGCAAGATTGCCACAAATTCATTGGCACCAGCTTCTCTGATGTAAATACTTAGTGGTTGCACAATTTTCTCAGCAATTTTTTTAAAAATTCTCTTTTAAAGTTTTCAGACAATATAGCTATTTGAATATGTAAAAAAAAACACTTTTTTTTTGCTTTTTTTATTTGGACAATTTCAAGACTGAGCATCAAGAGAGGTTTTTTATGAGTTTCATTATTTCACATGTTTACAGGAGTTATTAAATAGTAGCTCATGTCTGAGGTTTTATGTGAGCTGCACATGAAATAAGACAATTTTGGTCTAACAACTAGGTCCCTCTTCAGCCCAGGACCACCAGTCCTCTTTGGTAGTGCAGCTTGGTTTCCATCTCTTTGCACAATGTCAACAATCTTTGTTGCATCTATGTCCTTGGGGAAGGTGCAGTTGTTCTCCACTATGGACAAATCCACAACCAGGTCAATGTAAAGCCACTTAGGAAGCAAAGAAAACTAGGAAAAGCTGCATGTCTGTATTTCTACTTCCATCAAAGATATTACTTTTCAGTGTCCCTAAAACCTGCTGGTGTTCTTTCGTGTTGTGGAAAGAGGACAAAGAAAAGGAGACTAGTATGGTTGACCACAAATCCAATAATGTCGAAGCGTTTGCAGTTGGCACGGCTGCAGACAGTTTCATAATTCATTGTTTCCTAATTAGAGGTGCACACTGAGTTCTGGTCTATTCCTCAAAGATGCAATTGTGCAGGAAGTTGTGGCATCAATGTGAACATGTTGACCAGTACCAAAGTATGTCTGAAAAAAAACACAATGCTGGAGGTGAACTAATGGTTGGGATGAAACAGTTTGTTTTAACGACCTAACCACACAGAAGCATCAATTTATTGACTTTCACATGGCACATTGGTAGTTTGGTATTGGACTTAACCCTAGGATGCATAGGTGGGGTCAAAATTGACCCCAGAGGTTGTTATTACTTAATATCTTTAAGATTAAAAGTTTTGATATTTTCATATTCCAGGTATTCCTCATAAAACATGTGTGTGACATGATGCCATTTGCATTTTTATTCATTTTTTCATTAATTTAAAAAAAAATCAGTTTTTGTATCAGTACCCCACTCTTCCATGGGCGGGGTCAAAAATGACCCCAAGTATTTCCAATGGGATATTTCACTTAACATTGGTTCTTGACAACTGTGAGTGTAAATAAACATTTACTGTCCCTCATACAACTGATGTCAGCAGTCCCACCACCTAGGAGGTCATTTTTGCACTGCATTATGCATGTAAGTATTATCTCCATTTATGAACTTATTTTTCATTGACAGAATATGTGAATTTTATGTGAATATCTGTGAAATTTGCCTAGTTTGTGGTTAGCTAGCAATACTGTTAGCTAACAATACTGTTAGCTAACATTATTATTAGCAAACAGCATTGTTAGCTTTGTGTTCCTCTGTCTGTTTTAAAATACGGAGGAAGATTAAACATGTTTTGATACCATTTCAGTGATTGTTACACACGTGGACAAAATTGTTGGTACCCCTCAGTTAAAGAAGGAAAAACCCACAATTCTCACTGAAATCACTTGAAACTCACAAAAGTAACAATAAATAAAAATTTATTGAAAATTAAATAATCAAAAACAGCCATTACTTTTGAATTGTTGATTAACATAATTATTTAAAAAAACAAACTAATGAAACAGGCCTGGACAAAAATGATGGTACCTCTATAAAAGATTGAAAACTATTTGACCAGAGCGACATGATTAACTCAGGTGTGTCATTTAATTGACATCACAGGTGTTTCCAAACTCATAATCAGTCAGTCTGCCTATTTAAAGGGAGACAAGTAGTCACCCTGCTGTTTGGTGAAAAGGTGTGTACCACACTGAACATGGACAACAGAAAGCGAAGGAGAGAATTGTCCCAGGACATCCGAAAAAAAATGATAGACAAACATCTTAAAGGTAAACGCTATAAGACCATCTCTAAACAGCTTGAAGTTCCTGTGACAACAGTGGCTCATATTATTCAGAAGTTCAAGACCCACGGGACAGTAGCCAACCTCCCTGGACGTGGCCGCAAGAGGAAAATTGATGACAAATTGAAGAGACGGATCGTTGGAATTGTATCCAAAGAGCCCAGAGCAACCTCCAAAGAAATTAAAGGTGAACTCCAAGGCCAAGGTACATCAGTGTCAGATCGCACCATTCGTCGTTGTTTGAGCCAAAGTGGACTTCATGGGAGACGACCAAGGAGGACACCACTGCTGAAAAAAAACTCATAAAAAAGCCAGACTGGAATTTGCAAAAATGCATGTTGACAAGCCACAAAGCTTCTGGGAGAATGTCCTTTGGACAGATGAGACCAAACTGGAGCTTTTTGGTAAGGCACATCAACTCTATGTTCATAGACTCAAAAACCAAGCATACGAAGAAAAGAACACTGTCCCTACGGTGAAACATGGAGGAGGCTCAGTAATGTTTTGGGGCTGCTTTGCTGCATCTGGCACAGGGTGTCTTGAAAGTGTGCAAGGTACGATGAAATCTGAAGACTATCAAGGCATTCTGGAGAGAAATGTGCTGCCTAGTGTCAGAAAGCTTGGTCTCAGTCGCAGGTCATGGGTCTTCCAACAGGACAACGATCCAAAACACACAGCCAAAAACACCCAAGAATGGCTGAGAGAAAAGCGTTGGACTATTCTAAAGTGGCCTTCTATGAGCCCAGATCTGAATCCCATTGAACATATGTGGAAGGAGCTGAAACATGCCATTTGGAGAAGACACCCATCAAACCTGAGACAACTGGAGCTGTTTGCTCATGAGGAGTGGGCCAAAATACCTGTTGACAGCTGCAGAACGCTCACTGACAAATACAGAAATCGTTTAATTGCAGTGATTGCCTCAAAAGGTTGTGCAACAAAATATTAAGTTATGGGTACCATCATTTTTGTCCAGCCCTATTTCATTAGTTTGTTTTTTTAAATAATTATGTTAATCAACAATTCAAAAGTGATGGCTGATTTTGATTATTTAATTTTCAATAAATTTTAATTTATTGTTACTTTTGTGAGTTTCAAGTGATTTCAGTGAGAATTGTGGGTTTTTCCTTCTTTAACTGAGGGGTACCAACAATTTTGTCCCCGTGTGTATGTGATAAAATTTGAATTTAAAGTGAAGAAAGAACATATCAAAACCGAAAATACTCTTTTGTTGAACAAAATATATAATGTCTAACCAACATGAAAGAAATGTCTCAAGTTTATTGCAAAAATGCATTGATTTCAATTGGGGTCATTTTTGACCCCACCCATGGAAGAGTGTAGGTATTGGTTGGCCATGCATCCAAGGGTTAAATAAAAATGTTGGAATTGTAGAGCGGTAAATTGCAGGGCATCAGAGACCAAGATATCCATAACTTTTGCATTTACTGTGACTCAAAATCCCAAACACTGGATCTTACAAATCCAGCATTTTTCCACTGACCAGCCCTGCCTGGGAAATATGTCTTTCAAACTCCATGTAGCAACTTTATAAGACGTGTTTTCTGTCAAACATTTGAGATCTCAACTTTAAACTCAAGATCACCGTGAAATCTTCCCAGCACATCTTCAACACAAGTCCATCTGAACAATCAACAAAGCTTAAATCTTACATACTGATCTCATGGAGGCTTACAACTACCTTCTCTCACGTTTTTTGCTCTCCTTTAAAATGAAGACAACTGAGGCTGACGTACAGTGGATCCTAGGAGGAAACCATACAGCCAGAGGAACAGCAGATGGTTGCGCATTCCAACTACTTTCAGGTGGGTCCAGCATGGTTTCTGTTGACCCACTTTCCCCTCCTGTCTGCTGCCTGGATAATACTGTGGTTTAGCAGCAGCGAGAGTTCACACCCTGGGAATAGCTGGCAGCTATGGAGGGAGGGGTGACGATGGTGGAAGAGCAGACTACTGTAAGAGTGTGATTAATGAGTGAGTGTTATGGCCGCACCGCAGAGAACAAAGAGACTAATCTACAGCACATGGAGAGTGGAAAACACTGCACATACCAGAGGGTGGACATAAAAACTCACCCACGTCTGCTCGTTAGTTGCAGAGCTGCAGAACAGCAGCTGTGGACATGCTGAAGGTGGATGCTTGGCCACTGATGTTGCATAATGTATAGTCAACAGAATGTTCCTCCATCTTTAAAATAGCAGTAAAGTGTTATATATTTAACAGCGAAAGTAAATAAAATGAGCTCACGGAGTGTGCATGGACACAGTCATATACATTCTTGTGTGTCTGTCAGGCACTGATTAATGTCCGAGTGTGATGACATGGATAATCTAGTATGTTCTAAAGATAAAAAGGAGTCATCCTCAGTATTATCTTCCTCCAAGGTAGCTGCCCCACTCATAGCCCTCCACTTCCAGATCCTTTCTCTGGACCCCAGATGCAGACCAAGCCTTCCATGACCTCAAGCATTGGTTTATTTCTGCCCCCATCCCGATCCAACCTGATCCTAGCTTGCAGTTTATCGTGGAGGTGGATGCTTCGGACACTGGAGTGGGTGCTGTCCTGTCTCAATATTCTCCAGCTGACCAAAAACTACATGCATGTGCCTTCTCTTCTCGCTGTGTCTCCTGCTGAGAGAAACTATGATGTTGGTAACTGGGAGCTGCTGGCAGTAAAACTGACATTGGAGGAGTGGTGGCATTGGTTATTGTCTGGATGGACCGTAGAAATCTGGAGTATGTGCGATCGATAAAGAGACTAAATGCTGGCTTGGCTCACCTTGGTCTTCAGATGCTTCAACTTTTCCCTGACGTACAGACCCGGATCCCATAATGTCAAACCTGATGTTTTATCACAACAGTTCTCAGCCCTGGAATCCACTTGTGACCCTGAATCAGTCCTGCCTAAAACGTGCCTTGTTGCGTCCCTTACATGAGAGGTGGAGTCCCAAGTCCAATGAACAGTAGAACAACAATCCGGTCCAGGTAACGGACCTCATAATAAATTGTTTGTTCCAGATTCTGTTCACTCCCAGGTTCTGCAGTGGGGTCACTCCTCTCAGGTAACCTGTCACCAAGTTCTGGTGGCTATTCATAGAGGCTGAGACCCAGGAGTTTGTTACTGCCTGTTCCGTCTGTGCCCGCAACAAGACCTCCAACCAACCCAGTTCTGGCCTCCTTCAGCCTTTGCCATCCCAAGATGACCCTGGTCCCACATGGCGGTGGATTCTGTTCAAGTTTACTTTATTAACACCCGTGGGTAGATTTGTTTTGCAGAAATAAATGATAGCATTTGGTATTCCATAACAAAATACACATTGAACCTGATAGGCAGGTACTTGATCGAGTGACAAGACAAAACAAACAAACAAAAAAAAACTACAAAAATGCTCAGTGTTCTGCCATTCACCAATATAGTAGCAAGGAAGTGAAAAGATAAAATAAATAAGATCAAGTAAAAAAAAATAAAACACACAAAAAACCCCTAAGGGAAATAAAAATGTTCTAGGAAAAAAATACAGATTAAGAATATAAAATTTAATAGTCCCAATGATAAATAGAGCTAAGGAATAGGATAGATAAATAGAATAAAATAAAGTGCAAATGTCACTACTTCTTATTTAACTCATTGATGGCAACGGGAACAAAGCTGTTGTTATAATGCTTGTCCTGCACCTTGGGACAAAAAACCTCCATCCAGAGGGAAGAGGCTTAAAGTCATCTTGTACAGGATGGAAGTCATTATTCAGAACTGATGAAGGCATCCTCTGTAACTGTTTAATGTACAGGGAGGCAAGACAAGATTGTGACTCACCAATCAGGCGACTGGAGCGTCTCACTATTTGATTTCGTGAGTTTTTCTCTGTAGCAGAGGTCTGACCGAACCATGACATCAAGCAAAAAGATAATACTGATAATACCGGACTGCCTCCGTCTCAAGGTAACACCCCCATCCTCACTATTGTTGACAGTTTTCCCAAAGCCACCCACTTCAAAGCTTTTCCTAAACTGCCTTCTGCCAAAGAGACTACAACGATTATGATCCACTAAGTCTTCAGACTACATGACATCCCTGCTGATATTGTCTCTGATCGTGGGTCCCAGTTTACATAGGAGAAATGAAGAGCTTTCTGTGCCGACCTATGGGCGACTGTCAGTCTAACTTCGGATTTCCACCCACAGTCTAATGGCCAGTCAGAATGGGCAGATCCATCCCTGGAGGCATTCCTGGACTCCTTGTTGTTGGAAAATCCCTCTGCCTGAAGCAGCTTTCTCCCATTTGTTGAGGATGCACACGGTTTCTTATCCAATGCATCATCTGGACTGTCTCCCTTTCAGTGTTCCTTGGGATATCATCACCCCTGTTTCCTTCCCAAGAGCAAGAGCTAACTATTCCGTCAGTTCAGTCCTTTATCAAGAGAAGTGAAAGGACCTGAAGATGACACAATATGACATATGACACAAACTCTGTTTTACTACCAAAGCATTTGTTCTGTCAGAACCTCTAAGACCATTGTTCGTATTGACAAAGTTTCAGTTTAAATTTGAAGCACCTTCTTCATTTGTCCTTCTGTGGTGTCACCTATAAGTTCTTTTCATTCCCTTCAAGCCCCTCTTATATGTATTTATCCTGTGGAAGAGTAGGGTGCATCCTTTTGTTTCTTATTTTTGTGTGTGCATTTGTTTCCATCACCATTACTATCATCATTTGTTTGTGCTTTAAAATAAAGAGATTGTGACATATTGTTACTCAAAATGTGACTTTTTAAAGTTGTGTGCAGTTTTCCTGTAAATCTAGGCAACTTCTGTCTTGTTTCCCTACATCCATTTTTTTTTCCTATGGGGCAGCATTTAGGCATTGCTTTCTCAACCCTGGGATGATGTGTTTGCTGACAAGCCAGACTGACATGTTTTTTCTTTTTGAGATTGAATCAAACCACGAGTACAGTAAAGATGACAAAATTATATTTTAAATTCAGATGTAAATGCAAAGACCTATTAACTGGATATCATTATCCAGATAACATAGTCAGATACAGATTACATGTTAAAACCAGGCATAAATGGGGCCTAAAAATGAGGATTTCTTGGCCTCTGCTACTTCTGCTTTGACTATTCTATCCTGTTTTTGTGGAAGTATGAGGCCTTTAAAGGGCAGATTGGTTTGGGAAGTATCTGCAACTTTAGTGAAAAATAGTGCAGATTTGATGTTCATGTAACTGGATGATGTAATCAAAAGAGGTTTTAGTGGTTTTCTAATAGATTTTTATATTGTATAGAAATGACTATAAACCAGTGGCTATCCAGTATGATCAAATAGGCCTTTTGCACATTTTTAAAACACAGGACATGCCTAGTAAAAAGAAAATTCAGCTGTGATGTGAAATAATTTACAAACAGTTGGACTATCAAGGTTAAAACTTTAAAAAAAAAAAAAAAACCTGTATGCACTGGTCCTTTAAGTCCTTATCTTTAGTTTGTTGATACTGTATAATTTATTTCTCTGCCTGACTGGGTTTGCCTGTCTCTGTTTTTCTTTTTTGAAGTTGTGTCTTGTCTGTGGGTCCAGTTGGAAGCAATCTGCTGGCTGGCAGGGAATGAAAGCGCTCTCCAGTTCATCCCTGATGCTCCCCAGCCGCTGTCCAGCCGACTCTCTCTGTGGGCCTCCGTCTCCAGCCCTCCGTGGTGGGCTAAGACCTGCTCAAGGTCCCCTCTGTGATGTGGGCTACCCAATAAAAGCAGACGCTAGCTGGATTCCCAGGCCCAGTTTCCCTCTGAGTCTTTATCTTTCACAGCGTTGGCGGAGGGTGAAAGGTTGCCAGAGAATTAGGTTTCACCAGGCTCGCACTGTCTCCAAACCAAAGGATGGAAGGAGCTTAAGCAGCTACAATGGTGTTGTTGTGTCTCTATCTCAGCATTTTCCATTCATTAGAGAGGCTGATTGGAAATTGTGAATATGCAAAACAATTCCTTTTCATCTCAAAATAGTGATTTAAGGACAGATTCAGGGTCTGGCTTAATACATCATTTGTGTGTCAGATGTAAGTTTAGAGAGAAATGGATCCACACTGACTAGAAAGTGAAAAACTAATACATTGTCAGGAGTTTGGAGACAGAATTCGCAGCGCACTGAATTCAATAGTTTAGCCAAAGCTAATATACTGCGCTTTGTCAGGCTAAGTTATTCAATAATACAGTAGCTGTTTTCAAAGGTTAAAATATTTTTAAACATTATATTTCCACTTTTGTTTCCCTAAACAGTTTTTCTAATCTTGAGCTGCTATAGAGCTGTATCAGGATTTATTACTGGGATACAATACTGGCATGAAACCCTCACATTACTGCAAGGTTGAAGAAACCAGCTGTTTGGCTCAAAGTCTTGGTTGGATTAGTAGTCTGGGTTTGTTTTGGCTTAACTTAAAAAGCGTTAATCAAGACTCAGGACTTGGCACTTAACTCAGGACAGTGCTGTATTTCTTTCATTGTACAGCAAATACAATACATGAGTGTTGAGTTAAGATAGGCCTGAAAAACTGTACAAACACATCCTGTAGCCTGACCTCATGTAGAAATGGTTTTACAAAGTTGAGGTGTGAAAACTTATACTAACGCTGGAATGTTTTATGGGAAGAGATATATAGACTGTTGAAACTGGGTGATTCTGCAAAGTTATTTTTTCCATGTCGGTTTGCACCGATGGTATCTATGTCATGACAGGATTTTTGGTGATGCTAAGTGAACCATAGTTCAAGCTGCTCTGTGTAATTTTTGACCACTGCCAGTGGAATGATCTTATGAGAAGCAGATAATCCAATACACATGTAGCAGCCAAGGTGAGGAAGAAGAGGACTGCCAACAAGCATGGAAGAATGTAAACAACGCCACCATTATCCTTTCAAAGCTGTAATATGAATGATTTTGAACATAAATGTAGAATCAATATAGTAGCAAATAATTATCTGCTATATGAAGATATAGTGAAGTAATGGCATCTTTAGCAGAGAATGCAGTCACATTCTCAAGAATGATCCAAACTTTTGTCTTCTATATTTTGGCAGCCGGGCCAATCAAATGCACATATGAGACCCTCCCTTTGAAGTTGTTCACCCTCCCTGTTCTTATAAACACATTGAAAATGATCAACAACAAACTGAAAAGGGCAAAAGTACAGTTCAGCATTCATGAAATACTGTAAAATTAAAATAATCCCATTTTTTAAACAACGCTATTTACCTCATTTATGTGCACTTTTTTTTAATTTCAGCTTAATGTGAGAGTCTCTGCTGTTTGGCTGCCCTCCTGTGTTACTCTGTAACCACTGATGTCTTTTCCACTCCAGTCTTTATGTGTCTGTTTTCTCTGCTCTGGTCCAAAAGACTGTGGAAAGAGACACACACAGCAAGGAACAGACATGTTAAGTGATGATAACATTACTCGAGTTGACGACAACTTGGGCTAATGCTTGTGATCGTATTGTTTTTCATTGGCTCTTATTGACAAGACTTTTCTAGTCATCAATGAAAATAAAGAGAGTTGGAAGGTGTGGCGTGAATACCAGTTTGTCTGGTTCTACACACGTGGACAAAATTGTTGGTACCCCTCAGTTAAAGAAGGAAAAACCCACAATTCTCACTGAAATCACTTGAAACTCACAAAAGTAACAATAAATAAAAATTTATTGAAAATTAAATAATCAAAAACAGCCATTACTTTTGAATTGTTGATTAACATAATTATTTTAAAAAACAAACTAATGAAACAGGCCTGGACAAAAATGATGGTACCTCTATAAAAGATTGAAAACTATTTGACCAGAGCGACATGATTAACTCAGGTGTGTCATTTAATTGACATCACAGGTGTTTCCAAACTCATAATCAGTCAGTCTGCCTATTTAAAGGGAGACAAGTAGTCACCCTGCTGTTTGGTGAAAAGGTGTGTACCACACTGAACATGGACAACAGAAAGCGAAGGAGAGAATTGTCCCAGGACATCCGAAAAAAAATGATAGACAAACATCTTAAAGGTAAAGGCTATAAGACCATCTCTAAACAGCTTGAAGTTCCTGTGACAACAGTGGCTCATATTATTCAGAAGTTCAAGACCCACGGGACAGTAGCCAACCTCCCTGGACGTGGCCGCAAGAGGAAAATTGATGACAAATTGAAGAGACGGATCGTTGGAATTGTATCCAAAGAGCCCAGAGCAACCTCCAAAGAAATTAAAGGTGAACTCCAAGGCCAAGGTACATCAGTGTCAGATCGCACCATTCGTCGTTGTTTGAGCCAAAGTGGACTTCATGGGAGACGACCAAGGAGGACACCACTGCTGAAAAAAAACTCATAAAAAAGCCAGACTGGAATTTGCAAAAATGCATGTTGACAAGCCACAAAGCTTCTGGGAGAATGTCCTTTGGACAGATGAGACCAAACTGGAGCTTTTTGGTAAGGCATATCAACTCTATGTTCATAGACTCAAAAACCAAGCATACGAAGAAAAGAACACTGTCCCTACGGTGAAACATGGAGGAGGCTCAGTAATGTTTTGGGGCTGCTTTGCTGCATCTGGCACAGGGTGTCTTGAAAGTGTGCAAGGTACGATGAAATCTGAAGACTATCAAGGCATTCTGGAGAGAAATGTGCTGCCTAGTGTCAGAAAGCTTGGTCTCAGTCGCAGGTCATGGGTCTTCCAACAGGACAACGATCCAAAACACACAGCCAAAAACACCCAAGAATGGCTGAGAGAAAAGCGTTGGACTATTCTAAAGTGGCCTTCTATGAGCCCAGATCTGAATCCCATTGAACATATGTGGAAGGAGCTGAAACATGCCATTTGGAGAAGACACCCATCAAACCTGAGACAACTGGAGCTGTTTGCTCATGAGGAGTGGGCCAAAATACCTGTTGACAGCTGCAGAACGCTCATTGACAAATACAGAAATCATTTAATTGCAGTGATTGCCTCAAAAGGTTGTGCAACAAAATATTAAGTTATGGGTACCATCATTTTTGTCCAGCCCTATTTCATTAGTTTGTTTTTTTTAAATAATTATGTTAATCAACAATTCAAAAGTAATGGCTGATTTTGATTATTTAATTTTCAATAAATTTTTATTTATTGTTACTTTTGTGAGTTTCAAGTGATTTCAGTGAGAATTGTGGGTTTTTCCTTCTTTAACTGAGGGGTACCAACAATTTTGTCCACGTGTGTAAATACTGAACCCAGACCTTTTAAGAAATATTGTCTTTGCAAATGCTTTATGAGGAAGTGCATATCTCACGGGTGGAGGCAATACATTTTGATGAGGAACACAAAAATAACTCTTGCTTGTGGGTTTGTTTGCATTGAAATTTCACACTGCATAGTGTAGGTTATGGGTAAGGGAAGACTGTAGTTATAAAAAGAGATGTTATAGAAAGTCAGAAATGGGAAATAAAATGAAAATTGTGACCTGTGGAATTGTTTTCTTTAACATGAATATGTTCCAAGGACACTCGGTCTAGTATAGACTATAAATGGAAGTTGCATGCAAAAACAGTAAATACCACTACTAATACTATTTCACTCTCACTCTTCATTAAATACACTGTCATTTTTTTCTCTTCTTATTTCATGTTATTTTTCTAACTTTGTCAACTCTAGTCAGTCTGAAAACATATTTGCAATATGACAATCTGCTCAGACTCAACTGTCAGTCGTTTGAGCAAGCTTCTGGCTGCACTTTATGCTTAGGTATGACCTTTCTCTGATGCAACCAAACGACAGTTGTGAATGCATCTGAGCACGTATGTGGACTAATCTATGTACATGTTAGTGTTTACAGCCACTCAGCAGCTGCTCTGACTGCTCCCTGCCTCGCTGTTGAAACAGGCATAAAACATATACAACATATTACACACAGTAAAAGATTAACATGCCGTCACCGAGCTAATCTATTGCACAAACACAGACATAGAAACAGGTGTGCACACAAGCATACACACAAATCTACACTGAGGACTGAGCTGAGTCAAAACAGACATGCATTTGTGCAAAGGTACATACATGCAAACATACATGTACACATAAAAAAGGACACACACAAGGACAAACAAAACTAAGCCGAAACGCAGAGTTGTATTTATACTACGTTCAGTCTGTCATATACAAAAACCTACACACAAACACACACACACACACACACACACACACACACACACAAACATCCCCGGACAGAGTTCACCCAGTCATTCCATCCTTGTGGTGGTGAAGCTGTTTTTCCATTGCTGGGCTCTTAGCGTGACATGGCGGTTCAAACAGCAGTGAAATATTACATGGGCCCGGGTTATTAAAACTGTTATTAGCATGGCCAATTGGGGCTAAACAGGACCTGACTGTCACCCTAATGACAGGGTGGCTGAGAGCTGGGGAAAAGGAGGGGAGGTGGGCTGCTGAAACCTCTGACCATCATCCACCAAACAGTCCCAATGGATTCCCCACCACCAACATCCATCCATCCACCCACCACCAACCACCCCCTTTTCTCCCCCAGTGCTCAGAACTCTCTGGATCCCCGGCCGCATGAGACAAATAAAACTGTGGTTGCACATACAAAGCCACAGATACACAAAGACGGATAGGAAAACAAGTACAGACCCTTTAGTGCAAATAAATACAGACATATGGATGCACCAGTACACACATATATGGCGAATTCTCATACAAATAAACTTATGCTTATAGACGAATAAACAACTGCAGCATGAACAGAAATAATCTTTTTCTGTAACCAAGTGGAAACACAAACATGTGAAGTTCGAAATACGACGACCACCATACATGAATAGACACTACAAAGTGTACTGAGACAAACAAAGTTGAAATAAATATTTAAGGATGAAATCTTCTCTCTGAAAAAATGTTGTATTTATGGAAATGAAATAGAGTGGAAGTTTCAACGACAGGATCTGCAGACACCAGTGAATATTTGTGTGCATGTGTCCTGATCCGAGTAGCTACAACAATAAAATGTGGCTTCTACGTTACGATAAGTAGCCTATACTTATTTGTTAAACCTGTAATAACTTTTTGGCCACAAAATGTGCCTATACTATCATCTTTCAAAGTGATTTAAAAACATTTTTAAGCAAATTCCCATTCTTCTGTGTTTCTGACCTCCTGAAAAACAGAAGTTTTTGGCTTTGTTTTTGTTCTCCACCAACTCCTGAGAAAAATATCTCAGTCCTTAGGTGCTATATTTACAAATTAGTGGCCAGTTGTATTTGCCTGCTGTCTGTACAGAAACTGGGAAATCAAAACAATGAGCTGAAAGAGTGTAATGTTCTGTGGGGCTGAAGGACGTGGTCGTAATTCAGTATGGGTTCATCGCTATGATCAGTCTATTTCACTTATAGATGTATGATAATCCCTTGTTAACATAAACAGCTTTGGGGTTTGGGGTCAAAATTAAGAAAATGTACAAATATTTGACGATTATATTCAGGACAGATGCTAGTTAAAAGATTTAACTGACAGTTAAACAAAATGAAAACATAATATTTTCAAAGTAATGATTTGTAGTTGTAATTTTAGGAAGGTGGTATTTTTGTTCTGAATCTTTTCACAAGAAGGCATAAGTACAACTTTAAATACAGAAATTTTATGTAATATACAGTAGTTTATAGCTGTGGTGTCTCTACTTTATAAGACAACCCATACTCTGAAAACCTCCACTGTGTATAATCAAGTTTCTGTATGTGGGTAATTACTTTTTTAATAACTGCAAATGGAATTTTGTGTTTGTTGGTATTCCACAAGTTCTTTGTTTTTTTCTTTCTTAAAAAAATATGTGTGGAAATGAGTATAGCCGGTATTAGCAAATGCAGCTCCAATGTAAGGTAAAGGTGGATATTTAGTATTTAATTATATTATAGACATTTTCCAATATGCCTGCTCTACTAAGTTCAGTTATAATTGCATTTTTACCCTGTTAGGTTCCAACAACCCCTTTTGCATGAATTATATTGCAATGAGAAAACAAATAGAATCCTCCACAACTGAACCTCTAATAGATACAAAACTAAAATATTTCCTATCTGTATCAAATAATGGCAAAATCCTATAAAATTTAAAAAAAATCTTGAATGAATACATTTCTGAAGTGCCTCAGATCTGTTTTTTTCCACACGAGCACTGCTTTGCTCAGAATTCTCGTCTCCACAATCCTTAACATCACCTCATTTTATTTCTACCAGCATCTCCTTACGATAATAATATGAAAGGACTTCCAGCATTCACAACATGTATTTATACATTCATTCAGCAGCCAATAAGCACTTGTCAGATTCTTCTTTTCTCCTACTCAGCTTTATGTCTCCCCTTTATGCAAGGGCAAACATCTAGAATTTGTATTGCCAGTCATGGTCTCTAAGCCAAATGATTAATGCAGAAATCACTTTCGGTCTATTTTTGAAAATCTGCAGGGTGTGTGCACTAGTTCAGAGGTCTGAACTTAGATCATAGAACATAGATCCATTAAGCCAGTTCATGGTTTCTGCATCTCTGGACACCAACCAATGTGGACTCTAAAAGGGGACAGTGGTCACACATGCTTCAATTCGCTCTTCAATAGGTATGCTATGCAGACAGTAGCATTGCCCCTCATACATAGAAAAATACACAGAGCTCATTTTGCTTCTGAAAGGCTCACTGTGACTTTGTGCTTTTCACAGGATGTAGTGGCTGGTTATAGACTGGGCTGCAGCACAGAGGTGTGCAGAACACAGTGGGTTGATGAAGCACAGGATTTCTGGAGACTATAGAACTTATCACACTGTCTTTGAGATTGTTTGATAGAAAACGTGTAAAAGCACCTCCAAAGTCCGGCAGCAACTATTTCAATTGCAACTCTTTTCATAATGAATTATAAAAGTGTGAATGATACAGCCTCTCCTCATAGCAAGTATTTGTTTTAAGCACCAATTGTTTTCTTGCCACATGTGCATTCGGGGCTGCACAGTGGAGTAGTGGTTAACACTGTCGCCTTGCAGCTAGAAGATCCCCGGTATGCATTCCAGCTTGGGCCTGGGATGCTTCTGCATGGACTTTGTATGTTGTCCCTGTGCATGTGTGGGTTTTCTGCAGGTACTCTGCTTCCTCCCATAGCCCAAAAACATGCTAAGGTTAATTGGTAACTCTATTGTCCATAGGTGTGAATGTGAGTGTGATTGTTTGTCTCTATGTGTATCCCTGTGACAGACTGGTGACCTGTCCAGATGTCGCCTGCCCTCACCCTAAGTCAGCCAGGATAGACTCCAGCCCCCCAGTGACCCTAAAGATGATTCAGCAATGTGTAGGTAATGGATGGATGGATGCACATTTGGCGTGCTTGCAACATGTACAGTCTGTTTTCACAACATGCAGACCTCTGCATAGCAGTTTACACAGACCCTCACAGACCCTCATACGTGATAAAATGTTACACGGACCCTTACGGACAACAAATCCCAAACTGGTTGTATTTGGAAATATGCCAGGTTAAAGTAATCCAGAATTATACTTTCAGGACAGAAAGGCAAAAACCACATGTGAAGTTCATGTTGAATCCATCCCCACAGTAACATGCAAGGATGAGTTATACCTAAGTATTCTAATAAATCTTCTCATAACATGTAAAACCAGTGATATGTTGATTTTCCACATTACGTATTGTTCTTTTCACTCTCAGTTCTCACTTGAATGATACTATTTTAGGGTCACTTATTTCATCTATCCACAATGAAAAGTGGAATACAACAACCATTCTGTTTGTGTTTTTTCTACAGGTAAAAGAGGTAATGAAAACAAATGAATTTGAAAAGGTACTGTCTGTAAATTGAAAACATCCACTATACAAACATTCACATTTGCCCATCCATCCATTCATCCAGTGGTTTGTCCAAACATTTAAACAGAAGGACAGAGAGGCTATTCCCAGCGCACGCTCCATTCTTCTGTCATATCAACATGTGGAATGGGTTTGAACCAACAAACAAGACTCTGCTTTATGAAATACGAACCCAAAAACAAAGCTCTCCCTTCAGTGAAACCTCCCAATCTTGGCACAAACATATACATGACCACCTCAGTTTTAATTCCCTGATGATACACTCACTAGACCCTTCACCTTCTCCACTTCCAACAGTTAATCACGCACATGGGGTTTGGGGGAAGGTGAGTCGGAGGTGACACCGGGGCAACAGTGAGTTGTGGTCCTTCAGGCAGTCAGACAGAGCTGTTGAGTGTGCACGTGTGTGTGTGTGTGTGTGTGTGTGTGTGTGTGTGTGTGTGTGTGTGTGTGTGTGTGTGTGTGTATACACATCCCTTAAGATTTACCCACAATTCTTTGCCTCCTCTCTGTTTATTTGGCCTCGGTAATGGTGGCTGTCACAGCCAATCGCCTGAGCCAGCCACTGATTTACTCCAGGTGGCGCATTGGCTATTGTCCAGCTCAAGGAGCTGCCCTGACCCTTGGCCCCTGACCCCGGGGTTGACCCTGCACCCTAACCAGAGGACAGGGCTGGAGTTGTTGCTGAGGGGAGAGGCGACATGGGGATTAGACCAGACTGAGAGGTTTGTGTGTGGAAATGGATACTCCCACAGCCCCAGAGCCCTTGACCTCACCAACTCCCAACCAGCTCTAATTTACGTGCATCTAAATAGTGCTGGAGAGGTGACAGTGAAGAGGATTAGCAATCACTGATGTTCACATCTGATATTATCCATATTGTTATTAATCGTTTTGAAGTGATTATACAACAGAGCAACAATAAACTTTCTGCAATATGAAACAGACTCAGTGGCCATGTTGTTTGATACATTTGTATACGTTAGTGCAATTAACACCTCAGTCATAAATTCTATCTTTACACAGACAATAATGTTCTGTTCTGACGGACACTGTCAGAAAAGTATGAATTTATCAAACTGATAGTTGTTGAGGTTGCAGTTTGCAGTGGTATGGAAGTGGACTGAATTTTACTGAGAGCTGTCTCTGTTGCTTTGGCCATCACATTTACTGGAATGAAGAGGCAAGATTTACAGAAATCAGCAGGATGCAGCACCACCACCAACTGCAACATCGGTTACAAACATATAGTTGGCAAAAAGTTAGAAAAACGTTTAAATAAAAACTGTCCATTAGGCTTTGTAAGCATAAACTATTGGACAGTACTGTTGTACTGCATTGCATTAGACTGTATAAGTGTTCCTAAAAAAACGGCCAGGGAGAGTACTTGGATGTTGGAAGATCACACTGAACATTCCACCAGTAACAGCACGCATTAGTTTAGGGTTGGGGTTAGTGCCAGGCGTAGGGTTAGTTCATCTGGGGAACCTTCTAACCTTCTTCTATAGTTTCTTTGACTTTTCACAGGCTAGACAGTCAACCCTGGGAAATGTCATTGTGTAACTCTATACATCTCTGTATGTCTCAGCTTTCCTTTTAACACTACCGAGTTCACATCCAAGATGAAGCTCTGATTCTTCTTCTTGAAATGAGGCAGATTCACTCTTTTTTTTTTTTTTTTTTTTTTTTATGAATGGTCACCAAATTTTCATTCTTGTTTCTTTTTGGTCATCAAATCTCCTCCCAGCCTCCGACAGTCACGGTTCTAGCTCAGTAAAGCTTGAATCAGTATTCCTGGCTGATAGATCGTTCATTTGCTGTTCGAATATAAAGAACTGGTTCAAAATTAGGCAGTTTCTACATACCTGGTCTCTCAGGTTGCTTTAGTGGAAAAGGACTGACAATGTTCACATTACAAACTGATCTACCAAGGAAGTGCGCTTACATGTATGAATGGATAGTGCAGTGCCTTACCAGATTTGTTGTGTTGCAATACAGCAAATGTTGAGCCTCGTTTTTGCAGAGAACTCATTACTGTTTAAGTCAAACCCCCTACAATTATTTTTCATGCAGAGCTGAAGTTGGTCTGAACGCAAGCTCACTTTCTGATTGCCATCTCACCTCACCAAAACTCTGTGCTATTTTTCTCTAGTCTTGACCTTCCTAACAGACTGCCCTGCAGTGACAGCTGCCGGTTCCCTTCTACGTTTCCTTTAGTATAACTCCACATGCCACTGGTGGTACTCGAGTTGTTAGTGACCAATACTTAATGTGGTGCCTAGTGTATTTAATCAGTTGTAAGACTGATGCGCCTTCCTGACAGTCAGACAAAAATGAGGTGTGGAAGTTAGTGGTAATAATCTTTACTTGTGATTTGTCTAGTCTTTGGGTTCAGTCTTAAGGTCCATCTCAAGCTTCACTACATTATGTGACAAACCTTTTTCCAATAATATTTCAATCACTACTACAGTGAGCACAGTGGGACAGACAGTGCTGGTCACAGATGTAATCCCATTATTTTTTATTCCAAAAGGGTCAGTGGGGTCTGTCACCACATGAGCACATGTACAGTACATACTGTATGTCAAACTGACCTTTGCACCACCCAAAACACCCATGGTATGCTTAAATATAGACTGGACATGTGTGACACATGATTAGACATGTTAATACCACTGTAAATGACCTTCTATTGTAGGGTCTTTTCAGCAAACTGCAACACACACACACACACACACACACTGGTACAGTGATCACTGATAACTGGCAAACAAGAAGATAAAGCTGGAACATACTTTATAATGGGTTAATACATTGTTATTATTGGACATATTAATGGCTGCTGCACGAATGTCTGGATGCCAGGTGGTGAAGCAATCGTTTATTCAAACAATCACTGAATTCCAGCAACTACACAACTTCCTTTGAATGGTGCATTTTTGTACTCTTTTATATATCTATCTTAGTGTCTACTGAGGACCAGCCACCTGGCTGTAGGTGGAGCGTACATAAAGTGTTGGTACATGACTGGAGCTGATGACAGAAAGCGAGCAGGCAGACAGCAGCTGTCAGTCTGGCTCAGTTACAGCCAAACACCACCAGCACTGATACACCTCAGCAATACCCAGAGGTCCATGTCTGGGTCACACACCTCTCGAGTTCACCGTGGCCTTTAACTCCAATCTACCCAGCTATATTTTCATCTGGTCATTCTGGTAGATGGAATGTGGTCTAAATACATCTGCAGAGTGTTTCAAACACACTTAAAGTGTGTATACTACTAACTTGTCGTCCCAAATGCATTTTTGGGGAAATGTAATCATTAGATTACAGATCATGATTTTTGAACAAAAAAAAGTATTTTTGTATCAAACACAGCACATTGATGAATTATCTGTTTGGGTGTTATTATTTGTGGTCATGGTCCTGTTTTAGACATTTTAAAGACATTTCATGGATCTCTAGTGTCAGACCAGTCTAAAACTTTCTCTTAGATCAGTCTAATGCAAAGTAGGCAATTTAACATAAATAAAGATGGACTTACTTTAAGATTAAAATATTAGTCATTTAATCCAAAGATTCCTTTATAACGTGAACCTTATGCATGTTTTTATGGAAACACTCAGAGGCACTAACTGGAAACAAGGAGGAAAATATCGCTCATAATTTGTGTTTTTCTGAGGAGCAAGTGGAAAGGAAAGCTATTTTGGAAATTGGCTGTGTTCACAATTTCTTGCTCCAAATCATCTTTGTGTGTTGTTACCGTCTTGATTAATTTTATGTGTTTCTTGTAACTGTTAAAGTCTCCAAGGAGGCCCATGTTTTCAGAAAGGGTTGTTGGATGTGATTGATCAGTCAATCATGTTTTTGTTTGAAACATTCAGAGCAAATTAGTTCTGCTGAAGAGCCACACAGAAGCAACAAATACATTGAAACTGTCTGACCGGTTAGATTAAAGTCACAGTCGGTCTTTGAGAAGACCATGGTTTTGGTTTGAAGATTCAAGGTGATTTTTGTTACTTTTGTCATTGTCTTTCTCCAACCTAAACGTATTTAATGTATGCATGAATTATGCTGACAAAGTGGGCTCTCTGGCTTTTTAATTACAATTCTGTTTTGTTTTTGTTTTTCTAAATTTGCTGTGAAACACCACAAATGATGCATTGGTGTAAACCAGTGATCATCAACTGGCGGCCCGCGGGCCGAATCCGGCCCGCCGAACCGTCCGATCCGGCCTGCAACTGGATTCCAAAATTGTGAGGATCAAAGAGAAAATATCATGTGGTCCACACTATTAAAGCAGTCAGTCCAGTCATTATTAAAGGATCTGTTTTCCACATCAACTTTTCGTTTCGTGGCCTTAGAGAGTGCCATTTTACCCGTGTTAAGAGGCCTTTTCCTGTCACTTCTGCGGTGTTTCTTTTTCAAGTGCTCTGTGAATAAAGTTGACTTGAGATGAGGCAAAATATCTCTATCACTCCTAGTGGTTGACTGTGGTACAGGTGATAGGAGCACTGACTCATAAAGGCTAAAAATGCCTTCAGTTTTGTAATGAAACGGAAAAAATATAAAAAATAAACATCAAATAATAATGTTATGCCAAAATTCGATTTTTATTTAATTTTTGTTTGAGGGTCCGGCCCCCAAAGTGACTGTCCGGTAAAATTCTGGCCCTCTGGCAAATATAGTTGGTGACCCCTGGTGTAAACATTTAAACATTTACCAATTCAAATAACAGGCAATCTTCGGTTATTCCCAGACAGACACGCCCTCTCTTCATACATGAATTAGCTGATACTGTAAGGAAAACAGATACTGCATGTTTCCTATAAACATGTCTTTTCATTATGTTGATTTGAAAAACCTATTTTAGGCAGCATTATGTTTCAAACAAAACAAAATTGGTTTTATGACACAATATCAATATATCAGAAAATGAGATGAGATATATTTGAAATTCCAAACCAATGCATTAAACGTGTCAATGCTATGATTAGCTCACTGTCGCTAACAGCATAAAGTCTCTTGATTTGAACCTGCTGATTGGCTGAAGCTGCATGTTTCTCAGTCACTGGGTTTTTCTGGGTGACTCTGGTACCCCAAACAGTCCAAATACATGCATGGAAATTTAATTGTTAATGGGTGATTCGTGGGTTAAGTGGTGGCCGTAGGTGTGAGTAGAACTATGTCTGTCTCTTTATGTTTGGCCTGCAATGGACTGCTGACCTGTCCAGACTGTACACTGAGTCCTTCCTGGACGAATTTGTGTTTGCACATATTTTACATTTTCATTATATGAGAAAGACAGAGAAGAAAGATTAGATAGAAGTAAGCAGACCCCAAATATCAGGAAAATAAATAAAGAAAAAAAAAGGCAGAAGTGATCTTTAGTGATTTCAGTAGATGAAGTACTTCCTTCAATCAGTAGCATTAAAGACTAGAATACTCTATTACAAATAATTTTTTTTGCACTGAATGTGTTACTTCAGTAAAAGCTTATTTTCTGCAAACTTTATCTTTAGTTTTGATATAATACTACGTTGAAATGTTTTTAAAAAGAATAAAAGCAGTGGTTTCTTATACATAATACATAATATTACTAGACATACATACTTAAACATGATGATAATCTTCATATAGTATTCAACTGTGGTCACTGGTTTATATATGACTCATTTTACTTTTTGCGTCTTAATTTAAAACAATGCATAATATTTCAAAAGCTCATCATATTTTACCCAGAGAATATTCATTTGGAGAATGACAATTACCAAATCAAATAAAAGTTCCTTGTAAATACATTCGGATAAAACACACTAAATGTTAATTGTTGTGATCAGTCACCAGTAGGTGTTTATCTCTCAGGAGAGCAGCACAGCAATACCACAGAGCAAACAGAAGATCATCTAAGGCAGTTTTTCATGTCATGGACAATTTTCACTCATTTTATTTGATATAGCGTGCAGATAAAACAAAATATAACTTTGCTCCATTCTCTTTTTGTAATTGATGGTTGTGTGAAACGGCACCATAATTTGCTCTTTATTTCGCTATTATATTTTTCCTCTGTGTTTATAAAATTTATTGCATGGATCCTGTCTTACCCCCTGAGATTATTAAAATTGAATTTCATCTTCTCCAGACTCATGATTTAAGCAATTTATGATTTTTTTGAAAAGGAAATTTAGGGCTTTTAGGTAACCATCCTCTCATTTTATGGTCCTTTCCAGGCCAGCCTGCAAACGGCTACTTAACCCAACACAGATCCTCGCCAAAAAACTAAGGCTGTAATTCAAAAGCCCCCCTGTGTGTTAGTTATAAGCTATCCCCACAACCGAGAGTCTCCCTGTCCCCCCCAGTGTTTCCAGTTTACTTCCCTGTTCCGCCTGACTGGCATGGCGTAGACATGGGTCCTCTGTCTACTGGGCTCTGGTTGCACCGACAATATAAACCTGCTGCAGATGGGGAGATACAACAGAGCATACAACAGAGCAGTCACATACATGCACAGAAAGCATATACTGTACACATACATAATGGCTATGTCTTTCTTGTAACGCAATGTGTAATCTCAGTCGGACTTCACGGGGCTGAAAAAGGTATAAACATTGGCATACAATGAACATCCAGGCATACACTCCAGAGAGCAGGAGAGCTTTACACAGAGGGAGAATGAAAGCAAGAGAATGCAGGGGGTTATGAGAGAGCACGTCTGGAGCAATAAAGGCTGGTACCAGCGTTCAGAGTTTAAGGGCCAACAGGGCTTCGGATATGAATCTCGCCCAAGCACGACAACCTCTGACCTTGTCCCAGAAGCCCCTGAGGGGTGCATTGCAGTTATTGTCTTCATCTTTCTGCCTAACTCTTGCTGACCTCCTCTGTCTTCCATCTGCACAAGTCCATTACGTCCATTTATTTCATCGCTGCAACAACTCTCTGCACATAAACTGCTCTTTTTCTCCTCTGCGCTCTATTCACTCTCTGTCGCTCCCATCCATTCATGGCCGAACAGAGCCATCGATTCATCGGCCGGACATGACTGTATTGTGTTAGAATGCAAGGATGAGAAAGGGAGAAAAGAGGGAGAGACACTGAAAGGCCGAGAGTGGTCCTGAGGTCAGCATGGAGGAGAGAGGATGGGGGTAAATGAGCTCAACATCCAACCAATTTTAGAACATTCTGTCCGCTGCTGGACATTTGGAACTTTCAGGCGATTGATGTCGTTGTGCAAAAGAACTCCACGCTGGTTTAACACCAATTAGTCATCCACTGTAAGCTGGAACAAATATCATGCACATGTCCTGGGAAAAGGTCTTCTCTTTAAGCTGATATCCATTCCTCAAACATTAGCTAAGCAACAGAAACAAATATTTTCTATATGATGAGAAGGCCTTTGGGAGATTTGGAACATCGCCCTTTATACTTGTGGGATATGTCACATGAGAAACCTTCCAGGGATCTTTTGAAGAAGGGAGCCACAGAGCAGGATTCACTAGATTACAATACAATAACTGTTGTTATCAGGATGTAAGCTGCAGCTAGCTTCAACAAGACAGCACTGTGCTACAGGATGAAGTTTCAGTCTGTCCGTGTGCTTACACTAATTAAATTACCTTATTTGTTGTACTTGCTGAAATTCTTCCTGGATACAGACGATCAGTTCTGTGAAAGTATGCAGAAAAAAACTGAAAACTGGGGTCATGCACAGCAGGGATTGGAACCCTGCATAAGGACTGAAACATCAAACTATTTTCCTGTATCCTTTAAATACCGGTGGGGAATCCCAATGTTTCCTTCAGCACTCATTTCAGCAGCCTGACACTTTTAATCATGACATCACCTCGCTACATAACAACAAACAGAGCACGATGTAACCAGATGACCCTTCAGCTTAGGGACCATCAGCAAGGCTCTTGGCCTCTTTCTTTGCTTCCTCATCCAGCTCCTTCAAGACCTACTCCTCTTTCCCCTCAGTTCTCCTGGGACCTCCAAGTCACAGATGAAGAGGGAAGGAGGAAGTACACTCATAGTTAGCGTAATGTATTTGTGACTGGAGCCTTACAGATTGACATTCTGGCTCATAAAATAACAGACAGAGAAGGATAAATGAAAGCCTTCTTTATAGTCTACTGAAGAGGTGCTGGACTTTACCATTCTAGACTCTACAGACTTTGTCTGATTTGGAGTGGAGGTGTTAAAGCAGTTTTGCCATCAACTTTCCAGTGGGGATCATAACCAACAGAAATGTGTGTCCATGTCTGTAAACTTTCCTTCACCCTCCTGGCTGCTACTGTGAACAAGAATGCGTATTTAGTGAACCTGCCTGATTAAATAAGGATTGAAGACTTCCATCTCGACACCTGCCCCAGTTAGTCCCAGCAGCTCACATTCCAGTGCATCATGGGCCACATAGCCTCATGGCTTAATGAAGATGAGGTGAGGTGTGATGGAAGATGAAGTCATCAGGAGAGGGGAGGCAATGGGAAAGCAGCGGTGGGAGCCATAAATCAGAACTCATTGTCTATGTCAGAGAATGTGTGTGTGAAGGGGTTGTGACTGGGTGGATTTGAGGGGGTGGTGAGGGTTCAGAACAGGGTGGTGGGAGGAGGGGGTCAATGGTAGGGGATAAGGGATGTTAGGGAGATCAGGGTGCGGTCAGTGTGATGTAATCCGCTGGACATCTGCGCTTTGATGACAGACAAGACACGCCATATTCCGGCTCCAGGAGTCCTCACACTCATACCCACACATATACTCACACACACTGACACACACTCTCTCCCCAGGGAACTGTGGTGCTGTCCCTGTCTGGGAGCCAGAGACTTGGTACTAATGAGACTAAATGAGGCTGGAACCTCTCTGTGAAGAGGTCACAGCCTGTCAAGCAATCAGTCAAGCAGCTGGTTACAATATTGATTTGAGTAAATGACAACCATTTTAACAAAATGTTCCACTGGTCAACCAGTTAGCCGCTCAACCAAACAGCAGCCAACCAGTCGATCTTTTAGTTACTTGGTGGTTTAGCTCATCAACTAAGACCAGTACAACTGTTAAGTGTCCAATGAAACAATCTTTCACCAATATCACAAACTGTCATTTAACCAGACAAGATCTAAATTTAGCCCAGCATGGTATTAATAAAGTATACATGTGGCTGAGCTCAAGCACTTAGCTATGGCTAAGTTTCTTGCATTGGCACCCACTAGTTTAGTTAGCTAACTCTAACTAGCTAGCCAAACTGCTAAATGACAAAAAAAAAAAAAACTTTCAGCGAACTATTTTATCATTCACCCATGCTGCTTGTCAGTCACCAAGAGCTGAGTTTAGCAATGCATCTTCTGATTAAAGCAATGGGGGAGCCGAAGGGCAGGCTGAGTGGGGAGGGGGACATCAGGCTTATGTAAGGCAAGCGTTAGGCCAAGCAGAACTGACACAGGCCAGGCTTTAGATTGCCTCAGCATGGGGCAGAAATGTGCTGACCAAGGCTGCGGGTTGATTGAGAGTCCAGGGGGGCTGTGAGGATTGAATGAGGTTTATGTGACTGTGGGTAATATAGGCTTCCTTCAAAAACAAACAGGACTAATTTTGTTTGCTGTGTTTCAGCAGCTGTGACCTCCTATATGCCTGAGACTGACCTCACCCTCGCAGCCTTCAGGGGATTTCAGCTCCTCGAATGTCCGAGTGGAGTGAAGATCTATGTGCTTCTTTCTTGTGTACGTTTAGTATGTTTGAATTTGTTGAACGTATATGCAGAGATATGAATACACTGTGTGGATTGTGCGGTCCTTTCAAGGTTAGGAGAAGTCCTTGGTACAGGTGCAGGATGGAAAGATATACTGGACAATGATCACCACACACTCACAGACTCACACACTCACTCACATTCACACACACTAGATCTCTTGCAGCTCAAATAACAGAGACAACACAGTCACTCTGGCCCTTTTTAAAGCCAAACCAAGACTTGGATCAGACTATTCCCATGACTTAAGAGCTGGGATGATGATTACACTGTTGCCATAGAGATTTCAGATGACAAAATATTGTCAGTGAAGTATTCATGACAAAGTATTGCAGCAGATGTTTCAAGACCAAAGAATTGTAGTAGTAAAACTCCTGATGGTGATTTTGAAATTCTTTCTTGTCCATGTATAATCATAAAAATGAGCACAAAAACAAAGGATGAGTGAAGTTATTCCACACCAGACACTTTAATCATCCTTCTGAATGTCCCTGAATCACCCAGCAGTATGTGTAAGACACAAGGAGGCACATACTTTGTCTATATACATGCATGGATACCTACAACTGAAAAGGTATGAAGAACAGATATTCAAGACTGAAATGATTCAGAATATCAGTTGAAGTGTGACAACTTCCAGATAAATTGACTTGGAAGGGTCAGGTTGAGTTAAAGTCGTGAACAAATATATAGTTTATATTATAGTATACAAACTAAGATAACAGATGCCAGTTGAAGCGGCAGCTTAAATATAAGCACTGAAAGCAGTTGAGGAATTTGTGTAAAGGCCAGTTCCTGCTGTCTGTATCTGCACGTCTGCAAGAGTCTGTAAGGTCACTAGTGACATAAATTTCATCTTTCACTCCAGCGTTCAAGGGACTACATCAACTCCTCTGCAGACATCTGCTTGTGGTCTAAAGTTTGTGACCATGCACTGCAAGCAGCCGGAGAGCACATGCACCAGTAGGACTAATGATTCTTAAAATACATGTTTGTCATGAGGAGAGTCTCCATCATCCACACCTTTGTCATTCATCATTAAAAAGTTGTGATGAAAGTAGTTGCTGCAGGACATAGGAGGTGTAATATACATGACTGAGACTGAGCCAAAACAGTGGGAAGTTTTAAATTCTCCAGAAATCATGTGTTGTGTCCACCCAACGTGGTTGGCACACCTCGGGAATATTCACTGATACAGTTGCAAAGTGAAAAAGTGAAAAGTCAAAGCCTCTCTCAAACATCCACAGGAGCCCTGTATGTTTTTTCTGTGTTTCAGTATGAAGGGCAATGCGACCGTCTGCATAGCAAAAAGCTGGAAAATTAATGGATACACTTGTTACCATTGTGTGTGTTAGGGCCCTCATTGGTCAGCACATTTGAGACGTGCAACCCATGAATTGGCCTTGAGTGAAAGAAGTTACATATTTCACTGGAAGTGCAGAAGATGTCAGATGGTGAGTAATAACTGCAAGCAGGTGCATTGTGAGAGTTCTTGAAGCGTTGGTTAAAGTGTGCTAGTGAATTACTCTTCTGTGTTCTGAAGGCCAAACTTCATACAGCTTAAATGTGACATTGTGTGATAAAGAAGTAGTGTTAAGGTTTTGATGCATACATTTTGAAGAGTGGAAAATGTAGAAGCAAGAGGAGATTGAAGAGTTTGTTTTTGACAAAAATTGAGACTTTTCTCAAATACTGCATTGTGTCAATTTCTTAAAATGCCACAATATCCCCAGTGTTAGTGATTCCATCTATTATTACTGCACAGTTAGCTGCAAGATAAACAGAAACACAGGCTCAGTGGTCTGTGTTTCATCAGAGGAGTCTATCGATGGGCACTTTGTCCAGTATAGGAGGTCAGAGGTCGGGGTCGATCTGCAGACCTCAGGCCATCAAGAGTCCCGTCTGGTCTTTTTCCTCAGGACCCCATACTGGGACAGGTCAGTCATATACACATCATATAAGCGACCTCTTGCTATGCCTAACAAATGATCATGGCACATTAGCAGAGGCAGCTAATCCCAGCGGTCGTCTTTACGTGACTCATGTCCACTTTCTTTAAACCTGTTACACAATCCTTCATCAAATAATTGTGTTTTTCATTATTTAACACAGTAGAGGCATGAGAACACACCCATGAGTCAAGCTATTTCCCAAAAATTTATTGACAACAAATAGAATTAGGTCATTCCTGTTAGCATTTGTATTGTTCCATGAGAAATAAGTATTTAAGTCTGTAATAGATAATGCCAGACAGCTGCACATGGACATGTTTTTCTGATTTTTCCTGTCTACCATTCTCTTTCTGTTTTCCTCTCTCTGCTTCTCGATTCTAATCCTGCTAATTAAACTTTGAGAGCCTGCAGGGCTCACCCTCCCTCCCCATCTCCACAACTTTCTCACAGAGAGCATAAAGGGCTGGAGGAGAGTAGAAAGGGGGAAAGACAGAGCGGGGAGAAGAGAGAGGAGCGAGAGAGGCTGAACAGAGGCTGGATTCATGGCGGCTCTGCTCTGCTTCTTATCAGTATCCTGGCTCTGTGAATGAAGCTCTTCAGAGGAACTCCTCGCCCCTCGATACCTAATACGCCTCCAAAGCTATCTCTGAATCCTCACTGCATGTGCACACACACGTACACACATGTCGAGCCTAGAGACACTACAAATAACAGGAATGGATATGGAGATGGAAATAGACATCACTGAATGCAGTGGTGCAACGGATTATTGATGAAGTCAGCTCCTTCCAAATGAATCTGTTATTAATTAAAATGTCTGTTTGGTTTACTCAGAGCCCAGAGCCACATCTTTAAGCAGCTTGTGTTGTCTGACCACAACTCCAGTCCAGAGAGATATTGATCCCTTTGAGCTGCTATTGCAGCTTGGACAAACTGTGAACTGTCTACAATTCTTTGACACTGACAGATTCACTCTCTTGGCGAAGTTCCTGTGATATGAAAGGTCCAGCGGTGACACTTAGTCAGCTATTAAATAGAACTTGAAGAGAGATTATTTTCTTAAATGAAAATTCAAAAGAACAGAGACAAGCTAGAAAAAGCTTGATTGTTTAATTTCCTTGCTTGATAAATGACTTCAATTCTTTAGTTAACTGATAAGTTAATAATTAACTTTCAGCTGATTTAGTACCAGCACAGCAACACCCGAGATCTCAATTCCTATTCGCTATTTTGTTACTGAATAAAGTGGATAAGAGGCTCGAATAATAGAAATCTTATAACTGGTGCTCCTGAAACGTTGCGGAAGAAAAAGGTGTAACAAGAAGTTGTGCAGTTTCCTCACCAATCAGATCTGATGTTTTTCATAGAAACCTAAATCATAAGCTTTTTGGACACCATCACTAAGCCTCTTCTTGTTACACTTTGTCACATTTTGCTTTAATCAACATGTTTAGTTGAGAGTATAAAGCTTTTGTGATATTTGGAGATTATTTCAAATTTTCTGTTCCCATTGAGTTTTTTGGTGCAAATTGAAAAGACATTTTGTTGTACCCCTACACTGAACAGGCAAAGTCAGATCTCCCTATAAAATGCTGTCATTGTGGAACATTTGGGCTAATAAGATATATAACATCTTCAATATTTGCCTTCAGTGTGACTTTTGTGACATGACTATCAGTTACCATCAGTTAAATAAGCTGGGTTAAGATTTTTCCTGCATTTACTTGACAAAGGAATTGAGACTGGGGCCATTTTGGCTTCTTGTTAACTGACCATCTGTTTACTTTGGTAAGACTTTTTAGAAAGTCTTCCAGAGAAATTATTTATGTGTGATACAGAAGCTCCACACTAGTTTGTTGACTTGTCACATGATGCTGTAATTTATCTATCTATTTATCTATCATGTCTCTAGTAAAAGAATTCTTGCTCTCCACTTCAATATGATGTCAGCAGAGGCAGCCCAATCAAGTCCCAGCACTGCTCATTTAATGGCATGCTAACAATGAAACAAAATAGGAAGTCACGCCACTAACCACCATGCCATAATATTGATCTGGCACTGATTTATCAAGTCATACTACACCCCAGAACCTTATTTCCCAACACTGAATGAAACCAACATGGGTTCGGATTTCCTGATGCTCTTGCATAGTCCTCACTGATGCTTATTTATCCAAATCGCAGTAGCCCCTACTTAGTGGCCTGGTGTAATGACTGGGAGCCGTTGTGCAGCTATGCACTGGTTAGATCCAAATAAAAGAGGGGGGATATTGGGTATCTTGGCTTATTTGCGGTGTGGGCCGCCCACTCCCCCTTCCATCCCCCCTGGTGGAGGCTGTTTTGGAGATGAGTGGTGGGTGAGGGGGGTTATATTATAGGATATTACTTGGTAATGATGGGCCTGGAATTGCTGGGTCCATGGGAAAGTGGTTGGTGCGTCTCGCTGTGGCCCGGCGTCGGTCCTGAGACTCTGGAAGCCAGAACCGGGTCACTCTGCCGCAGAAGATCATTATAGGGTGGGGGTGGAAGAGAGATTGAGATGCCAGACACCATCGACCATTTCACCCCAACCCACCCCGCAGTCCTCTTCCTTCCTCAAACCCAAAGTCCACTGACTGCCCATGCCTGCCCTCTGGAAAATGATTCTAGCCACAGTCGCCGAGTTCCTCCAACACCAATCCTGACTTCGTCCCAATGTAGCACAAGCATCCAGACAACACTGACCAACCTTGAGGCAGACAGGAAACTGCCATCAACATGACAACAAGGAGTAGGGAGTGAGGCGGCTCATCTCACAGCGTTCATATTTCAACTGGGACATCCAGTGAGGAGATGAACGATAAAGCTCCAGATCCCCAAGACAGAAAACAAGGAAGAGCGGGAAGAAAGGAGGAAAAGAGCCAAGGAGGGGGAACCAAGTAGAAAAAGGGAGGAGGATGAGCTCCTATTTCACTACATTCCTTTAATGCAACCAAGCAGTCAGCATATTACTGACAAAGCTGGTACTGACAGCTCCCCACAGTGTGTGTTTGTGCTTGCAAGACTGCATCAATGTGAGCGTTTGCATGCATGAGCATCGTACCAGAATGCTTATCTGAAGCTCAAGAGTGTTAGAGGCACACAATTCAAGCAAAATGCATTATGTAAGCAATTGCAGGTTTGTTTATGTGCGTGAGGCAACATAGTCCATCATCTTGCGTTAAACTGCATAAAGCATGTCTGGTGATGACCTCATGTGTATACAGGATTTAGAAACACAAATCACAGTCGTTTCTGCAAATGTATACGCCTGGGGTAAGCTTCAGTTACACTGAAATATAGTCTGTCATTTCTGTTCCTGTGTTCATACACGTATCATTCAAGGAACAGCTCAAAATGTGTGTACATATTTGGCCTTTCTTTCTACTTGTTATGGTGTCATAGAAGGGAAAACAGTAAATTTAACAAAGTCTGACACAAATTACTTATTGTTGTTAGATGTTGCAGGTATTTAATAAACTTGAATAAAAAGACAAAGGAAACCAGTTATTTTAAGAATCTTTCAGAATTTGGATTACATTCATGCAGTTCTTTGTGCTGTCTGTGATGTTTTCTGATCAATACTGGTGAGAAAAACCTATGACAAGATGCAAAGATGTTACTAGGTTTGACTTTTAAGGAGAAGTGACCAAGGTGCTGAGAGACTAAGAGGATTCTCATGTTATATCTTTTCATACAGATATTAGTTGTGTCCCAAATGTTATGTCAAAACAAAACAATGTCATATGCCATGTATTTATAGTGTCATTTTGAGCTGTATGAAAAAATTAGAATTAAAAAAATTCTAAATGAATCGTAAAGGGTGTCACAGTAAATAAAGAAAAAAAAGAAATAGTCAGGTTGCCTTTTTATCCAGATCGTCTCAAAGGGAACAGACTAAAAGTATGAAAGTGTAAGCATTTTATCATTCCACCTTCCTTTTTCAGGAAGTTTTTTCCTTTTTTAAACTGTCATCATTTCTGCATTATAGACACAACCTCCAGCACACGGCAACCCTGGTTTCACGTATATTGACCAGAACCAGTATGGAAGCTGAAAATCATCACTTGAACTACAGGAGTGTAATCTAAAAGCTCGATAAAAACAAAATACATACACCCTCAAACAGCTTTATGGTTCCTCATGAGTACTCTTATAATTGTATAATCCATTGTAGACGGTTGTAATAGAGCTATCACTGAAGAATTTTAAATGTCAGCAGCTACGGTTGAATCAAAGACATCTGAGGATGATAAAATAGCAAAAAAGGTCATAGTAAACTCATCACCAGACATCACAGACATCCTGTAAATCCCTGCAGAGACACTATAGCTCAGCCATGGGAGATAAAAGTGAAGATAAATTATGATAAGGTCGCTATAAACTCAGCACTGTATAGCCCAGACACACTGTAGGATCACATCAAATCATAATGTTGCAGGAATGTTACACTA
Source organism: Acanthochromis polyacanthus (assembly GCF_021347895.1). Classification (NCBI taxonomy): domain Eukaryota; kingdom Metazoa; phylum Chordata; class Actinopteri; family Pomacentridae; genus Acanthochromis; species Acanthochromis polyacanthus. The sequence goes on from NC_067127.1 coordinate 24,717,885, forward strand.
TTGGAGTATGGAAGAGACCATAAAGTACCATTGGGTTGCTAAGAAGCTGACAGCATCTTAGACACTCTATATAGCCAATAAAAGCCCCTTTAAGATAACTGATAGAAATTTTTGGCAATGGTGGTGGTAAAAAATGTAAAAACTTTATAAAGCACCATTGGATCTCTTTAATCTAACTTTAGACATGCTTCAAGAAGCTATAGGAATATTAGAGTGACTTTTCCATATAGGGAACTTGCTATGCCAGCAACTCTCCTGCTCCTCCTTCTCCTCCTCCCTCGTCCTCTTCTTGTATCGCTTCACCCTCGCGGCGGTATTTTCGACCCAAACCCAACCGTCTAACATGATCCCATATAATTAAGCAGGTTTAAGGCCAACTGATCCCCTCGGAGAGCCTTGTCTTCCATACATTCCAATTAAAAGCGATTACACACAGTGGTCTTTTACTGCTAAGAGGCCTCTGTCGACTCCTCATCATCCCCCTCCGCCGCCCCTTCCCCCGTCAACCCACCAGCGCTACCCATTCCCAGGGTTTCAGCTGTCACCCAGCGCCTCAACGCATCAATCTCAGTACAGTTTTTTCCAGCGTTTGTTTTCTTCTTTTCCCATTATGAGCGAGTAATTGTATGTTTTGTGTTGTTTCCGTGTGCTAAGCTAGTCCAGATATATTCTCCTTCCCCAGTCATTCTCCCAGTCTCCAGTTTTTTACATTCGCGGCTTCTGGTTTTTATGATTGCTAATTTGCATGAATAAGAGAAGTGTATATTCACTCTTAAATGGAGACAGAGACAAAAGCCTGAGCCAGGCAAATCCTTAAATCTTGTCAACTTTCACTCAAGACACCACCACCCTCCCACCACCCACGGCCCAGTGCGCTCCCCTTCCTTATTCTTTTGGGAAATGCCTGCAGGGAGTTGAATAGAAGCCCCGTATTTCCACATGAAGTGAGCAGCCAGCAGCGATCTTCTCTCCCTTGGCAAAGTTTACTTTTCTTCTAGCTGTGAGAAAGCTTGGTGGGACTGTGGTTATGAATATTCATGCCTGAGAGCTCCCTGTCAATCACTCAAAGGAGAGCTGAGGGGGGAATTTGTGTCTCCAGTTGTTCGTTTTGCTAGAGAAAGAATGTGTGCTAATTCAGTTTTAGGCCACTCCATTACTCATTTTTGCTGTTTTTTCCTTTTCTCCTACATTTATCAGTTAATATTTCACTCTGCAGTTACATGCTTTCAGCTGTTTTTTATTCCACAGTGACCATTCACATCTGTGCAGCCATATCCATTCATGTCTGTGTAGGAGAAGTCACTCTATTGCTGAAATATATCCATGGCTGTGTCCGAAATCGCATACTAACGTATTACATACTACATTCTCAATGAGTATATACTGTATACTACGTACTATAAGTATGATTAGAATGCCGACCGTTCACACTGTAGTATACTACTACGTTTCCCATAATGCATTTCAAATCTGCGACGACAAAAACCGGAAGTACGGCTATCAAATATCTCGGCTGAATGCCGGCTTCAGGTCGATTTTACGCTAACAAACAGTCGCATAATTAATGTGGCAATTTCAAGCCGGCACTCCTCATGCAGTTATTAGCCAGATTATGCGAATCGTTTCAATTGTAGCTGCAGGCTACTGGAGGTAGCTGCTACTTGTTCTGTATGCAAAGCGAGCTGCTGCAACTAGCTGCTAGCATTCAATACCACGTTGTGAGGCGTCTGACAAATTTAAAACTTTGGTCAGAAAACGCCTATTTCTCAAATCTGTGGGGTGATTAGGATGACTATTTAACCACATAAAATAAAATAAAAATCGCCCCGGTCCGGCCACAGATCCCGTGGAGGCTTGCATTTCGGTGGGTAGCTCGCAAAGCATTATGGGGTGGTTGAGTATGACTAGTGTGGTCACCGCGCATACTTAAAAATTTTCCGGAAATAGCATACATCCGGGTATTTGTCGCGTACTCAATCTTTTCATACTATCTAATGTGAACACACTACATACTTATTTTGACGTCACACTTAGTATGAGTAGTACGTTAGTATGCCATTTCGGACACAGCCCATGTCTCCAGCATTGATGTATGACTGAGATGATTGTATTCTGCCTGCTAACAAAGACAATTCATGGCACATTCATGACACATTCAAAGAGCTCTTGTCATGAATTGCAATGGACTGATGCTCATGCCTTGGTCTTGCAAGAGTTACAGTAATTACAAGTTTTTGTATTATGCATCTTGATAAACTCCTTTATTCGTGAGGTGTATGCCATCCTTGAAATCAGTGTTGAAAAGTAATGCTTCGATCAGAATTCAGGTCAATTTGGGAAATTATACAGGTAACAAGCTTTTTGTCCCTCTAAGCATCAGCTCAGCATGAACACAACCTCCATTGCTGTATTTATAAAGTGGTTGGAATAACTCCATCACTTGAACAGGACAGAAGCATTGGCCAGTAATGTATTTGGCACAATACAAGTTGGGTTTCATTCTTCTCTTTCTAGTTCTCAGTTTTATTTGCTACACAATCATTTGTGGCACTTTTCCCATGCACAAACTAATACAACAATAACACTGACAGAACTCTTTGCTGTTTTTCCCATTTTTAAACAATATCAGCTGTTTCTCCACTCCATCATGGCTAGGTTTTCAATCTGATCATCACTTTTGGACAGTTACAGCAAGTGATCCCAGTGTGGGTGTTCGAATCAGGCATAAACACATCTGATTTCTGACATGGTTGGACAGCCGGCTTAAAAACCACTTCTGAGAGATGATATCCTGGCCCTGAGGGCTGGTTTATGGTCTCTCAGATCTGGTCAGAACAAATATGTCTTGATTGTAAAATGCGGATAATGGCACACATTTTCAGACAACGGTAGTGTTGCACTGGGTTGAGTAACAGATGAAAAAAGAGAACTGAAAGAAGAATGCAATGCCTGATGTATGATGGTAATGAATGGTGAATTGTCATTTTTGGATTGTTATGTTTGATGGCTCCTGTCTAACGTTGGGATGGTGTCTGACCATGATGCAGCCGCTGGGCTAAAAAAGATCCCAAAAGAAGAAGAAAAACTGCATTTCCTTGAATGGCCACTTGAGGTTGGCTTCAAAAGTGAGTCCCTGTCTACAGACCTCAATGTCAAAATGTCAAACTTTACATCAGAAAAAAAACATGTTTACAGTGTGGTTCAAAAAAGGATTTTTTATCTGTATAACCAACTTCCCAATTCAGGTAACTGTATGCTGGGTGAAATTTTAACATAACTCATCCATTTAAATTGTATTAACGCTTAATGTTATGTATAATTAAGGGTGTGACTGTTTTGAGGTAGATGCCATCATGGGACACTTTAGAGACCTTTACATGATCCATCTTAGCTCAACTCCCAATTCAGCTCTTTGCTCATTTTTGAAATAGTTGAAATACCCCCCCAAAAATTAGGCCAATGTCACACTTGATGTAAATTTTATCTGTGAGAGGCCCCACAGGCCCAAATTTGTGTCCATGCAGTGTAGTCACTGCATGAACAGTAGTATGCATACCTGTAGTGTGTAGGCACAGAATAGATATAACCCACTGTAAGCATGTATGAAACAGAGTCTTCTCAATGGACACCAAAAACACTATAAAGTGTACTACTTTTTAGTAGCAACAACAATGTATCTGCAATGTCTGCAACTGTCTGTGTCCGTGTCGACAGATTTTATTTGGAGTCAGGCATTGCAAAATGGCGGCAGTCAATACACTGAGCTCCAAAACCACTTTCCGCGTTACCTGTGGATGACATCATGGAGTGTTCATCTATCCATATACAGTCATTTTACTTGGTCAAACAACATGTAGTGCAGACACACTGCAAATCTGACTTAAAACAGGTCTCCACCGTGTTAATCTGGTGAGAAAATGAAATACAATCCAGAATGGTCAGTTTGAGTAACAGATCCACAAGTCTAAAAGATTATCTGTTGTCAAAAAGCAGCATTGTGTCTTATAATGCTATGATTTTACAAATGGAAAATTCATTCTCGATTGTTTTATCTTCCCTTGCATCTACTGTGGGACATATGGCATTAACATTACAAAGTAATCTACCAGGATTGCATGCTTTGATGTGTTTGTTTTTTCAGCACTTTTCTGAAATGTAGCACTGCACTAAATTTCAGCCAATTTGACATATTTGCAACATAACCTTGTGTTTCTTTTTTGTCAGATCCCGCTTCATCAGCACCACATTCCATCTTATAGTGCACAATATTTATAACAGTCATAGAAGTGTTACCAAAATAATGACCAAGAACTATCCTGAGAAGCAGGAAATCTATATCAAATGAGGGTCTTGCCCTGGCAAACAAGAGATAAAGAGGAGTGTATCTGTGTGGGACAAGGGTGAGGAAAATAGGGGAGCAGTAAGGAGCACAACACAGTTGGGGAAGATGGGGAGGAGAATGGAGTAACAAGAGAGAAAGTCCAAAGAAAGCACCATTGGACACCACTCACAGAGGCATAAATCCAGGCACTCACAATTGAATTCAAATGCAAATCCCTAACTGAGCACCCAGTGGAAAGGCCAACCTCAATTTAGCCAAGTCCCAGTGTGTGTATGCCACCCCCAACTGACAGAAACACCTCATTCTCCACACTGTGTGTCCCTGAAGATGGTGATGTGTGTGTGTTCATTCTTAAATATGCATAAAGTTCATGTACTTAGACACAAGACAACAGTCATGTTGTCATGATGTTGAGAAAGGTTATCCATCTGTGAGCCATATTTTCTCCCTTCGATACTTGAGCGTTGTGTTCTTGTATGTGCCTGTTTTTGGGGGTGGGAGCTGTACCCCCTAACATGCACACCCCTATGTGCACATCCCTGCCCATCCCTATTCTTCTCTCTCTGTTCCCACCTCCCAGTCCCTCGAACAAGGGAGTTAGAAATGAACCTGAACTGATTGAGAGTCAAAAGCAGTTGCCGGGGCAGGTTCAGTGGGGTGGAAGCAGTTGCCAGGGCAGTGGTTGGTTACCTAGAGAGGAGGGGGTGGAGGAGGATAAGCTGGGTAGCCCCAGTGGTTGCCAGGGGGCAGCCCGCTGGTTGCTTGGGAGTTCTGTAGCAATCAGGCGAGTGTTAAAGCCATTAGGAGGAGTTACCATATGAAAGACAGGGTGGGTGTGGCAGGACTGAAGATGAGTCCTGGGAGGATAGCCCCACTGTCAAACAGCAGGAGCCTCACAAAAGAGCCTTTCACCGCACCATTACTGCCCCCTGCTAACACACACACACACACACACACACACACACACACACACACACACACACACACACACACACACACACACACACACACACACACACACACACACACACACACACACACACACACAACCTCCACCCTGCACTCCCATCCCAACCCATTCAGAGCCAGCCACCGTGGCCACAGAATAAGGGAATTCCCCCTTTAAGTAAAGGAATGACAGGGCAAACAGAGGAGGGAGAGAAGACCAAGACGAAAAAGAGTGTAGAAAGAGACGACTTAGCACAGCAACCTTCCACCAGCCTGTACGGACCTCTGTGTTTTCCACTGAGCTGGCATCCAGGCTTCATCCAGAGGCCCTGAGGGAGCCCAGTCCAACCCCCAGGGAGGGACTCATTACTGGGGGCAACAACTCCCTGGCACTCCAATCCTGTCCAGGAATAGAAATCTTTATTTCTCTCTTAGTTACGAGCAGAAGTACTGTTTACTATGCAGTAATGAAAAAAAAAACAACTGATGGGCACTTAAAAATAGCCTGAGCTAATGCAACCCAAACAGCCAGGAAAGGAAATCTGGATGTAAATAACCAGCGTACAGATGTGTGTGAGTGCATGTTAGTGTGGACATACAGCCGCAGGTATGGGCAGCATTGGGGAGAAGCAGCCATAAAAGCCAGCCTCTGTTTCCTGCCCTTAACGGGCTAATGGTGGGGATTTACTGACCTTTTATTATGATTGCACCAATTAGCTGTAAAGCAGCACAGGAACAGTCTTCTGACTGCCAGTTGGTCTGTCCACATCTCTATGTCTGTTTCAGTAACATCCTTGTCTCTGAAAGAACAACTGCAGTTTAAGGCATAACAGAAAACGGTTCCATGACAGAATACCATGTAGAATCATTGAGACACTTGCAGTTCCTGTTTCCAGTTCCGTTGCTCTGGATTGTATGTACTGGCTTTGACTATAATTCATATCACTTTTAGTAAGTGACTTAACCCAACTTAAAATTTAAGAGAACTGAAATCTGATCTGTGTTGCTCCCTTGATGGTGGTGGCTCACAGGATGGCTCTCCTCAAGCACTGTTTGTGCTAAATGCTAAAGTGTTAGCATGCTGAAAAAGATAATACCTGCATTTGCATACATGTAAATAACTAGATTACTAGGAGAATACTGGTTTTGACTGGCTGTTCTTTCATCTTTCATCTAAGTAGCTCCTTATTAGTTAGTTATAACTGAAAAAGCCTCATGGATGAAATGAAACATCTTCAAGAGCATAAAAAATATGATTGTTTTTTTTAACTGAGGTTCTAAGTCCTGCAATAAAATAGGTTTCATCCAACTTCATAATGTTCAAGAATAATTAGTCCTCTTTGTCTGTTCAGTCATGACTTTTGGCAGTTTATTTTTTTCTACTTGTCATGTTACCCGTTGTATTTCTGTTTCTACAGATGCACACTACCTGGACTTCTCCAGTCATATGAGCAAATGTTACCTAGAAACTTCTCATTGCCAATGGACACATGCAGAAAGAGCTTGTGTAACAGAAAAGTGGCATTCTCCAGGAAAAAAAAATCATTATCACCTTCAACATTTTAGTTTACTGCTATCACAAAGACAGTTGAGGTTTTTAGTAATGCCATTATTTGTTATTTGACCACAGTGCTGGATAAAGAGGTACTAGAGCAGAAGTCAAGGGATAACTGAAGTCTTTAGGCATTATGGTGATCCATCCAGCAGTATTTGAAATATGTCAAAGTGGTGACTAACTAGCTGACACTGCATCTTCAGAGCCACACAATTCAACATCAGCTGCTGTATTTCCAAAAAAATAAGCAAAGCAAAAGTGAAGGGTCCTTTTGAAATGTCTTAAAAATTACAACAAAATATAAAATAGGTTTGTTTAAATTAACTATTTTGAAGTAAATACACTAAACTGCATGGTGTTATCAGGATCTGGTGGTTTAGACTTTATTAGACAAGGCTGTAATAAACAGAATAGAAGAAGCCAGAAATAAAAGCATTTGTTTTTCCAAAACTAAGAAACTTTGAGGACAAAGAGGAGAAGGTAAGTCTGGCAAGTTGTAATTATTCCGTCATGTCAGCTGGTATTGGTCATTTTTCATTCTGTTTGGAGGTGAAGACAATGATCAGTCATGTGAGTTAAACCCTTACTACCTTAAAACCTTTTATGTCCCATTATGTGCATTAACTTTTTTTTTTTTTACAAAAAAGCAAAATGAAAAAAATCACCTCATCATGTTTTAAAATGTTGCTGTTTTCATGAAGGTTTTTAGTGAGATACGTCAAAATGTGTATAAAAATATGTTACAGCTAGTTCATAAGGTCACCTCACTCAGACTGACTTTCAGCTGAAGACATACTTTCTATAAAAATTGAGATTTGTGGATAATCCACAGTGGTGTGTTCACGACCTCTTAAAGAAGACTTTGCTGTTTGAATTTAGAGAATGTAATCTCAGTGCTGTTATCACCACAAATACATTTCCATTCGCCTCCATTTTCTTCAGCACCCTCAGACACAGAAATCTGAAAACCCCAAAGCCCAAACTATGCATAACCAGATACCGCTACAGATAGATAAGAGAGAATGTTTTTATTCATTCTGGGTCAACTGACTCTCGGAGCATGGACGGGTCTTAAGAGCAGTGGGGTTAGCTCTTATCTCCACACATGGTGAAAGCATCAGTTTGAAAACTCATAACAGTTTCTCGGTTTTGTTACACTTTCGTTCCTCCTGTGAAAGCAAGTGTGTGTGTGTGTGTGTGTGTGTGTGTGTGTGTGTGTGTGTGTGTGTGTGTGTGTGTGTGTGTGTGTGTGTGTGTGTGTGTGTGTGTGTGTGTGTGTGTGTGTGTGTGTGTGTGTGTGGTGTCCAGGAAGGTTTGCTGACAACAGTCGCAGAGGCAGTTTGAAGCATATGAGGAGCACACAGTTTTGTCTTTTACTTAGCCATCACAATAGAAAACTGATCCGGGTCCAAAATTCATGTCGCTCCGAATGTCTGTGCTGAGCTAATCCTAATGGAACACTTTCTCTGTTTCTATGGTGTCCTTATACAACCACTCACCACATTTTATAATGTCAAGACAAAACACATCAATTATCTGTCCACATGTCAACATAGAACAATTTAAATAAGCATAACTGAGTCTTGAATTCCTCCTCATTTGGGAGTTTCCTTTTGTTCTCGGTGGTCAGAGGGTTTTAACTGTTGAAGAAGACACGGGGAGGAGGACGAAGCAGAGGGGGTAGAAAACAACATTTGGAGAAGCTTTGTTTCTGCTAAACCACTGAATGAACCGTTGTGCTGTTTGATCCAACTTGTCCCCTAATTTCCTGATTATGAGTCAGCAGTGGGGCTGTATGAGTGAGTCACTGTGGAGGCCGGTGTGTGGGGGTGTGAGTGTGTGTGTGGGAGCAGTACTCGTGGGTGTGAGCCCTGCGGTTGAGAGTATGACTAAGGGGCAGCTTATGAGTCCACGAATGCATGCGAGTGTGTGTGTGTGTGTGTGTGTGTGTGAGGAGGGAGACTGAGAGAGGTGTGTTTGAGATGGTAGCGTGTGATTGGTCAGTTCTTGCTAAACCAGAGATTGTGCAGATGTCGACAGCAGCACAGTAAGATTATTTCTTTTTCCAAGTTGCATCTTTTCAGCTTTCAGAAGCATTTTTTTCTCTTGCTGTAAGTGAGATGAGAAGATCAGTTCTGCTCACGTAGTTGTTAACAAGACGGCAAGAGCCAAAAGACAATTTGCTCAACAGAAGTTTAATACTTGAGAAGACACCTTGCCTGTGTTACATGCTGGACAGTTTCTTCCCAGTAAAATCACAAGTCTGTAACTGTGTATGCACGAAATGAAAAAGATGAAACATGTACAATATACTAATATATAACATAACTTTTTCATATTTTTATGCATGGCTATGTTACTCATTTCCTGGCTGTAGCCTAGTATTTATGGTAAAACCATCAGAGTAGCATCAATCTTCTCTGTTTATTTTCAACAAAGTGTGTTTCCTATTATGTGGAACTTTTCCTTTCGGCTTCTGAAGCCTCCAGGGCCTTTTTTTTTTGAAAGAATGGGGTGTAATAACATCAGTGTTATTATCTCACATGACTTCATATGATGATCAAATGATGGAGATCTTGTGTGCTACTGCAAATATAGCTAAGGGGATAAGTGGGGGTACAAATCTGTGTTTTCCCAGCAAAACTGGGTGTTCTAATCAGAAATGAAGTTTGGGATCAAACAGATATTTATTGGTGAAATTGCACTTACTGTAAGTGTTAATATTAGTATTAGTAATATCAGTCATCCAGAGAATCATGGTCTGCCTTCAGCATCTCCTATTACCAGTTTTAAAAGGTCTGACGAGAATATGAGAGTTTTTACAGTGCTGACCTGAGATTTTATTGTAACAGGAGCAGGCAACTAAAACCCAACATCTGCTTCTGCATCTTAACTAAACTGTTTTGTATTCAGTGTAGCCCTATAAGGTACAGTCAATTCCAGCCATTTTCAGTACAAAAAAATCGCTAATATTTTATTTGTAAATAAAAATATGACGAGAAATACAGGGAATATTGGACGCGCATCATGAGGTGCATTTCCTCCAAAACGACCTATTCGTGGATTATATACTGACTTCAAGACATGTTTTGGACAAAATATTTTACTGGCTTGTTTCGTCTGGATGTAAAAGGTTGGATTATGCCCGTTTTTTGTGGAATATTTTCATCTGTGTGTAGTAATGAACCCGCAAATGTGAGTCGCGCTGTGTACGTTAAAGCCGTTTATAGAGAACGGATGGATGGATATTCGTTGTTTGTCGGACAAATGTGTTTATATTACCCGCTGTGGTAATCACATCTGAAAGTGGTTTATACTGACGGATTCATGAGAATCTAAGCTTTCCATCGGTGTATAATGTTTCTATCATCGAGTTGGCAGTGTCGTTCTATTTCGAAAAATGCTTATGCAAATATCAAAACGGCCCGCCCGTGGACCGCTGAACCGCAACGGGTTAATTCACACCTACTATAAGAATGTTTCAACAAACAACTGAACTATAAGCTATTTTATTGCAAAATCATAAATAGAAGAAACTGTTGTTGCTAACAGTTAATCTAGCCATGTGGTTACTTTAGAGGAGGATTTCACATATTTCTTAATTATGTGCATTAACAACAATACACCAGCAACAGTCTGGATCTAGATCTGGATGTGTAAGGTTAGAAATGTATTAGGAGAGCTCTGCTTTTCCCTGGTGATCACTTGAGGTATAGACCCTGTGCACGTCAAAATGCTAACTTCCGGGTTCTGACCGGGAGGGCATACAGGTCCTTCCTGAGGCTATTTCGCACCATGGATAACATGGAATCAAAAAGAAAAACACTGTTTTCTCGGCAAAACAAAAAATCAGATTTCAGCGTGTTCAAGGTCGATATGGGAGGTACTGTAGTGTACCATTATGTTCGGCTTCTGGTGTTTATAACGGTTCTATAAGCCTTCACCGTTTTCCAAAAGACCAGCATTTGCGGGCTCAGTGGATTGCCAAAATTAGACGAAAAAAAATTGAAACTACGGCTAACTCAACTAGAACTCACAACTAGCATTCTAGACAACTGGAATGCTCGGGACAGGTTCACTACAGGGAAAGCCAGGTTATGGGGCTGCGTGCTTTGGACCAGATGGCGGTTGGCGTGGAGCGGGGACAGGTGAATGATACATTTTGAATATAATCCATTTTGATTATTGATAAAAGGAAAGTGACGCTAATAGCGCTATCTTCTTGTATCCTCTTGTGGTCACGTGAACAAGTGCATGCAAAATCTTAAGTGGAGTGGTTACCATGGAAATCAACAAATGTAGCTTTGTAACGTGGTTAGCATCATGAAAGGGTGTATTATAAACCAAACCATGCTTTTCTGAAGCTAACGAAGCACTTCTGGTCCCTAAACCTAACAAAACTGTTACAAAAAAACTCGTGCCGGGCAAGTATTCCTATTTTTTCTCTGAACAGGTACCAGCAGAAACATTTTTCCTTTATCAGGGAGCAGCATAAACAGTCTGTGTTCAGTAGCAGCAGTCTCTGTTAGAGTGAGGTGAAGGGGGCTACTGAGCCATATAGAGAAGGTCCCTACTGTCCCGTATGTATGGGAGTGATGTGTGATAATAATGATTATAGTATAGAATATTATGATAACATCCAAACTGGGTGTAAAGATAGCAGCTAAAGTAGCTTGGAGCTGCAAACCTGCAGTAGAAATGAACAGCAGGCTGCAAGGGTCTGGTAAGATCTCCAGTTTCTAACTCCATAAACCAAGATTTGATGTTCCAACTATTGCTGAAACCAGAGATTAGAAAGGTTCAGAGAAGGTGAGAAGTTGTCTTCAGCTGTGTTTTGTTCCAAATTTAGCACAAATTTTAATCAAATTTCCTGTCAGTCTACTTAACAAAAAGTGATTTACTTCCTGTTTTGATCCGCTATATCATTATTCTAATACAAGGAGACAGTTTGTGAATAAATGAGCTGGTGGTGTCATTTTTCCATTTCATGTTTTGCAGGAGACAGTGAAAGTTGAAAAATTGAAATTCAAGCATCATGAGGAAAAATACCATAAAAAACACTGGACATATAACAAGTATTTTAATGTGTGACTTTGAGGAAAGTTTGTTTTCTCACAGTCTGCATGTGTTGCTATTTTTTACAGTGAAGTGGAAGCTTCAGTTGACACTGAAGTCACATGCTTCGTCATGTATTTACCATGTCTGCTCCCGTTGAACTTTGTTGCATTATTCTTTAAGCTTTTTTTGGCACAGACTGCACATCCATCCATCCATTCTCTATACCCCGCTTTATCCTCACTAGGGTCGCGGGGGGTGCTGGAACCTATCTCAGCTGACTCGGGCAAAGGCAGGGGACACCCTGGACAGGTTGCCAGTCTGACGCAGGGCTAAATATACAGACAAACACAGACTGCACATGCAAACACTTTTATTGTCATACTTTTAATAGGCTCAAAGTGTCTAGAATCAGTGATCCCACAGAATCATTTTTATTGAGAATCTAGAATAAATATCATGATCTCATTACCTTGTTTTTAACCGTAATAGGAATGTTTCAACAAGAGCAGGAAAAACAGAAAGGTCTGTTTTGGTACAAGTTCTGTGGTCAAAAAAGAAAACACTGAGACATATTTTGTTTAATTCTCAGATGCAGATGGATACAAGAGAAGGTTTATACTCACTTAATCTGTGTACTAGTTTGATTTCAGTTGTAGTCACAGCATACAGTATTCACTGAGTCATGGAACAAACTGTGTTTTGGCTCATGATTTCAAGTTAAAGTGGTTCTGTTCTGGGGGGAAATCAGGTAAAATGGTGCTGGCATGAAACAGCAGCAGACTGGTGATGCTGCCAGTTGCTTAGTAGTGCCAGCCCAGTGAGGCCTGTAGACTTCAGTAACCTGTAAACACTCACACCCACACCCACACCCACACACACACACACACACACACACACACACACACACACACACACATGTTTGTTTTTCTATACCGGTGGGGACTTACCATTGACTCCCATTCATATCTAACTCCTAACCCTTACCCTAACCCTAACCTTAACCATCACCAAATCAATGCCTAACCCTAAACAAACGTTTCTGCACTTTTACATTTTTTATTAACAACAATATGGCCAAGAAAACGGTGTTGCCACCCGTGGGGACCTCATTTTAGGTCCCCACCGTAAGACAAGTCCCCACCTTTATAGCAAATAGTCAGGTCAAAGTCCCCACCGGTATAGCAGAAACAAGTACACACACACACACACACACACACACACACACACACACACACACACACACACACACACACACACACACACACACACACACACACTCACTACCAGCAGCAGCAGCAGCCAGGATGATTAGTCACGGGGTCCCATTCCCTCCCTGTGTTTATCAATTAACACTGAGAACGTGGGAAAGGGAGGCAGAAAAAATCCAAGAGGATTAAAAGACAGACTGACAGCAGCACATGTTCTTCGACTCCTTCCACCTCGTTGTCTCTTTCCTGTGTCTCCTTCCTCTTCATCCGTTTCTCTCTTTCCATATCAGCTCTCCATCTGTCCATCGGTACAAATCTTTATCCACCATTTCTGTCTGATTTCAGCCAATACGCATGACATTGAAACTAGTATTGGCAAGAAAGTTTGTTTTGTTCAACTTTGCTGGAAGCTGAGGGTCTTATTTCACACGAGTCTCCATAAAGATTAACAGAAACTGCTACAAGGAGTCAGAAAATGCTGGAAAACACTGGATGACGTGACTGACAACTTGATCCACATAAATAGAAGCCTTGCAGCACACAAGACACATGGACAATGTTACTGCTCACATGTTTACACTGTTGGATTAAGCAGAACAGGGTTTGGCGCTGTTGAGTCCAGCAGTGGTTCCAAGACTATTTCAAATAAAATAATGTTCAAAAGTGGGAGAAGTGTGAATGGATGGGCCTGTCTAAACCCCTTCAATGGGTTTTAATGTAACAGAAATGGGAATGTATTTCAAGCGCCACAGGGATGCCCAAACATTATGTCAGTTTGGAAGCTAGGAATTGCATTGGCAAGAACTTTAAGAGAAACATTATAACTACATGCAAATGTAATTTAAGTAAGTAATTTGTATGAAAATAAATCTGGCTGGACTTTTGTTTTCTGATAGCTGTTGTACTGCTTATTACTGCATGTGTAGCTGGTAATTTCCTATTACATGGCTAATTTAATGACAGAAAAACAGTCTGTGTATTGTTTTTAAATCTGTATGTGTTAGAATATAATTGTATATAAATGCTAACATCTTCAACGCAAAATACCCAAAGTGACAATGCCAACATGCTAATGCTTATAGCGAATGCAACATTTATTATGATCAGCATTGTAGCATAAAGTATAATAAAAATAATATAAAGCAGCATTTAATATTTTGTGATACTGTGTCCATTTTAACACACAAAGTGATTCTATTCTATTCTATTCTATTCTACACTGTAAAAAAAATTAAAAAATGTATAGGCTTCATATTATTTAAAAAAAAAACAATGACAAAGGGTGAAATGCGATAAATTTCTAAAATTGTTTAAGAAAATTGTATTTAAATGCAATACAACAGTTTTACATTCATGTATAAGTTGCATATTATAAAACAAATAATTAGTATTTACAAAACATCCAGTAAAATATCCAGTGGTGTCTGCAGACTAACACTGCATATTTTAATGTGGACATCATATTCAGTTTTTGCCTGTTTTTTCAAGTGAATGTGTAAATTAAAAAAAAAATTGAATCTTTAAATTTACTAGATATCTGTAATTTAACAAAACAAGGAAGGGAAAAAATGTAAAATAACTGTTTTAACAAATATTTACCATTTTTCATTCCTTAATACACACATTTTTGCATGACAGACAGATTACTGGTCTCTGTCTGATCACTGTCCTTTAAAGGCCCAACCTGACCAATGCGTGGATTAACACAGTGGTTGAGAATTTGTTACCAATTGAACAGCTCAAAAAATATATTTTTTGTCCATTTCATCAAACTTGATCTCCTTCTTATTAGAATGGAAATAATAGTACATTTTTTCTCCAAGTCAAAAGCAAGACCTTTTCGATTCTGTGTTTTTGATTTTGTTCAGTGCTCAACTGAGACTGATGGTTTTGCTATTATTTTTGCAGGTTGTTGGAAAATTTTGAATTGACCTGATAATAGTGTGAGATGAAAAGGCAGGAGATATCACTGAGATCCTCATTCTCTTTTCATGCCGATCCATGTGGCAGATGTTGAGATATTTCAGTGGATAAGTTAAAACTTTGATACTATAGCAAAAGTCAAAGGATCAGAGTGTTTAGAATATATCCTCCAGAGACCATGACAAAATCTGTTCAATAGATTTGATATATTCTAGTTTGGACCAACATGGTGGATCAACCAATGTGTGTTTGCAAGTTGAATGTTTTCCATAGCAAGACTAACATTTTGCCCCTTCACTGTGGTAAATGTAAAAAAAAAAAAAAAAAAATGTATTTGGTTTTGTTTTTTGTCTCTCCAAACTGTACATCATTTTGGTGAATGTTTGTTGTTTTGAAATGTGTTCTTTAAATAAACTTGAGCTGAAACAATGAGATTTTATTCAAGTTCAGCATAGGCCTGATTTGATTCTTTCAACTTAAGCAAACCAAAAAGCTCAAACCCAAACCACCATCTGACCATCAACCCCTCCAGACAGCTCCACCATGAGAAACTGCTTCACCCATTTAGAAACAGAATAACATCTCACTGTTTACGTTTCAAATATCCCTCTTTGGACCAGACTGAGCTCAGTCTGTGGGAGAGGAATGTGTAGGGTTGTGTGAGCGTTACTGTTGTTACTAGTCAGCCATTTTGGATCCGTAAGGCCCCACACAGAGCCAGCTGTTTCTTCAAGCCCAACTAAGCTCTTGGTAGTGGAGCTAATTTGACCCGTGGAGGGCAATTGGGACCAAGCTGAGGAGCTGAGCTTAGATCACTGGAGCGAACCATGGACCAATAGTGAGAGCAAAGACCATGGGGCAGTATCGTTCTCTAAGCCCCAAATCTCTCTTTCTCTCTTCCTTTTATTCTGTCTTTTGTTATGGCTTCCTTCCTTTCTTACCTTGTTTCTGTTCTTTCCTTGCTGTCATTCTTCCCACCATTTTGCTCTTTCTTCCTATGAAATCTTGCCTTCTGTCTTTTTAAAAAATTCTTTCTCTTAACATTTTGATTTTGGGCCCGGGTAATTTATATTTTATTTGTATCTTTTTCTTTTTTGTAGCCCCAAAGCTACTTGGATGCTTCATCTCATCATGTCGTGCATTACTCAGTTTCTTATGTTTCCAGCTCTATGCCTCGACTCTCTTGCTCCTTTCATATTCCCTTCTCACTATGTCATACTCAGGAGGACTAACACTAGCAGTGTAGCAGCCAGCGAGCATGTGTTGGTCCAGAGGATGACGGTGGCTCAGAGGCCTGTTGTCCTGGTTGCCAGTGTCAGGGAGATGGAGGGTCATGCATACTGATGCTGTTTGAACTTCTCCTAAAGTGATTATTTATGCACAGCCAGACTCGCTTGGCCGAGCTGGGATTAACTTCATGAAAATGCAAAAGGGCATGCAGGCAGGCACGCTCAAATACACGTATTCACACAGACACACACACACACACACACACACACACACACACACACACACACACACACACACACACACACACACAGTGTTTTCCTATCCTTGTGGAGATCTACCATTGACTCCCATTCATATCTAACCCCTAACCCTTACCCTAACCCTAACCTTAACCCAGACCAAAACAATGCCTAACCCTAAAGAAACGTTTTTGCACTTTTATTATTTTCAGTAAGAACAACATGGCCAAGAAAACAAGAAAACACTGTTTCTCCGTATGGGGACCCAAATGAGGTCCCCACAAATGACATTTCTTTTGGTTTTCCTATGGTTGTGGGGACATTTGGTCCCTACAACAATAGCCACAACCTGATCACACACACACACACACACACACACACACACACACACACACACACACACACACACACACACACACACACACACACACACAGTAGCGTGCTTTCATGGCCCAGTGCCTAGCTTTTCCCCACAGTTCCAGCCTCAGTGATTTGAGGACAGGGCACTGCTAAACCCCCACAGAGCCTTCACACTAAAGTCTCCATGGAGATGCTAAAGAGATTAGCACACTATGTGCTTGTGTGTACATGTGAGTGTGTGTATTCATGTCGCCAATGATGAGAGCAGTTGCAACCCTGCATGATAGCTTAAACTTTAACCAAATCATTTTTTCTGCTATCAATCAACAGGTTGCAATGAGAGAATGTGAAGAAAGGGACCAACACAAAGAATGTCTTTGTCTGCGGAACACGTCTTTGTCCTAAAACAAAGACTCACAAACTGACTCCCTCACTAAATGAGTGAGTGACAGGCGCGTAACCTCCCATCCATCCATCTATCCCCCCATTCATTTGTGTGTTTATGTGCGTCTGTATGGCTCAGTGGATAGAGCACAGCATTAACACAATTTGTGGTTAGATTCCCACCCACACTCACCAGATCTGTGCTTGTCCATAATACGGTGGTTAGGAAGTTAACTGGCACTGTGAGGCAAACAGAAATCAACCGATGAATGACTCAGCTGTACACTGTTAGTCATAAAAAGGTAACACAATATTAGCCTGAGTGCTGGTCCTGTGGGGGATGCTGGAGGAACATGGAGCATCGCTGAGCCTGGTTAATATTCCCGTTTAATTCTCGTGGATGAAGTGGGTCAGCTGATATTAGCAACTGGTAATTTCTGTGGCAGGTTGAAGCTGAGTTTGAAAGCAAAGTCATGATAAATTGTTCCAGTGAGGCCGGGACTGAGTTTCTTCGTGGAAACAACTCTGGATCTTGTTCCTGAGGGAGGCTAATATGAAACATGAGATTGGCAAAAGGATCAGCAGCACCAAGGAGGAACCTGAGCCTAAAGGTGAACTTCTACATTTACTAGTTCATCTACAGTATGTTCTAATGTTTACTAGTTTCTGTATTAATTGAAAAAAAAAGATTGGCCAAAATCTCTTTCCATGGTGGCTGGGTTCACCCTTCATTAGCAATATATTATGACCATTTGTTTAACCCCCTAGGCTGATGGATTGTTTTCATCAGCTGAACTTTTAGACAAGACATCCTCAAATCCAATAAGTAACAGTTCTATAATTCTAAAGCAAAAATGAACAATCTGGAGTGCTATGTATCAGAGACACTTCAAAGAATTTTGAAATTCAAGAACTGCCCTTCTTCTCATCACCAAGACAGAACCCCTTCTGAACAACTAAAGCAAAAGATAACATTTTTATTAAGGACAGAGTACATATCAATGAGTTAGTGATGGTGAGGTTATTGAACAAGTTCTAAAAATTCTAAACTGCAAGTCAAAATGATGTAATGGAAATGAAGCACAACAATGCTGCTTTTATGGGCAACCTCCAGATAGCTGTTGGGTAGAATTTTAATAACAGATAAAGCGTGGTTCCAGTACAGGGACCCTAAGGATGGAAAGGGGTTAAATGAGGCCAATCTCATGTAGAGGGCTTGTGCAAAATTTCACAGGGTCATTCAACAAAAAGCAGAACCTTTACAGCAAGGATAAAGTTGAGTGAGTCAACTCAAGATTTCCGCATCACTATATGCAGAACAATGAAAACTTCAAAAGCAAATACGAGCACAGTTCTATTTTTTCTACAACAAGCGCATGTCTTTGATGTTGCACTTTTTATAGGGCATACCAGGTGGTTACAGATTGGGCTGTAGTACGACTCAACATGATTATTTTCTGATTGTGCTTAGCAGAGTGGGAGAACGTAGCACAGGATATCTGGAGAATATGGAACTTCCCAATGTGATGAGGCACATTCAGTTGAAACCACGTACAAAGTCCCGCAGCAACTTCAATTACAAGTCATTAAATGATGAACTATTAATGAGTGCATGATGGAGAATATCCTTTCTTTGTTCTGTCAGCTTGCTTGCAGTGCATACAGTCTGCATGGTAGCTTGTTTAGGCCTGTACATGAACATCTGCAAGGATGTGCGAGGACCATTGTGGTTTGGGGTGGATGATGAAATTTGTTACATCCACCCTTCAAAAGAATGAATTGGCCTTAAGGAGCCATTAAAACACTTATTTCTGCTAGATCACTTTGCAATGGAAGCATCCAAAAATGTATTTCTGTCACTGTAATGGAAAAAAAAAAATAGTGATGTAATCGGTACTTGAAACAACACATTCCCCTCGATACAGCTTCTTCTTCCGTTTTATCACAAGGCTGTTTTCAATCTAAATACACCTGAGATCAGAAGACTGCTGCTTTATTTATTATTTTTTGCATAGCAGGTGTCAGATGAGGATGCCTTCCTGTTTCCAAGCAAGATCAACTGGAGAAGAGCCAGTACACCCCAAACGCACTATAGGTGTATATTTTATATGACCCCTGTACAAGGACAGGGAGAAGAATGAGCTGCCTTACTTAGCCTGTTGCCACTATGACCCCGGCCTGATGAATGTGGATGGGAATAGTGATTCGACCAAAAGGTAAATTACAGTGATGTCACTTTTAGCATGTCTCTTCCTTCTTATTAGTAAGAGTCATCCAGTGACAACGTAGGCAGTAAAGCATAAAGAGAGGAAAACATTTAAAAAATACTCCCTCATCACTTACTCACTCACTCTTTCTCTCTCTCTCTCTCTCTCTCACACTCACACTCACACACACACACACACACACACACACAAACACATCCTCCTGTCCTTCTCTGCAAACACAACATCCTGAAAGTCTCGGCTCCTTACCCGTTGTATCTCCAGAGGGTGCTGGGGCAACAATCTTGTCCTCTTTCAAGTATCAGACCATGTTTTGTAATATGGAGATAAAGAACAGTCGAGACTAAACACACACACACACACACACACACACACACACACACACACACACACACACACACACACACACACACACAAAAAAAAATACAGTCAGCTCTGGTAAAACAGGCAGCGAAGCTCATGAGTTCGAAGGCAGCCAAGTTATTATGGTAACCGAGAGAGGCCTTCCTCTCTGCACTCCCTTCTCACCCCACCTCAGGGTGCTTTGGAATGAAAGAGGGAGGGTGAGCGTAGATAAACAAGGGATGAAGAGGATGAGGAGGACAGCGGGGGAGGGAGAGATGGTGGGGAAATCACGAACAGCATGCAGCATCCCATATTGAAGAGGTCTCCCACTTCCCCTTGGAGAATGAAAACACCGTGATAAGGAAGAGGAGGTAGGGAACAGCATTGTCATCTTCCGCTGTTGAGAAAGACAGAATAGCGTGGAGAGACAGACGGAA
This sequence comes from Acanthochromis polyacanthus, assembly GCF_021347895.1. Lineage (NCBI taxonomy): Eukaryota > Metazoa > Chordata > Actinopteri > Pomacentridae > Acanthochromis > Acanthochromis polyacanthus. Next base: position 24,738,139 of record NC_067127.1, read on the forward strand.
AGGGGGGATGAAGTATGAAGGATACTTACACTCAACAAAAATATAAACACAACACTTTTGTTTTTGCTCCCATTTTTTATGAGATGAACTCAAAGATCTAATACTTTTTCCACAAACACAATATCACCATTTCTCTCGAATATTGTTCACAAATCTGTCTAAATCTGTGATAGTGAGCACTTCTCCTTTGCTGAGATAATCCATCCCACCTCACAGGTGTGCCATATCAAGATGCTGATTAGACACCATGATTAGTGCACAGGTGTGCCTTAGACTGCCCACAAAAAAAGGCCACTCTGAAAGGTGCAGTTTTATCACACAGCACAATGCCACAGATGTGGCAAGATTTGAGGGAGTGTGCGATTGGCATGCTGACAGCAGGAATGTCAACCAGAGCTGTTGCTCATGTATTGAATGTTCATTTCTCTACCATAAGCCATCTCCAAAGGCGTTTCAGAGAATTTGGCAGTACATCCAACCAGCCTCACAACCGCAGACCACGTGTAACCACACCAGCCCAGGACCTCCACATCCACATTGTTCACCTCCAAGATGGTCTGAGACCAGCCACTCTGACAGCTGCTGAAACAATGGGTTTGCATAACCAAAGAATTTCTACACAAACTGTCAGAAACCGTCTCAGGGAAGCTCATCCGCATGCTCGTCGTCCTCATCGGGGTCTCGACCTGACTCCAGTTCGTCGTCATAACTGACTTGAGTGGGCAAATGCTCACATTCGATGGCGTCTGGCACGTTGGAGAGGTGTTCTCTTCACGGATGAATCCCGGTTTACACTGTTCAGGGCAGATGGCAGACAGCGTGTGTGGTGTTGCAGCCCGATCTCACGAGGATTCGTGAAACTGTCACGTAAATTTTTGTTTCGGCTTCGTGCGCACCAACACGATTTCGTCATGTTTTTCGTGCCGCTCACCACGAAATGCACACCAATGTATTTTAAACGGCGGACTTTTCGTGCCACTCAGAACGTATTTCAAAAGAATGTGTATATTATATTTTTAATGTAAAACCGCGGCGAATCCAACGCTATATTTTGCATGACATCGTCCCTAAACATAACCCTAACCACAATCCTAACCATAACCTAACCATAACCTAACCATAAGCCGGTGGTACACTTACCAATTTGCATAGGAATTTCAAGAATGTCCGGCGGCCGGCGGCCGCAAACGCGATCACACAAGCAGTATATGCCGATGGACAGCTTAGATCGTCATGAATCCGCCGGTATAAACCACTTTCAGATGTGATTACCACAGCGAAAAACATTTCGTGGTGAGCGGCGCGAAAAACACGACGAAATCGTGTTGGTGCGCACGAAACCGAAACTAAAACTTACGTGACAGTTTCACGAATCCCCGTGAGACCGGGTTGGGTGTTGTGTGGGTGAGCGGTTTTCTGATGTCATTGTTGTGGATGGAGTGGCCCATGGTGGCGGTGGGGTTATGGTATGGGCAGGCATCTGTTATGGACGAAGAACACAGGTGCATTGTATTGATGGCATTTTGAATGCACAGAGATACCGTGACGAAATCCTGAGGCCCGTTGTTGTGCCATACATCCAAGAACATCACCTCATGTTGCAGCAGGATACTGCATGACCCCATGTTGAAAGGATCTGTACACAATTCTTGGAAGCTAAAAGCTAAAAACGTCCCAGTTCTTGCATGGCCAGCATACTCACCAGACAAGTCACCCATTGAGCATGTTTGGGATGCTCTGGATCGGCATATACGACAGCATGTACCAGTTCCTGCCAATATCCAGCAACTTCGCACAGCCATTGAAGAGGAGTCGACACCCCCCCAATAAAACAAACCTGCACCTTTCAGAGTGGCCTTTTATTGTGGGCAGTCTAAGGCACACCTGTGCACTAATCATGGTGTCTAATCAACATCTTGATATTATACACCTGTGAGGTGGAATGGATTATCTCAGCAAAGGAGAAGTGCTCACTATCACAGATTTAGACAGATTTGTGAACAATATTTGAGAGAAATGGTGATATTGTATTTGTGGAAAAAGTTTTAGATCTTTGAGGTCATCTCATAAAAAATGGGAGCAAAAACAAAAGTGTTGCATTTATATTTTTGTTGAATGTAGTTAAGGTAAGTAACCGCTATGTAAGTTGTAAAAGAAAATAAACCCTATGCCCACTGCATGCCTTCTCTACTGTTAGATGTAGCTGTGGCCTCGTGTTTTTTTGTATGACAATGGCAAAAAACTAAGGTGGTGGAGCAACATAATACAAAACAGGTGACAAGAAATTGATACATTAGCTTTAGCTAAAGTTAACTGTGACTAAATTCCCACTAGTCTACGTAGACGAGCTCAAGTGCACTCACTGTCGTTTGGTTTTCAGGCGTGTTTTGTGTTTTCTATGGTATAATAACTTTATTATGGTGAAATAATATATTTTGAACTTTATTTTGACCAATTATACAGTTGTATTGTGGCGATAGCCAAAGTAAAAGGAATGCTATGGAATATATTCAGATAGTGTGCATTCACCTGACCTCCACGCCCATCCGCCCATCTGCCCATCTGCATTCCAGCCAGTAAAATGGTTGTTTTTTCTGTGCGCTGAGAGAGTCGGCCCTTTGACTTCCCCATATCAGCCAGCCTCCAAGACAGTATGGTGGAGAGTCAGTGACAGATGGTGTATGGTGTTGGTCTCCCCACGCAATCCCGAACCAGTTGTCTGTGCTTACCCGCTACCGACCGTCTGCGCAAGTCGGACCTTGCCTGAAGGACTCCAGTTGTAGCACGATCAGCTCCGCCGCACCCGTAGGACGGCACGGACCTGTGAGTTTGGTTTACTTTCCTTTTTTTCTCGTTTTGATTCATCCTCCGTTCTCAAACCGAACGGCAGCGCTTTCCTTTGGAGTTTCCCTTGTTTATGGCTCATCCTCCGTTCCTGAACCGAACGGCAGCGATTTCCTTTGGAGTACTTGTTTTCTTTTTCTTTTTGTTTGATCTGAAAGAACAGCCGTAACCCGCTTCCTTGTTTGGATTTTCTGTTGGATTGGTTGGAAAACCCGGAGTGGATTATTTATGTTGACTGGGTCGGACTGCAGTAAAAAGAGGTTTAAGAAAACCCGGACTGGACTTTTTAAAAATATATTCTTTGTGATGATTTTGAACTATGGTTTTCTCTGCCTTATTTGTTGTGTAAGGTTGAGACATTTAATTTAATACCAAGGTTTATGTTTCAACATAAGACCTTTGTAGGGTGCAACAGCATATTTGAGTTGAACCGCTACATAAAGAAATGGCGCCCAACGTATAAAAACCCACCTGGTGCTTTCAACTTACTCTGACACAGAGGAGAAGGACACTGTTTGATGGACGTAACTCTTTATTTTTTCAATTGATTGAAATCGAACGACTTGACTGTGGTCAAACTATGGCTTCTTATGTGAAAGACAATTTAGACAAGCCTTCTGTGACTAAGGACACGGGAAGGCTGCAGGAATCCAAAAGACATTCTAGTTCTCCTACAACTACCTACTCACTGTTAGACATGGATTTGTGTGGGGACTTAGACCTGTCGATCCCTCTCCTTGCTTTGCCACAAGGTGGTGCTGCTCCCACGGCGGCCAGGATTCCACCAGAGCCCTCACATGCAGGACAGGAACCCCTGATACAGCAAATTTTGGATCAAGTCCAAATACTTGCAGCTGGACAGGACAGTCACAGAGAACAAATGCGGCAATTTCAATGCACAATGGATAAACAGCTCAACTACATCCGTGAGCAATTCACAGCTGCCTTAAACTGGCGTTTGAAACACCACCACACAGAAATGCTGGAGGAGATGAAACAGCTTTTTGACCCTGTGTCTGCCCACATCTCTCGGTGGCAGAATGACATTGGGACATGTTCACAACAATTGGAGACCGTGCATGCTGAGGTAGCCACAATCAGAGGTCAGAGCCTGCGCATGTTTGCCCTGTCTGATGCCTCTGTCCAGACGGAGTGTAACAAGATGGCACTTACACAGCGGCCACGCTTGCAGTCAACGATGCAGGCTGGGATAGCTGAGTCCCCGTTGTCCTCACCTGCTGACTCTCCCATCTCTGGTGACTCCGGACGCAGGGTCATGGGAAATTTTCCTATTAAACCGGAGTTCCCTACCTTTGGTAGGATGGAAGATAATTCAGACCCGTTATTGTATTTGGAAAAATGTAACGATTTTCTGTCAATTAATCCACTTACTGATGAGGAGCTGATGATCACCTTTAGGAGTGTGCTGTTTGGTACAGCTAGAGACTGGTGGGATGTTGCCCGCAGCAACACACACTCCTGGATGGAATTTCAGGAAAAGTTCCTTGCTGCTTTCCTTTCTGAGGATTATGAGGATGAGCTGGCGGAAAGAGTGCGCACACGCATTCAAGGTGAGGACGAAAGCATCCGGGACTTTACATACATGTATCGTTCATTGTGCTGCCGCTGGAAACCAGACATTTCAGAGGAGGCTGTGATGAAACTCATCCTCCGGAACATGAATCCCCGTATGGCCAGTCAGCTGCGCAACAGGGTTAACACAGTGGAGGAACTGGTTAAATTGGGACAGCAGCTGGAAAAGGACAAGCAAAGTCAAACACAGTATGACCAACGGAAAAAACATGTCGGTAAACAAAATGACAAAGGTGACTCTGCATACTCACATCAGTCTCATCAGTCTCATCCCTCACCTACAGAGCAGCCCAGTGCCTCTCCCATATATTGCTGGAAGTGTAAAGGTAGTCATCCTCCATATGCTTGTCCTAATTTCGGCCAGAAGAAACCAAAACCAGCCATTGCTGCACTAAACCCGACTCGCCAACCGTGGAATGTGGAGCGAGACCATCCATCGGCAAGTGCTCTAGGTCCAGCAGGGATGGAATCACGCCTTCCTGTACAAACTTTTCCACCAGCGTATGGACATAATGCTGCCTCTGCCTTTGACAGTCCGTTACCGCGGCAGTTAAAAATGAAACTCACCATCAGGTCATGGACAGGACCAGCCGTTTTGGACACTGGATCTTCGTACACACTAATCAATGCGCAGTTATGGGATGAAATTAAGCCGCCAGAAGCTACACTTAAAACATGGACAAACATCCCCTTGTACCTGGCTAATGGGAAGCCAGAGCACCCTCTGGGATGGACTGAGGTGGACTTGGAGCTACAGGGGAAGACATGGCTGATACCTATGGTTGTACTGTCTCCTCAGGCACTGGCGTTCCCTGTAGTGCTGGGACTGGATTTTGTATTTTTCAGTGGAATGAAAATTGACGTGTCTGGAAACTGCTACTGGTTCCATGGGGAAACAGGACGATATGTTTTCCAAACCAGCCAACCAGTTACACTGAAAGATGGGAATGCTAATTACCAGGTTGCCCTCTTCTTAGCGGATGCACCTTCGGTCATTCAGCCTCCTATCATGGATGAGTCTGACCTCTTAGAAATGGCAACTCGGGACTCACACCTAGACGCAAGGATGAGAGGGAGACTTTTGGACATGTTGCGAACAAACAGCGATGTCTGTACAACCAAGGTTGGGTGTACCGATATGCTGAAACATAAAATATTTTTGACAGATGAAGTCCCAATTAAGCAGAAACCTTACCGCCTCTCTCCACAAAAACAAAAGGTCTTAAAGGATCTTCTGGATGAAATGTTGGTGAACGGTGTGATAGAGCCATCCTCCTCAACATGGGCTTCTCCAGTGGTGATCGTCCCCAGGAAGACAGGAAAACCTAGATTCTGTGTGGATTACAGGAAACCGAACGCCAAAACTCATACAGATGCCTATCCCATTCCGACCATCCAGGAAATATTAGAATCCCTGGCGGGAGCCACGGTGTTCTCTACCCTGGACCTGAACAGTGGATACTGGCAGGTAGAGATGGATCCAGATTCCCGTGCACAGACAGCCTTCATTTGCCCGTATGGTTTTTTCCAGTTCAGGGTAATGCCTTTTGGTTTGAAAAATGCCCCTGCCACTTTCCAAAGGCTCATGGACATGGTACTGGGAAAGTTGAAAGGATGCACATGCTTTGTGTACTTGGATGATATTATCATTTATTCGACTTCATGGGACCAGCATTTTAAAGACGTCCAAGATGTTATGGCTAAGCTCAGAGGGGCGGGTCTCACTGTGAACATGAAGAAAAGCAAATTCTTCTGTTCTTCTCTTACCTTCCTTGGACATGTGGTGTCGTCCAAAGGAGTTCAGGTGGACCCAGAGAAAACTCAGGCCGTTCAAAACTTCCCGGTGCCCACCAATAGAAAGTCCCTTGAACGTTTCCTGGGCATGGCTGGGTGGTACCACCGTTTTGTACCGAACTTCTCCTGGATTGCAGAACCTCTTAATGCCCTGAAAAGGAAAGGAATGAAATTCGTTTGGTCATCAGAATGCCAATCTGCGTTTGAAACTCTGAAACAGTACCTGGTACACCCTCCTATTCTGGGACATCCAAATTTCAACCTGCCATTTTTAGTGTACACGGATGCCAGTGAGGTCGGCCTGGGTGCTATACTAGTTCAGCGTTCAGGGCATGGTCATGAGGAAATTCTGGCCTATGGCAGTCGTAGTTTAAATCCAGCTGAGAAGAACTATTCTGCCACTGAGCTGGAGTGTCTGGCAGTAGTATGGGCTGTGGAGAAAAGGCGCGTGTACCTGGAGGGACGCCTTTTTACTGTGGTGACGGACCACTCCTCACTCCTGTGGGTATTCAGAACCACCAAACCGAGTACACGGCTGATCCGGTGGGCACTGAGACTCCAAGAATTCACCTTTACTGTAGAGTATAGGAAAGGGAAATATAATACGGTCCCAGATGCCTTGTCTAGGGCTCCAAGTGGTGATGGGGAATCCACTCACAACTCCATTTGTGCCACTGTTTCATCTACCATGCCAAACTCTTCCAAAGAACTACCTGTTACCATCGAGGCAGTGTGGAGCGCCCAGCAGTCAGACCCTGAGAGCAAAACAATTTATCAAAAGGTGATGGATAAAGGAGACATAGAGATGGGAGCTAATGCTGCCTTCACGATATTGGAGGACATGGTCTACCGAGTTCTGAAACTACCTCACAGAACTACTTACCAGCTATACATACCGGTGACCCTGCGTTCTCGCCTCCTAGCGTTATTCCACCAAGACCCTCTGGCTGGCCATCTTGGGAGGTACAAGACCTACAGAAGGATGCAGGATCTGGTTTACTGGCCAAAAATGAGCTGGGATGTCAAGCATTATGTGACAAATTGTCAAGTCTGTCAATTATACAAACCGGAGAGCCGCAAACCAGTGGGGAAATTGCAGCAGACAGAAGTGGGACAGCCCTGGGAAATGCTAGGTTTGGATTTAATGGGTCCTTTCCCCAGGAGCTCCAGTAGAAATCTGTACCTGCTGGTATGTGTGGATTACTACTCCAGATGGGTGGAGCTTTTTCCACTGAGGACAACAACAGCTGACTCGATTTCGCGTGTTCTCACCCAGGACATTTTCACGCGATGGGGTATACCAGATTACATTCTCTCGGACCGAGGTCCACAATTCGAATCCTCCATCTTCCAAGCCACCTGCAAAACATGGAATGTATCACAGAAATTGACATCTGCCTATCACCCACAGACAAACCTCACAGAAAGAGTGAACCGAACTCTAAAAACCATGATTGCTTCTTTTGTTGGTTCCCAGCACAAACAGTGGGATAAGCATCTTCCAGAATTCAGGTTTGCTCTGAACTCCGCTGTACATGAGTCCACAGGCGTCACCCCGTCTGAACTCAATCTTTATCGGCCACTGAGGGGACCGCTGGATGTAGTGCTGCAGCCACAAGATGCCGTGCCTGGCTCTGGAGTTTACTCAAAGATCTCTCAGCTCAATGATCTGAAGGCCTTTGTTACTAAGAACCTTTCGCTGGCCCGTAGGCGACAGAAGAGGAATTATGACAAACACCGCAGGGATATGAGTTTTGAAGAGAAGGACAGACTCTGGCTACGCACTCATCCCATGTCCAAGGCAGAAAAATCATTCACTGCAAAACTGGCTCCGAAGTGGCAGGGTCCCTATCGTGTCCTCCGACAGAGGGGACCTCTTAACTATGAGGTGGTCCTTGAAGACAGCGGGGAGGACCATCGTAATGTGCATATTTCCCGCCTCAAACCTTGCTATCCATCTGCAAAAGAGCTGGATGAGCTGCAGCACCATCGGCTGAGGGGAATATTTGAGGAAGATACAGAGGATGAAGAGTTCTTTGGATTCCCAAATACTCCTTCCAGCTCTCCTGGGGAATATATATATATATATATATATATATGTATATATATATATATATATATATATATATATATATGAAAAAAATATTTTCATTAAATTAAAGACTGAAGGATCTATCAGAGAGCCGTGAATTAAGACAATCGTACAAAATGATCCTAACAACTGCCTTACTTTGGCTCTGTCTTAAATTGGCACCGGTTAAATGATAATTATAACAATTGATGTTATAGGAGTTTCACTTAAACGGTCCTAAAAGAAAACTTATAATTTAAACTTAGCCAACTGTAAATCAGGATAAGTGGAATTTCGAGCTTACTGATGTTATCTTGATTAAATTCGTAGAGCAGATGTTCTAATACGTTAATTTTTTATGATCAGAGTTATACGTTTTGCTTATAATAAATTGGATGGTTATTTTTCCAGTATTATGAATTATAATATCTAATCATGTGACTTGCAGTGTAGGGATTATCATGTACGGTGCCTGCCTTCTATGTATTTTTTCTTCTGGGGGGGGGGAGTGTGGCGATAGCCAAAGTAAAAGGAATGCTATGAAATATATTCAGATAGTGTGCATTCACCTGACCTCCATGCCCATCCGCCCATCTGCCCATCTGCATTCCAGCCAGTAAAATGGTTGTTTTTTCCGCGTGCTGAGAGAGTCGGCCCTTTGACTTCCCCATATCAGCCAGCCTCCAAGACAGTATGGCGGAGAGTCAGTGACAGATGGTGTATGGTGTTGGTTGCCCCACGCAATCCCGAACCAGTTGTCTGTGCTTACCCGCTACCGACCGTCGGCGCAAGTCGGACCTTGCCTGAAGGACTCCAGTTGTAGCACGATCAGCTCCGCCGCACCCGTAGGACGGCACGGACCTGTGAGTTTGGTTTACTTTCCTTTTTTACTCGTTTTGATTCATTCTCCGTTCTCAAACCGAACGGCAGCGCTTTCCTTTGGAGTTTCCCTTGTTTATGGCTCATCCTCCGTTCCTGAACCGAACGGCAGCGATTTCCTTTGGAGTACTTGTTTTCTTTTCTTTTTGTTTGATCTGAAAGAACAGCCGTAACCCGCTTCCTTGTTTGGATTTTCTGTTGGATTGGTTGGAAAACCCGGAGTGGATTATTTATGTTGACTGGGTCGGACTGCAGTAAAAAGAGGTTTAAGAAAACCCGGACTGGACTTTTTGAAAATATATGCTTTGTGATGATTTTGAACTATGGTTTTCTCTGCCTTAGTTGTTGTGTAAGGTTGAGATATTTAATTTAATACCAAGGTTTATGTTTCAACATAAGACCTTTGTAGGGTGCAACAGCATATTTGAGTTGAACCGCTACAGTATAGTTACTGCTAAGATGAAAAAAATATATTGGCTCACTTCTTATTCATGGAAGACTTAAGTATTAGCTAGCAGTCCAAACAGTATGCAAGGTACCTGGATTTTAAATATGTAAAAATATCAATGTAGCGTCCAAGTAACTTCTTTTCTGACCAACAGAAAATGATCTAAAAAAAACTCACTTCTATGGTTCTGCTTAGAAAAGGGTTAAATTTAGCCAGTTGTGCTCAAAATGTTTTCAAGTGACTAGTGCTAAGACACTCCTTTGACCACTTACTATAAAAGACCTTTCGGATAGGATGAGGAAGTCAGGCATCTGGACATAGCTCAGAGTAGAGCTGCTGCTGCGTTGTGTTGAAAGGAGACAGCTGAGGTGGTTCAGACAGATTAGGATGCCTGCATGCCTAAATGTCTTCCTTTGGAGGCTTTCTGAACACGTCCCACTGGGAGGAGAACTCAGGTAAGAAATACAAATGGAGTGACATAGACATAGAAGATCTGCACAAGTTTTTTGGTCTCTTGTTCTTCATGTTATTAGTGTCACTGCCGAGTCTCCAGAACTACTGGAGACAGGATCACGTTTTTTTCTGTGCCCCTTCCTGCCAAAGTAATGACAAGAGACAGGTTCCAATCCATACTTTGGAACATCCACCTCAGTGATCCTGAAGGGGATGCAGAAAATGACAGGAGGAAGGGAACACCAGGCCATGACAATGTTGAGGGTCAGGCCTCGTCATGATGACATGCTCAGTGCCTGCTAGGCATATTACTACCCGAGGAGGGAGCTGGCAGTGGATGAAAGGATGGTGGCGACCACGGCAAAAACTGGTTTAACACAGTACATGAAGAACAAGCCAGCTCAATGGCAGATGAAATTTTTTGTATTGGCTGAGTCGAGCAAGGGTTACACCTTCAGGTACAGCATTTACACTGGCAAGACTGCAACTGCAAATGAGCATTGGCTGTCTTATGATGTAGTCATGAACCTTCTTCAGCCATTCTGTCTTGGCACTGGGTACCATATTTACTCTGAAAATTTTTACACCAGTCCCAAACTTTTCGTGGACCTCGCCAGCATGAAGTTTGGAGCATGTCGCACCTACTGGGAGAGCAGAAAGGGATACCCCAGAGGGAGGGAAAACACTGTCACCAAAAACTGTGGAAGAGGTTCTGTGAGATGGATCAGGGTCCAACTCATTTTTGTGCAGTGTATGGACCTGTCAGACCAGCTCATCCAGCATTACTCTGCCCCCAGAAAAACTGATCACTAGTACAAGACAGTGTTGCTGTACCTTTTTTGGATTGATACAAATAATCCTTGTAAAGTCTTATTTTGACACCTGATGATTTTGTAAATAATAATAGTAACAGTTGTACAAAAATGCCAGGGGATTGGTTGTATTTAATGCAAATAGTTGTATATAACTATGTTGTTTGCTAAATTTTAGCAAACAACATTTGTTTTTTTGCCAAAATTTGTCCTTCTTGGATTCTGTTTTTGTTTTGTTGGGCTTTTTTCCCCCTGCAATTTTAGATCCAGTGTGTTCATACATTATATCAAAACGAATAAATAATCGTAAAATCACACAAGTGCAGTGCGAAAAAAGACATCAAGCAAGGCAAGGTTAACAGTTTTTAAGGTGAAATATAAAGGCTTAAAAAAAGGCTAGTGGTCAAAAACAGCCAATTGACCCCTAGACCCCTAAACTACCAACACTACTGTTGTGACCCACTGCAGCACTCCCTATTATTTCAGTATATACAGTGCTGTGGAAAAAGTATTTGCCCCTTCTCAAATTCTTATTTTTTCTGCATTTTTCCCCACTTTAATGTTTGAGATCATCAAACAAATGTAAATATCAGACTGAGATAGCTCAAGTAAACACAAAATACAGACTTTAACTGATTTTATTTATTCAGGAAAAAACTATTCAAAGCTACTTATCCCTGTGTGAGAAAGTTATTGCCCCTTAAACCTAATAACTATTTGGGCCACCTCCAGCAGCAACAACTGAAATCCACCATTTTCTGTAACTGTCAATAAGTCTTTCACGTCTCTGTGGAGATATTTTTGGCCCACTGTTCTTTGCAGAATTGTTTTAATTCTGCAACACTGAAGGGTTTTCCAGCATGAATGACCTTTTTAAGGTCATGCCACAGCAAAGCAACTCTAGACCATCACACTACCACCACATTTAACTGTTCACATGATGTTCGTTTTCTGAATTCATGTGCTACTTTACACTGAATGTAACGAGACACAAACCTTCCAAAAAGTTCAACTTTTGTCTTGTCATTCCATACAATATTCTCCCAAAAGTGTTGGGGATCATTCACATGTTTGTTTGCAAAAGTAAGACGAGCCTTTATGTTCTTCTTGGTCCGCAGTGGTTTTTGAGTTGGAACTCTGCCATGGATGCCATTTTTGCCCCATCTCTTCCTTATTCTTTTGAGTCATGAACACTGACCTTAACTGAGGCAAGGGACACCTGCAGTTCTTTAGATATTGTCTTGGGTTCCTTTGTGACCTCCTGGATGAGTCATCGCTGTGCTCTTGGGGTAGTTTTTGTAGGCCACCCACTCCTGAGAAGGTTCACCACTGTTCCATGTTTTCTCCATTTATGGATAATGGCTGTCATCATGATTCTCTGGAGTCCTAAAGCTTTAAAAATGGCTTTGTAACCATTTCCAGACTGATAAATGTCAATTACTTTATGTCTCATCTGTTCTTGAAGTTTTTTGGATTGCAGCATTTTGTTGCAGGTTTTTGAAGTCTTTTGGCAGACTTCATTTTGTCAGACAAGTTCCATTTATTCTCCTCTCCACCAGGATTCCCTGAGCTTGCTTCCCTGTCTCTTCCGTCTAGTTTCCCCCTGGTTTGTGAGTTCCCTTCCTTAGCTTAGTTCTGCTAATTCAGTTTAATTTTGTGATCTTCCGTTTTGCGTTCATAGTGTTATTATAGTGTTTGTTAGTAGTTGCCTGGTTTAGTTTGATTTCCCCCAGTTCAGTTCTCCCTTTATGCATTGTTTTAGTTTTCTGGTTGAATAAAATCCTTTCCTGATTTCACCAGTCTGTCTGTGTCTGTGCCTGGGTTCTCCAGCTCCCCACATAACAGTAGTTACTGCTGTTTGGCTTCAGAAGGCAAAGTAAGTGAGATTGGAAATGATGAAGGGAAAAATGGAAATGAGAGTCTAGGGTCAAAGTATGTGGAAATGAGAGAGGGAGGTGTAGATGACAGAATACTAGAAAGCAAAGAAAATGTTTTAAATGACCAAGAAAAAGATTAAAAAATAAGAAAAGACAACCTGGGGAGAAGATGAGAGGGTTTTAGGTGGTGGGGGGTGTTGTTTTCTTTCCTGTGTGTTGATAAGGCAGGACAGGAAGGAAGCATCCCAGTGAGGACCAGTAAACTGCGCTCAGTGTGTCAGAGCCATTACTGCTGCATTGTTCTCCATCAGCCTCCACTGCTCCTGTCTTCATTATCTCACTGCTATTGTCTCAGGACCCTTAGGTGATGAGCCCAACGACCTGATGACAGCTACAGACACACATCCTCACAGAAACGGAGAGACAAAGGGACTGAATAGCAATGATCATGATGTGTGTGTGTGTGTGTGTGTGTGTGTGTGTGTGTGTGTGTGTGTGTGTGTGTGTGTGTGTGTGTGTGTGGTTACCACCCTCGGTTGAGCTACAGTAAAAAGGCCAAAACAGGACAGATGGCCACTGTCAAGTCTTTCTTCTCCTGGTATATATCTTGCTGTGTTTAACTCTCCTGTATGTGCTTTCATCACTTCTTTAAATCCTTTAATTTGTGACCGAGTGGCCAAACTCCTTCTGTCTCCACAACTCTTTATCTCAGGAAGGAGGACAACTTGAACACTGTTTTCTACTTTAAATTCAAAAAGAGTTGACCGGTTTAACTGCTGAACAGTGAGTATTTTTACTCTGACTCTCAAATATCTAATCTGTAGGAAGGAAAAAGTAATGCATTCTAAATCCCACTGACAAAGCGTAAGTATTATGAGCTAAATCTCACAAGTGAAAGCATTTATGGAGGAATGGACCCTGTCACTGCTGCATTATTATATACTTTACCATTGCATTACTATCAGTGCAACAGTGCATAAGCAGTGCTTCACTGTTGTCACTTGTTAGAAAAACGTAGAGGAAATTATTGAAGTAAAAGAAAGCAACACAAAAATTTGTGAAATTTAGAATCACCAATTATTATCAGCAATTTTTGGACTGTGGGAGGAATCCAGAGTACCCGGATTAAACCCACACATGTACAGGGAGAACATGCAAACTCCATGCAGAACCAGGGATCTTCTAGTGACAAAGCAAAAGTGGTAACCCTTGTGTGTGACATAAAGCTCAATCCAAAATGCAATCTTCATAATATATGGGAGTAAAAGACAGAGAGTAAAACAAAATAAATCCTCCAAGGACTGCACTGAAGTAAATGGACTCCTATCCCAGCATTGTCCACTCACACATGCATTGACACATACTTAAAGCTCTTCCAGTTATTGTTGTCATATACTAGTGTTTGAAATTTTTTGAAATTATGTCATGTGAATCACCAGCCCGATCTCACGGGGATTCGTGAAACTGTCACGTAAGTTTTAGTTTCGGTTTCATGTGCACCAACACGATTTCGTCATGTTTTTCGTGCCGCTCACCACGAAATGCGCACCATTGTATTTTAAACGGCGGACTTTTCGTGCCACTCAGAACGTATTTCAAAAGAATGTGTATATTATATTTTTAATGTAAAACCGTGGCGAATCCAACGCTATATTTTGCATGACATCGTCCCTAAACATAACCCTAACCATAACCCTAACCATAACCTAACCATAACCTAACCATAAGCCGGTGGTACACTTACCAATTTGCATAGGAATTTCAAGAATGTCCGGCGGCCGCAAACGCGATCACACAAGCAGTATACGCCGATGGACAGCTTAGATCGTCATGAATCCACCGGTATAAACCACTTTCAGATGTGATTACCACAGCGAAAAACATTTCGTGGTGAGCGGCACGAAAAACATGACGAAATCGTGTTGGTGCGCACGAAACCGAAACTAAAACTTACGTGACAGTTTCACGAATCCCCGTGAGACCGGGTTGGAATCACATATGCTGCTTGTAGTGTAAATTTTGGCATTTGACAAAAAACAAGAATCATCACCCAATAACAACACTTTTAACCATTGTTTTGGTTTTATGACCTGTAACTTGTCTCCACTCTCATAACATGTACAGCTACTTACTATACTGGACTGATTATAAAAAAAAATAAGAAGACATTTCTTACTAAGGTTTGTTATAAAGGGATAATGTATTATATTCGAGGTCTTCATGTTTACATGCTGACAAAAGGACATTGTTTGATTGAAGCTACCACTTCTCCTACATAATGAGTCCTGTTACCTGTTACAACAATCATGTAACTTTATTACATGTCACACTTGGCATGATGGTTCTCTTAAATATCAATGTGTGTCAGACTGTTCAACATTAGTTAAAGGCCTGTCAGATTATGCAATACATGCCTGGTGAATCTTAACGTTACAATGGAAATAGAAAAAGCAGAGAATATGTTAGTCCTTTCACCAGTTTGCTTTGGTTGATATATTATAGAGGCCAGTATATTTTAGCTCTCTGATTGCCTGGTTTGCCAATGCTGGATGTAGCAGTAGTGCCGCCATAGGATTTAGTGTGAAATGTCAGACTCTGAATTGTCAGACAGAATTGTGCCGCAGGTTGTCGTTTGTCCAAAAGCTCCAACTCATCTCTTTGTGAACATGTCTCCCAGTGTGATCTACAACAGCCACTCTGGACTGACAATCAAAGATTGAAGAGTGTTTTTCTCACAACTGCCATCTGAACATCGCACAGGTAAAGAGTCTTTATGTTGCAATATGTTTTTTGTTTTTTTGTAGCTTTACTGTTGGGAAGCTAGTCATTCCTAAAATAGCTGAATTAGCCCATTTACCCATAGGAGCTTCATGTAAAGACATGAATGAATGGAACCAAAAATGTCTATTAGCTGCACTTGAAAACATGCTTTGACAAGCTGCACAAATATAGGATTTATGATGCAAAATGATCTCAAAATGCTCTGTTTGTATGTCGGATGTGTCAATGCAACAAGTGTATGCAGTAACTTTCACAAGTCAGAATTCCATGTGACATTGTGTAATCAACATTAGAACCTGTAATTTCACAGTGGACCTGCAGAAGCAGCATCATGTCTGCGAGGATTTCAGTCAACAGGCCAACATGATCCAACTGCCATGGTGAGGATCATCACCGGTGACTACAGACAGGTCTATGGACACAAGTCAGACTAAAAGCAGTCTTCACAATGGAAGAGCCCTTCTTTGACATTCATTGGGTTGTTCACTGTGAATTAAAGTGCTTGGGGTCACACTGTAAACACCAAGTTTCCCTTTAATGTCCTGATGTGCTCCTTTTAGGCCGCTCTAACACAATCTTTGTGCTCCATCAGCCCTACTTGGCAGATTTGGTTCCCTCCAACTTCTTCAAGTTGAGATGTCACAATTTTGACACAGAAGCAGAAAAGCAACGTGCTTTGCAGATTCTGCTTCATGAGGTTACAGAGTGGGATTTCCTGGGAATGTTTTAAATGTGGAAGGAGCACTGGGAGCTCTGTTGGTGCTCAAAAAGACGACTTTCAACCAGTCTTACATTAGGTCGGTAGGTACAGTTTTTGCTTTAAATAGGTGCCAACTCTGAACTCTTGTTATCACATCAATTAAAAAATGTATGAAAAAGCTATATATTATATATATATTAAAGGACGCTGATTATGAAACACTATTGTACAGGACTGTATGTGATCGTAACAGTAGAGTAACTGGGAACTTTAAGCTCTCAGCAACAGTGAAAGACTGAATAGAGGAAATGCACTGCAGCTGATGTTTAACTTATCAAACACAGACAGATGTGTAACAAGCACTGAATGCAAAGCTGACAGGAATGTGTTTGAGTGTAACAATGTGTATGTGTGCGTCAGTCCATGCACTGCTGTGACTTAATGTGCACTGAACACCAAACCGGCCATGTGCCTTTTAGCAAGCACACAGCATGCCATTAGTTTCTGTGGTCTAGATCAAAACCACTGCTTGTCACAATACCCTGCTGTTTTAGTGCGCTCTCACATGGCTTTTTTTTTTTTTACTCGTTCAGTTTGAGGCTGACAGTGTTTCACTGTTTAAAATCTCCCTCTACTTTTCCCTTTTTTAGGGAAAGTTTGAGCCCCCCCTTGGAGAGCCTTTGAGACATAGCTATTTGGACAGCAAGTAGAGAGAATCAGAACTGCTTTTATTGCTCACTCCCCCTCCATATCTTTCTCTACCTCGCTATATCCATCTCTCCATCAGAGAGGGAGTGGACTGGGCAGAAGAGGAGGGGAGGGAGTGAGGTTGTGATGTGTTCTGTGCAGCCATAAATAAGTCTGTCCCCGCTCATACTTTATGGAATCCAGAGCCTCTTTATCCCTTCCATGTGTTCCCTATGAGCCAGGGCCCTGACCCCTGACCCCCAGGCTCTTGGTTCGGTTATCTCAGGCCCAAGAGAGACAATGTATGTGTGTGCGTCTGTGTGTGTGTCCGTGTGTGTGTGTGTTGGTGGGTGGAGTTGATCAAGGGTTGATTATCTCATGACCCAGTTCTCCCCTCCTCCCTGCGTCACCTTACCACCATCTTCATTTCACTGGCTATAAAGCACACACATACTCAGACACACACACCAGGTGGAGTGGTTCACTTCACAGATCACCTCCAGGCCAGTTTGACCTCAGTCATATCACACTTTTTTTTTTTTGTCTTTCTTTATAGCAGAAACACACACACACATGCACACACACTGTTCTGGCATTACTGTTTATGCTAAATGTCACATTAGGTTTGTCATGTTCTGTGCAGTCTGTTGTTAATGAAAAACTATGTAAATATGTTCTATTTTCTTTGACTGAGATAGCCTTATTTTATGTCATAAAAGAGGAGAGAAGCACATTTTCATGGCAGAAATAAGTTCAGACAAAGGTTTTTATGTCTGCTGTGTGGGTGTGGATTAGCAGCTGTGAGTGACAGTTGGGTCCTTGGCTCCTGAACTCATCTTGTGTTAAGCTTCTGTTTTAAAAATAACGGATTTTTCTCCAGACGCCCAATTCTACTGTGTTACACTCATGATCCCACAGTACTTCATAGGAGGCTGTCATACAGTATTTTGGTAAGTTTAATGTTTGTACTTGACTGCAATGTCTGTCCAGCTAGCACAATGTAGCTAAAATAGCTAAATCAATGAGAGTGCATTCCTCTACCACTCTACCCATTCAGAGTATCCAGGCTTCAAATGGAAAAGTTGGCACCGATCATAAGCTGCCGATCAAACTGCCTTCAAAGCTCCACCTCGCTACGTTCAGTTCATGTACAGACATTAGTTCAACCCAGACTGAACCCATGTCGGACTGGTGGACACTGGTCAAACCCACATCTTCACTCTTATATGAGACGCATCCAGCTCAGGTCACCAACATTTGCACAGATATTCCTGCCCAACCACGCACAGCATCTGAACTAAAGTGGAATGGTTTAGATTCCAAGGAAAGAACAATGTTAGTGCAGTCAACAATATGGAGCTGCTCCTGGAAATTATCCATTTTTTAGATTTGTGTGGTTTGTGGGATCCCTTTTTAAAGTAATGCTCTGCACACACCTCCTAATACAACCAACCACATTCTTGAAAGGTCAGTCATGCAAAAATATACCAGCGACAGACTCTTGCCCAATCCTGGTTTGAGGGGGTCATGAATGAGGATCAGCTGATGCAGAAACATCTACATGGGTAGACCTTGCAGCAGGTTTAATCTACACCAGTAGGACAACACCTTTAAAGTGCTGTCCTGTGGTTTTTACAAATCAAAATGTATTTCTAAACATACTCATTACTGAACAATGTTTAAATGTGAGCAATTTACATTACAATAATCCCCTTGAAATTTTTTTTTCTCCAGCACTTTGGTTTATGACCAAATAGTTGCAAAAGCTCATGATACTCTCGGCTGGTTCAGTGTGTACGTGGTGCTTATTAACAAATACTTCATACTGAACTAAAATGCTGGACATTTTAAACTTACAGTTCTGAGCATGTTAGCATTTGTTGTAGGTGAAATGTTAGCAGGCTGTAATGTGATTTTTTTTTTTCTTTGAGCTGCACAACCAAATGCAATTCACCTCATTTTTTCCCACTGTGATCCTCTATAGATTGTGTTGTGCAATTTACAATGATAAAGACAGCAATTTAGAAGTGCCTGTGTTTTTAACACAAGTTACCATGTGCGTTTGTTGAACTGCAGCCGAAGAAGATAAAACTTTAGAGTCAACTAATTTAGTTGCAAAAAATGTAAGGCAGTCAAAAACTTGAGCAGACAGAAGAATAATTGTGCTGTTGTTTCTGCAGAACTGCAGTTTCAATCACAGTAAAACCTAAATGGAGAATTTGTGGAGGAATGAAATCACACAAGAAAATAAGTGGCCAAGTAGTACTTCAGTTTTGACACTGAGCTTGCATGAATCTGGTTTAAGTGTATTGCACACCATTTCTTCAGTCATTCAGAGATTTCTGTTGGGGTTAGAAATACTTACATCATGATTCCTAATGCTGCCTAAGTTTTGTCAATATGATGAATGGCTTTTAAATATGCTTGTGTTTTCTCAAGCTGAAGCACATTGGCTTCTCTCATGCAGCCCTTTGATGCTGTTATCCATACAGTAATTCATCCACAGCGCATGGTCCTGGAGGCATTTGTCAGTTGATTGCATTTTTATAGCAACACTGGCTACAACACCCGCATATTATTTTTTCCTGTCCTTTACTATTTCCTGCCGAAATGGTGCAATTTTCCAACAGCAATCGCTATAGATAATCTTATCCCTCTCTAAGTATTATGTGCCATGGTCTACGCTGTGCTTGAGATGCTTGCCTTGCCAAGAATAAAAATGTCGAGGAAACGATGAATATGTGTAATTTTGAATGTGAAAACGATCCCAACGTAGTTACTAGGACACAATATGAGCACTAAAAGGGGTCAGCATTTTGAGCCCAAGCTTTTATGTTTGTGGTTTTAAATGCTTGAAAGTACTGATTTGATAGTGCCGTATTATTAACAGATGGAAACTCTTTGCCAGAATGATCCTTTAAATGTTCTCTTATGAGAAGGAGAGTTGCTTAGCCTACATGACCAAAGCAAAGGGCAAGTATTACGGGTGTGTAAAGTGTGTGTGTGTGTGTGTGTGTGTGTGTGTGTGTGTGTGTGTGTGTGTGTGTGTGTGTGTGTGTGTGTGTGTGTGTGTGTGTGTGTGTGTGTGTGAGCTCTGTCTTCGAGTTATAGCAGCAGGGAGGCCAAGGCTGCTTTGTGTCAACAGCACACAATCACTACTAGTTCACCTATGTACACACATTCACACACACACACACATACAGATGTCTGGCTCTTTTCGCGCCTCCTCCCAGGTTGCTCTGATCTGAGGGGAAAAGGGCTAAAGCTCAAAGGTGAAGGGTCGTCTTTACAGAGAGTGCTCTCCTTTTACCCTCGGTTCCTAATTAGGCTTTAATCAAGCTAATTAAGCTTTATTAACTGGCCAGGGGGGCTGGGACTGCTTAACCCAGGCCAGACCTCACCCCCATTTACAAGTTGCAGGGGGATTGAAGGTTGGGGGTCGGTGGATTGGGGGGAGAAGAGAATAGAAGTTACCCCCAAAATATGTGGCTTACTAACCCAGATGAGTCTAAGTTACATAACAGTGAAAAGGCAGAGACGGTGTGTGCACACATTCATATATGTGTATGCTACAAAAGTAGATGGAGACATCCATCACCTTGATGTATAAGCATTCACGCAAATACAGATAAAATAAAACCAAACTTTGGATACTTCTTCAGATGAAACAGCAGTATATCCATGTGTCATCCTGTGTCTCCGCTTATGTGTGTACTCACTGTCCAAGTGTGTGTGTGTGTGTGTGTGTGTGTGTGTGTGTGTGTGTGTGTGTGTGTGTGTGTGTGTGTGTGTGTGTGTGTGTGTGTGTGTGTGTGTGTGTGTGTGTGTCTCAGCCTCCCTCATGCTCTCTGACGTACCCAGTGTGAGTCCCGGGCCGCCGCAGACCTGTGGTCCAGAGAAAGGCCTCTTTGTGTCAGTATGGGACCGATTGGCCACTTCTGCACTCTTGGCGTCCCCTCAAGCCCTGGCCGACCTCCAGATCCAAGAACCAGGCCAGGCCTTGCATCTCTGTAGTCCATCCCAGACAAAGAACCTCTACACTGGGCTGACTCTTCTCTCAACTCCCCCTCCTGTCCCCTCCTTTCCAGCGCACACTGTGTTACAACAGTCAACCCAGCCATTAATGTTGACATCAATACCTTCCATTGATCCAAATGTAATTTTCCCCACTAATGCTTTATTTCCTATTGAATTATGTAATTTGCCTCTAAGTTCCTGAGGAGAATACGGCCTTTAATGATTTATTCAAGAGATGTTGCCGTGCACCCTGTTTTTCTTGGAAATAGCCGTTTCATTTGCATGTGTTTGAAAAGAAACACATAAACTGGAGTTTGAAGGTGACTTTGATTGTTTCCAGTAATTGGAAAATGTGAACTGTGTGTGCTACATCTGTGTTTAACTGCTTTATTTTAGCTCCATTTTTTCAAGCCATGCAAGTACATGTAATGCAGATTTAGTAGTACGCAAAGGTTTATATTTGTATACTTTATATATTACTATATTTTGCACACATTTTCTAAATAATACATTATGCAGAAAAAAATGTTGCCAGTAAACTTGCTACATGTTTTGATGTCCCATAAAGATGGGATTTAATTTGGAGAGGGTCAAACTTGCCACAAAGTCCCCCAGAGACAACACTAACTGAACCCATGGGACAGAGGTGAGAGGTGAGAGGTCATCCTTCTCTCCCTCCACTATGGAGTGAGATGTTCCAGTCACCGTCTACAACTGTTTTTCAGAGGTACCAGGTTTATTGGTCCACTCTTATTTTGTTGAAATATAAAATCTGTTGACAAAAAAAAATTATATTGCAGCAGCTGCAGTGCAGTGTTTTAAAACCTTGTGGGACACTCCTGAGGTTTTCTTGCAGGGAGCAAATTTCTTTGAATTTCCTTAGAGTCCCTGAAAAGCATCCAAAACTGATTTTTTCACTCCAAAAATAACTTTGCATCAGTTTGAAAATCAACTTTTCTTATGTGAGGACCAGCTGAGTGTGGATCATATTCAGGGTACTCATTTAGGTCTCATAAACCGTGCCAAAGTGTCTCTCAGGTACCAAACTGTAATGTGCATTCATTACAGAGTAACTATTATTCTGTCTACAGCCTGAAAAGTTTAACTTGCAGTTAGGAAAGTGCCTTCAAGCACTCGCCTTATGAAATTTTATGATTCATTGCAAAAACAAAAATTTTTTAAGGTAACTTCAGTTTAAAGTACTACCTTTGTTTGGAACCCTGTTTGGATTTTGTCATGCTCGCACATCTGGATTGAACAGTACAAGCTCGTTGGAGTGCTCGCAGAAGCACGCAAATTCTTTTATAGGGTGGATTTCCCCTCTTGGAGTGCCTGTGGAGCCCCTCTCCTCCAGAGGAAATCAGCCTGCTGGTGAAGGTTTTATCGCCTTAAATGTAGCCACAAATTGCTGCACCTCAATTATCTGAATCTCAACCAATAATTACTGTGCCACTCACTTGCATGGAGGAAGGGATTCACACATCAGGTGAGTATTGCGGCAGGCTTTTTCCCACCTCAGCATCATCCTTCGCTTCATTTTGCAGCGCCCCTCTCCTGCAGTTTGTTGACTTCAGTTTTCTCCATAATTTGCACACATGCATTCATTTTCCACAAGCTGAGAAAAAAGCTAAAGATACTCTCAAAATACCTGAACCTGAGGGCACTGATGAAGGGCACTTGATCAAGAGAATGAATGTCTTACCAGAGGAAGTGGTACGGCCCATTTCTGTGCAAAGGTACTGCAAGAATGAGTGGCAGACACATTAAATCTAACCACAGCTGGCAGGACACTGGGCTTCCTAACACTAATCCTCAGGAATGTGAGGAAATTCCTGGACACACACACGCAGGCACGCACACACATACGCACACGCATGCACACACACATGCACACACACATATTTAGAGGAGTGAAGACAAGGAGAATCTCACAGGGAACTCTGTACTCCTCCTCTTGGTCTAATAGCAAATCATTATTCCCCTATAACCCCTTAGCATAACATGTCAGTCTTCCTCTATGCAGACAGGATAGTATATCCTTTTTATGTGTATATGCATTTGTGTGTCTGTGTGTGGAGTTGGGGTTTCCCCATAGCTGCATGGCTGCCAATAGGCCTGTACATGTGATTTATTGGTATATGTTTGTTAGTAAGCTCTATCGCACATTTAAAGCAGCATCCTCTCCAAAACTCCATTAAATCACATGTGTGGACACTTGCAAGAATTTTCACAAGCTTTCTGAAGGCACATGCACAGATGCACGCACACACCAGTCACTGTCTCGTGCACATAGAGCGGGAAGGCATGGAAAAATCTCCCCTCACAATCGCAATTCCACACCTTTATTGTTGTTGTCAGGCCCGTCAGACACGGCTGTCTATGGATATGGGCAGGGCAGGGCAGGGACTGGATTCACTGTATTGTGTAGAGAATAGGGGGTATGAGCTACACCCGCACATCCATTCTCCGTTCCACCAAACAGGTTCTCTCATCCGTCACGTCACCCCTCTCAACAAGCAGGCCTCCCCTGCTACCTCCGATCCTCCCTTCAGGAAGAATAAAACAGGTCCAGAAAGAGAGGAGGGGGAGTACATGGGGGGATGACAAAGAGAAATGGATTTAAGTTACACACAAACCAGTAGAGGCCACTGCCACCCATTTCCGGCCTTGGGACAAACATCGGCGTCACTGAGACAGAATGGGTGCACTTCACTGGCTCTGCTAAAAATAGGACATCTGGTCGACATTCATTACTTAATAACCACAGTTACATATGCACTCACGCACATGCAAGGACAAAAAAACACATCCAGGTCAATGTTTCTACCAGACTGTATTTCTTGAAAGCCTCTGAAACTGCATTTAGACCACCATGTGACACCTGATGTGTTCTTTGAAATCCAGGCCGATAAGATTCTTTTGAGGTATATATAACCACACGTGTAAACATGCATCACGGACAATGCATGATATATACCAAAGATCATTTTCTATTGTACTGTATGGACTGCATGCCAGCTCCCACCCAACCACAGAAACAGAAAAAAGAGACAGAGCCCAGTTGGTTTCACTTATTAACCCAAATGAAGTGAGATTATGTTACCAGAAATGGTAAGAACAGCAGGTTTTGCTTAGTGCTTGGCACATACAGCACGGATGCTGGAGAAAAATGGTTCAAAACAGACCTTGACTCAGTCAATGAGCTAACCAGAGAGCAGTGTGTCACAACTCATACACCCCATTTCATCAGATTCCACAAGAACGTACATTGTAAATTTTCTAAAAGGATGACATCGAGCTACACGCATTTCTTTAGGCTAGTTTGTTTGTGCAGAACAGAAAGCTTAAGAGGTTATAGTGTCTGACTTAATTTTCATACAGTGATTAGAGTTCTACCTGTTGACTGCAGATCTTGGCATTGACTGTAATGATTAGAAAACGCTATGCTGATGTCCTCATCAGAGCAGGGCTGTACACTACAGCAGCTGTTCTCAAGTTGGCCTACTTACAACAGAAGTGTTAAACAGATGGACACATCACTAAATTAAAATGTCTTTATTCCCATTAACGGTCAGATGTACCTGTTAAGTTACTATCTGAATCTACTGACAAAGCTAATGTTAGCTTGCTAATATATAACCCGTTTAGACTATAAAGAATAGGTGCTGTAAAATGTGGTCGACATTTGACAGGACTCTGGATCAAAATGCTGTGAATAAGTGAAAGATTAAATCAGCAATTTTAATTCAATATAGTTTTGGTCAAAGTCAGAGGGAGCGGGACGGATGGTAAATCTGGCACATGATAACTATCTAAATATGCTAACTAGCAAAACATCAGTGGTCTTTCTCTTGAAACACAGACCACCTTTACATTAGTGTCATTACATTTCAAACTCATTGTTTGTATTTGCTGAAAGGACAGTCACTTCTGTACCACTTTCACAATAGAAA
Organism: Acanthochromis polyacanthus; assembly: GCF_021347895.1. NCBI lineage: Eukaryota > Metazoa > Chordata > Actinopteri > Pomacentridae > Acanthochromis > Acanthochromis polyacanthus. The sequence goes on from NC_067127.1 coordinate 24,763,048, forward strand.
CAGCTATTGTACATCCACAGGGAGCATTATCCGTCACCTCTGAAGCTGACCAATTCTACTTCACTTGCTTAATGTTTTAGGAAGTGTAACAAAGACAGGTTTTCTACTGAGTACTTTAATGGAAAACACTGTTGGGAATGTTGAAAACGTTCCTCAGCTCTGATCTGAGAAACTTCTGGATTCCCACTGGATCACCATGACCTGGATGACTGAGAACCTAAAAAACCAAAAGCGATTTTAGTGTTTTTTTAACGGTAGGTGATAGGTGCCCATCATCAAAACATCAAACTGTAGTTGTTTCACGTTGTTTTTTCTATTTGACCCTCATAAACTGTTACAGTTATTGCACTTATGTTATAACTCTTAATTCTAAAGAACATTCAATTTGATCTTTGCTATGTACAGATGTTTCCCACTTTGAAAATTACACATTTAACATCCTTCCTAGCTTATACAACATAGTGCAAGCATTGCAAGCATTAAAGAATCCTTTTTTATTTTAACCTGACATGTTTTCTATAAATGTGCTTATTTTGGCTCTATGAATGCAATAATGGTGCCACATGAGTTTTTGAAGCCACTTTCCAAAACTAGCTAGTAGTTACTAAGAAGTTAGAAAGGACTCCACACTCAAATCCAATCCAGGTGTTTCTTCCTGCTGTTTACTGTAAGTTCCACTGAAGACGGAAAACTGATTAGATTGACTAGCACAGCCAAGTGCACCGCAGGTCCTAATGGCTTTTCAATGAGGGAACTGAGACAAATCAGTGATTAGAAGGAGGGGGGGTTATGGGATTGCTTGGGAATGATGCTACAAATTTTTCTGTCTTACATACATGATTTTGTTGAGGAACAGCCTCTCCTTGGCATACTTTTGCTCATAATTTGTGTTTATGGCTTTCCCTTGTGTATGTATTCTACGCGCCTTGCATGCATAATTATGCACATGCATGACCATTCATTTCTTTCTTTTAATAGCTTGTGGGCAGATGTCTGTGTGTGTGTGTATTGTCCAAGTCAAGTGGGGGTTCAGGGGTGGGTGTGGCTACCCCCACCTTCTCTCCAGGTCACCTGCTTTACAGGGCAGCATTCCCTCATATTCCCTCGTTTGGAGGCCATTAGAGAGGAAATGGGGCCGCCAGCTATCTGACCTTCCTCCCCTTCCTCTCCTCCATTTCTGTCCAAACTCCCCCTAAGCTCTCAGTATCCCGTCATCACCCCACATCCACCCCCCTTTTCTCTGTGTTTTCACAGTGTTAACAATCAAGCCATGGCCCTGAGTGTTCCGGGGGCCTAATTGGGCCGACTGCTGGCGTTGATTGTGATGGATGGAGGTGGGGCCGGAGCCAGGGCCCGCTGTGGACGCTTCTTTCATCTGCCTGCTCCGGCCTGTTGCACAAGAAGGGGTTAGAGAAGATGAAGAATACTGCTGCGTCCTGGGTGCTGAGTATCAGACAACGGCCCTGAGACTGCTGCTGTAGAGGAACACTCTGAAAATCTCTTTTGAGTGACAAATACACGCCGTTTTCATATATGAGGTACATTTGACAAAAAACAGCATAGTCGAATACAGCAAGATGTTGTGTTATCATCATTTTGAGGGATGTAGTTTGCAGCCCTAGGGAACTACATACTACAAACTGCTGTTGTAGTAAACGTTGATTAATAGAAGTGACCAGACACCTTCTGTTGCTACAAGAAGTTCAACTTTTTTTGCTGGGTGACCCTGCACTATTTTCCTGATTGGCAGCGTTATCGCATCAACGGACTAATGTCATTTTAATTCAGTTCAATTCAATTCAACTCAATACATTTTATTTATATTTGGAGACTTCACAACATAAGCCACTTCAGATAGCAGGGTCAAAACTGTCCAAAAATCACCTGCCACCTGCCTTGCCCAGTTGGTGTAAAAGTGAAGGGAAAAGAGAAAAGGAAAGCAGAGAAAAACAGACAACACATATGCGAACAATAAGCACTGAGGAGGTTGGTTGATGCTAGACGTACCTGCAGAGAGGAAAAAAGACAAAACTATGGGAGAAAGAAGGCATAAAGTTCATGACATGGCAATAGTGGCATATACCGATCGGGCAGAGCATTATGAATACCGGCCTGATATTGTGTTTGTCCCCTTCATGCTGCCAAAACTCCTCTGACCCAATGGGGCACGGAACCAGGACCTCTGGGGATGTCCTATGGCACCAGGATGATGGCAGTCAATTCTGTGGGTCCTGTGAGTTGTAGGTGGGACCTACCTAGATCAGACTTATCCTGGGACATCCCACAGATGCTCAATAAGATTTGGATCAGGGGAGTGTGAAATCAAGGCCTGCTGTTGCCATCGGGGAGTTGGAGGTTGCTTGACGTGCAGTGTTTAGGTGGGTGGTACATGTCAAACATCCACATGCATATCAGGACTCAAGGTTTCCAAACAAAACATTGCTTTATGACAAGACGATCAATGTTATTCGTGTCACCTATCAGTGGTCATAATGTTTTGGTTGACTGGTATATAAACGCACTGGGGGAGTGAACAACAGGAGAGTAGTGGTTCTAGCCTAGACCTATAGCAACATAACTAATGGATGGTTCAGAGTCCCCTGAGCAGCCTTAACTGCTTGTTTTATGAAAAAGTGAAGTTTAAAGCCTAATCGTAAAACACCTAAACTGTCAGCTGGTTCGACAGGAGAAGAGTGTGATAGGAAGGATCTGCCTCCCACTCCACTTTTGGAAACTCTGTGAACCACAAGTAAGCCTGCAGCCTGAAAAGTAAGCGTTCAGTGGGAATAATTTGGTGCTATGAGGTGTTTGAGTTAAGATGCAGCTTGGTCATTCAGGGCTTGTATAAGAAGAGAAGGATTTCCAATTTTGTTTTGGATTCAAGACAAGCTAATATGCGAGCTATATGGCCTGTTTTGCTAGTTCCTGTCAGTACTCACGCTGTAGCATTTTAGTTCAACTGGAGGCTTTTCAGAGCGTTATTGAGACATCATGATAATAAGGAATTATAGTAGTCCAGTAGCCAGAACAAATGCATGAACTATTCTTTCTGTGGGATTTTCTGCAGGTCAAGGATTCTGATGGCAACCCAAGATTAATTCAATTCAATTCAATTTTATTTATATAGCGTCAATTACAGTCAAATTGTCTCAAGACGCTTTACAGAACCCATATGCCTGGCCCCCAGAGCAAGCCCAAAGGCGACAGTGGCAAGGAAAACACCCTTTTAACAGGGAAAAAACCTCAAGCAGAACCCGGCTCTATATAGGGGGGACCCATCTGCCTGCTGGCCGGGCGGGTTGAGAGGGACAGAGGAGGGCAAGGGGGAGGGATGGGAGGAGAGGGTGAGGGGTGGGAAAAAAGATTAGGGCACCAGAAAACTTTTTCAAACTGCAGCACAAGCCACTTCTTTTCCTTATATCCACAGTGTGTTTAAAAAAAGACAGATTTGCCATTAAAGGCTAAATGGAAGTTTGGAGCTATGAGTGGTCTACAAATAGGAAATTGATTAAAGGAACCAGCCCTGCAGGTTTTTCAAGCGTGATTTGCCTTTTTATACATAAATGTACAGAGATTATTTCTGAAACAGTGCTAAACCACTTGTCTAGACAGACACAGTTTTTCCTTTGAAACACCTTTTTAAAAATATAACTGTATGAGTGTGGATGTAGCCTCAGGGGCATTTCTACTCGGCTCTCTGTTAACATCTGGCCTCAGTTATCCCCCTCCAGATGGAGTCTTGTGACAGAACTTGTCAGAGGCATTGCATCATCACAGACTTGCCAAACTAGTTCCTTCATGTCATATTTCAGTCCCACCTAAATCCCTTTACTTGTGATACACAGCCTACGTTGTACATTGCACTGTACTGTCAGAATTTTGATTTATGTACAAGCTATCTTCTTCCCATCCACTTCTCACCGTCACAGACCATACACGTGCAACAACCCAGGTGCACCCAGAACATTTCACGTGAAGCCGAATCTTATTATTCAGTAGACTGAACGTCATTGCCGAGGGCTTCCCAGAGATGCTGCTGAAAACAGATCTGATGATTTGATCTGACCTTGTGCTACCACATTAAGACATGACAGCAGGCCAGCATATTGCTCCTCTGTGATTTTTTTTTTTTTTTTTTTTGTTCTGTAGAGGTAGACGGCTGTGGTTAGGCAATGAGCTCTTTTGAAATTTGGCCAGCGTTACCTGTGTTTGTACAGCACTTAGGGCTATTGGCGGCTTGCAAACCATTTGCTTATCTTTGAGGTGAGTAATGTGTGTTTGTCTGTGTCTGTGGTTGCAGCCTGGCCCTGACTGAAGTCATCAATCACCACAACCCTGGGGCTGATTGACTCACCGTGTCCTATAGAGGGTGGTTGTCCTGGCATTAAGAGCAGGAGAGTGCATGTTAGAGAGAAATGCAGATAAACATGCATGCATTCAGGTAAAGCCTGTCTGTGTACAGTATGTGGGTTATAGAGGCTACATCAGGGTAGTCATTCTCATTTGTGAAATCAAAGATGTGGTTGAACTCTGCCATGCGATCAGAACAGCTATAGTTTGAATAATGCCTTTGCTGACAACAGAACCATTGTGCAATGTGTTTACAAGGTGACGTAAACAAAGCAGAGAGAAAGGCTTCTACATGCACCTTGATCTGGTCATCACATGCTTTCAATAAGCCTGCAACTTCTCATATGTCCACTCCTGTATCCTCAACATTGGCAGGGTTGAGCTGGAAAGTAAATCTGTGGTGGAGAAGCGATATGAATTTGCCAATATTATTCATTAATCTTAGTGTGCAATGCAGATTTCAGTCTTGCACATCAAAGAAAGTTTCCTAAAGAACCAGTGGTGGCTTCCAAACTAGTTGTCACATTACAAGTCCAGCTCACAAATCTTTCTGCTGTCAGACAATGTGCATGAAAACAGTCTTCTACTGTATAATAATTTTACTGAGTGCAGCGAGACATCCAATCTGTCAGAGAAAAAGTATAGATATTTTGAGAAAGAGAAACTGCTTTTTGTGCAGACTGATGACTGATGTGCCCATTGCGCACCAAGTGAATGCCACATATCTCCTGACCATTGACTTTATACAAAATATGGATGAAGATTTTGTGATGTCAACCAAGGTATTCTGAATAGATGAATTGAAGCTCAGTGTGGTGGCTTAATCTGTAACCATCTTGACAATATCTGACTTCTTCTAATTTAATCCACAAATGAGCATAAAAATGGAGTCTGAGTGGAGCTGAGGCGGGCCATGCAAACATCTTTAGACCTCAGACTCTCCAGCGATGACACCTAGCTGTCACTCAAAGCAGCAATATTTTAAATTATGCATAACTTTAAGCCTTAATGCAATTTAAGAGGTCAGTACAAGTGGGACCACTGGGTATAGTCACCAAAATGAAAAATATGTATGGCTTTTAGATCTTCAAAAAACAAATGTTGTTGATAATAACATAAACCCACATCAAACTCATGGTGACTGACTGATGTCAGCTTTGACTTATAGTATTGAATTCACCTTCTTTTGTTTCAAAAAGCTAAGTACAGTTACATTCAGGCAGATTTCTGTACAGAATATGCCATGTTTGAATTGCCCTTTGAGATGTATATAAATATTACTAATTGTCTGCTTAATGATAAACTCTCTAAAGTTATGGTTTACTGGGAAAAAAAATCTGAACCAAATTCTAACGTGTCAGTGAAAAAAACTTTTATTTGATGTTTTATATGTGGAGGTCCACATTTGTTTTTTAAATATTTATCTGACTGAAATTTGCAATGACAAGCGGATGATTTTCCATGGCACTTGAACATATATTTTAACAATTTTGGACAGACATACTTTCCAGTGGATGAATCCTAGAGACTTTGTTAGTTCCCCTGGTTTTGAAAGCTGTCATCCAGTAAATAAAGTATCACAACAACTATGGGATGAATCTTCTTTAAATTAACAACACATATTCAAGGTCACAGTTTCATTGGTATCCGTGTCTGGTCAAAGTTCTCACTTGCGCAGTCAATTTTTTCAAAATCTGTAATTGATTGGGACACGCTTTTGTACAGATATCCATGGAACCCAGATGATGTACCCTGATGACTTTCATGATCATCCGGTTTTCTTTTTTTTTTTGTTTAATGAAATTTCTCAATAACTGTTGTAAAAACAAACTTTCTTGATCCTGAAAAACTTTCCATTTGTTGCAATCATTTGGTCAAAAGGTCATTCTTATGCAGTACTTTGGTTTATGACCAAGTACATGAAAAACTCATCACATTCTCATCAGTCTCAGCTGTACTTTATGTTTAGTGCTAATTAGCAAACGATGTCATGCTATAGCTAAGCATTGTAACTTTGGTCATATGAAACATTAAACCTGCTAAAACTCAACATGCAAGAATTGTAAGCATGTTAGTATTTAGCTCAAGTACAACCTGACTGAGCTGCTAGCTTAGCTGTAGAGTCTCAACAGAGATTTGGGATAAGTATAATCAGCCATGTTCCTTTCAGACTACGTGTTGAATGTAACGTCTCAATCACAGTGAGGGATTCTCAGCTGTGTTAGCACAGTGACAGAGGGTGTAAATCACATCAATGGCACCAGGCAGGATACAGAAATAACACTGCAAAGTGCAGTGTAGATCTGAGTGTGAAGTGTGTTTATGTGCTTGTGTCTATTTGTGTGGTTGTCAAAGTCCACATAATGGCGTGGTAAGCTGGGTGTCCCCCAACAATTGGTTCATGTTTTGACCAGCTATATATCTCTGAACAAGATATTTGGCATCCCATATAAATGTGCAGTCAAATATTTAAGTTGGCAGCCAGTGTTTTTCCATAACCAAAAATACGGTTATTAAATCAAGAGTCTTTCCTCAGCATCATTACATTATACCGTATATGTGACACATTAAAAATTGGCACATGGCCACTCTAACTTATAGATTTTTTTAAAAACCTGTTGCTATTTGCTCTCGATATTTAGACCGCTGGTTACAGAGATGGAAAGGAAAATCAAAAACAAATCGGTCTGATAAATCTTGGGTACAAATTAAAGCTTCTTGTTTTATGTGTTTGGAAAGCCATATATAATTTCACTTTAAGAGCATGTGATTTTAGCTGAAGTTAAACCTTACTTGTGGTCATATTTGTATTGCTTTTACAGTACAATTTAAACATACTGTCCAGATGCAACAAAACAGGCATTTATCCACATTCACTGTATATTGTGTCTTCAAACTAAACAGTGTGCCTGGAAATGGAGGCAAACACAAAAGAGTCAGAAAAAGGAAACAAAAACTTTGTCAGCACACTTCGATATTTATATTTACACTCTCACACTCGCACACATATGCACTGAGGATCTGGCCGAGGTATTAAAGTCGCCTCAACGCTTGCTTTTTATCCGCTTTCTTCTTCCCCGCTACGTTGCTGCTGCTACTGCTGCTGCTGTTGCTGCAGGTGGTGCTAGCTCCGTTAGCGCCGTTGCCCAGAGACCTGCTCTGGCAATGATCCACCACAATCTTGCTTGCTTGATAAACCTAAAAATAAGTTAAGTAAATTGAACAATCTCAAATAAAAGCATTGAAAAATATTCACGAACAGCAATGGCCCTTCATTGTCAAAGTTGCAAAAATAAACATGCAGTCAGGCTAAAAACGCAGGCTAAAAGATTTGAAGGAGGAAAGAAACTCTAAACTCCCATTTTAGTCCAATGTTTTGTCACCCCATCATACCACAGAGTCCTCCTCTCAATATTTTGCATAGGGAGGAAAGTGTGACAAGCCAAAAGGTTGTTTTTCATTGTCATTTTTAGACAAATTGAAAATTTGTGGGTGTTTAGACTATAGCAACCGACCATGTGGAACCTCTTTCAGGGATGTTTTGAGGGCAGAAAAAAAGTGCCTACACCAAAGCAGGTATTTCTGAGTGATACTAAAACACCGCTGTGTGGATCTCAGTGCTAACTGGTTCAACTTAGAGAAGACAACAAGCACCATTGGCAGCAGCACATCTGGTTTTCAACCAGCCAAAAGCAACATGTCACCCTGCTGTTCAGTTTGCTTCACTGGCTTCCAGTTGCTACCTGCATAAAATTCAAAACCGTGACTCTTGCATTGAAAACTACAATGAAAACAGCTCCCTCCAACCTGAACTCTCTCATTCAGGTCGACACTCCCTCCCGCTCACTATGCTCAGCCAACAAAAGGCACCTGATACAACCATCACAACAGAGCCAGTCCATAGCTAGACTCTTCTCCTCTGTGGTTCCCTGGCGGTGGAACAAGTTACCAAACTCTGTTCAATCTGCAGAGTCTCTCAGTCTTAAAGAAAAGATTAAACACCCAGCTTTTCACTGACGACTTACTTCACGGACTACTAAAAAGTATATACATATACACCAATAAGCCAAAACATTATGACCACTGACAGGTATAGTGAATAACATCGATTGTCTTGTTAGAATGTAACATTCTACTGGGAAACCTTGAGTCCTGATATTCATGCGGCTGTTTGACATGTACCACCCACTGAAACACTGTAGTTCAAGCAACCCCTCCAACCCCCGACACCTCGTGGCAACAGCAGTCCTCGATATCAGTTGCCACTCTCAGCAGGATAATGCACCCTGACACATCGCAAAAACTGCTCAGGAGTGGCCCAAGGTACGCGACAGAGCTAAGGTGTTCACCCAGGTTCCACACTCCACAGATTCAAATCTTATTGAGCATCTGTGGGATGTGCCAGGGTAAGTCTGATCTCGGTAGGTCCCACCTTACAACCCACAGGACCCACAGAATCCACTTCCACCATCCCAGTACCACAGGACATCCCCAGAGGTACTGGTTCCATGCTACACTGGGACAGAGGAGTTTTAGCTGCATGAAGGAGAACAACACAATATTAGGCAGGTGCTCATAATGTTTTGCCTGATTGGTGTATAATATATTCCTATTACCTTCTATGCTGCCTGTAGGCACCAAGGTCCTATTATCACACTTAAACTTGTTTTATGACACTTATCCAGGTTGTTTTCTCCTGACTAGATCATTGCTTGTGCTGTAGCTACTCCCAAATGTACGTCGCTTTGGAAAAAAGTGTCTGCTAATTGAAATTGCCGAATTGTAGATTTTTTTCTGTCCTCTCAATGTTCTTGCTCAGCGGCGTTCTCTCCAACATTGCTTCCATCAATGTAAAATTCACTACATAGACTAACATAACAAATCTGTCACACTGACATGCACCTATGGGTAAGAACTATAGCTTTTGTTGTTCTTTATGGCAGGGCAGTCTTCTATTTGAGATAGATAGAGACAGAAAAAAGAAAAAAGCTTAACTGCAGCTGTGTATCTTACCAACTTTTTGCAGAAGTGCTTTTTGTTTCCAATTCATCTGCTAATCAAGTCCACAATCTTTACTGTGACTGCTTATTAGTACCATTCTTCATGTAATCGCGGCCATACGGCAGCGCTACAGTTTAATGTTTTGGACTTGTGTTGATGGAAAAAGCAAGAACTTCAGCATATTGTGAAACGTGAATTCGACAATAGATGGAGAAACTGGGAAAATAATATATGGAAACGCCTAATATCTGTATAGAAAAAATACAGACGTGATTTCTGATGCTCAACCACTATGCCTACTTTGCACTGAAAATAAAAACCAGAATGAACCGACTGAATATTTATTGAATAATCCAGTCCTACTAAATGCAACAACAGTGTAAAATACACTTTCATATCTGTCTATAAAGTTGGATACCTCTTCTATAACAGTAACAAAAATGTTGAATATTAAGTTTCTCAAAAGTAGTGTCCTTTGCAGTGTTCTTGTACTATACTGCACTGTAATTTACAAATGCTGAAATTTTTCTTTCCCACGTTGTATAACACTGAAAATTAATCGGACAAATCTGAACCAAGGGATGAGGTGAAACTCTACAATGACTTTTTATACAGATCTAGGAGTCCTCAGCCAGCAGCCTGTCTGAGCATCTGTTTTGTTGGAGTTGAACTTGAAAACATTTGACAGCAGGTATCTGGAGGCCTCTAAACTTCTGCTTCCTGCCCCAGGCCTGCAGAGCTCCTCAGCTCTCATTTGTTCCGTATCGGAGTCGTATAAACTCTCATCACACTGGGATCTGTATGAAAATAAACAGCCGGGCAGGGAAGCAGCCATACTGACGTCAAGGAAGAGGACAGAATCTGATCAAAAACACAGCAGAGAGGAGGGCGTCTGTGGTGTGACGTGACAGACAGACAGGATTTTATTAGTGGAAACCTATGGTAAAAGATAATAGATTATCAGATCCTAGATTTGATTTACAGCTACTGTTGAGGTGGCACTGAGCACTGCACTTATTCTTGCTGTACTTCCTGAAAGGCGGCACTACACTTTAGGTCTGTGCAGGGTATCTCCCAGGTGTGTGTGTGTGTTTCAGTGTTTGAATGTAACCCGAGGGGAGCAGCCCTGCTGACGTCAGGGAGGAGAGGAGGATCTAATCAGAACCACACACAACAGCTGAAGAGGATAAAGAATTGGAACGGGAGCTGATCTATATTCAGATTTGGATCTGATATCTGAGGAATGGCTAGGGAAAAGGTTCCAAGTTAAATCTGGGCTGAAGGGAAAGGAAAAGAAAGCTGAATGTGAAACCTTTCAATTGGTAGAATCCCTGTGGTGTGGTGTAAAGTGTGTGTGATGTATATACGTGTACGTGTGATATTATCCAGATGCCTCACTACTCAACACTTCGTCTGTGGTGTTGATAGGGGTGGGTGGGGCCTGCAGGTTGGAGTGACGGGTCAGCCACTCGAAGGGATCTGACAGGAGGCCAGTGGTTATCTCACTGACCTGCTGACAACGACACACTCACACTGAAACACACACACACAGCACGTGTGTATTCCCTCCTGCAAACTGTATTTTTGTACTGTACATGGATGCTGTTTTATAGAACAATGAGCTAAAATATTCAGAAAATCCCAGCCTAATATGCTGCTTGTCCTTAGTGAACCACCAAAACAGGTCTGACCTGTCAAAGTATGGACTCTACAAGGCGTCTGAAGGTGTCCTGACCTGTCAAAGTATGGACTCTACAAGGCGTCTGAAGGTGTCCTGTGGTATCTGGCACCAAGATGTTAGTAGCAGATCCTGGAAGTTGAGAGTTGCAGCCGCCACAGATCAGGCTGGCTCCAGCACATTCTCCAGCACCCTTTTGCCAGATCGCATCACAAGCCTAGCCACTTTTCAAATATGTCCTCAACCATTAGTCTGGCCATATCGATTTGGTCCTCATCAAAGTAGCTCAGTTCATTAGACCAACTGTTCCCTTACTTTTTAATATATCCCAGACTTTGATATACACACGTGGACAAAATTGTTGGTACCCCTCAGTTAAAGAAGGAAAAACCCACAATTCTCACTGAAATCACTTGAAACTCACAAAAGTAACAATAAATAAAAATTTATTGAAAATTAAATAATCAAAAACAGCCATTACTTTTGAATTGTTGATTAACATAATTATTTAAAAAACAAACTAATGAAACAGGCCTGGACAAAAATGATGGTACCTCTATAAAAGATTGAAAACTATTTGACCAGAGTGACATGATTAACTCAGGTGTGTCATTTAATTGACATCACAGGTGTTTCCAAACTCATAATCAGTCAGTCTGCCTATTTAAAGGGAGACAAGTAGTCACCCTGCTGTTTGGTGAAAAGGTGTGTACCACACTGAACATGGACAACAGAAAGCGAAGGAGAGAATTGTCCCAGGACATCCGAAAAAAAATGATAGACAAACATCTTAAAGGTAAAGGCTATAAGACCATCTCTAAACAGCTTGAAGTTCCTGTGACAACAGTGGCTCATATTATTCAGAAGTTCAAGACCCACGGGACAGTAGCCAACCTCCCTGGACGTGGCCGCAAGAGGAAAATTGATGACAAATTGAAGAGACGGATCGTTGGAATTGTATCCAAAGAGCCCAGAGCAACCTCCAAAGAAATTAAAGGTGAACTCCAAGGCCAAGGTACATCAGTGTCAGATCGCACCATTCGTCGTTGTTTGAGCCAAAGTGGACTTCATGGGAGACGACCAAGGAGGACACCACTGCTGAAAAAAACTCATAAAAAAGCGAGAGTGGAATTTGCAAAAATGCATGTTGACAAGCCACAAAGCTTCTGGGAGAATGTCCTTTGGACAGATGAGACCAAACTGGAGCTTTTTGGTAAGGCACATCAACTCTATGTTCATAGACTCAAAAACCAAGCATACGAAGAAAAGAACACTGTCCCTACGGTGAAACATGGAGGAGGCTCAGTAATGTTTTGGGGCTGCTTTGCTGCATCTGGCACAGGGTGTCTTGAAAGTGTGCAAGGTACGATGAAATCTGAAGACTATCAAGGCATTCTGGAGAGAAATGTGCTGCCTAGTGTCAGAAAGCTTGGTCTCAGTCGCAGGTCATGGGTCTTCCAACAGGACAACGATCCAAAACACACAGCCAAAAACACCCAAGAATGGCTGAGAGAAAAGCGTTGGACTATTCTAAAGTGGCCTTCTATGAGCCCAGATCTGAATCCCATTGAACATATGTGGAAGGAGCTGAAACATGCCATTTGGAGAAGACACCCATCAAACCTGAGACAACTGGAGCTGTTTGCTCATGAGGAGTGGGCCAAAATACCTGTTGACAGCTGCAGAACGCTCATTGACAAATACAGAAATCGTTTAATTGCAGTGATTGCCTCAAAAGGTTGTGCAACAAAATATGAAGTTATGGGTACCATCATTTTTGTCCAGCCCTATTTCATTAGTTTGTTTTTTTAAATAATTATGTTAATCAACAATTCAAAAGTGATGGCTGATTTTGATTATTTAATTTTCAATAAATTTTTATTTATTGTTACTTTTGTGAGTTTCAAGTGATTTCAGTGAGAATTGTGGGTTTTTCCTCCTTTAACTGAGGGGTACCAACAATTTTGTCCACGTGTGTAAGCTCTTGGTACAAGACAGTCAGTGTTATTTATTTTATCTTTGTATGCACATTATGTTTTTGCTCAGTGGTGCTCAGCTTTATGTATTAGTGCTTTTCCATAAAATGCTTCAGGAACTTTAATTTCCCAAGTACTAATGACCAGGAACCTTTTCCCCACCAACAGAAGATTAAGCAAATTAGTTTGCTGATGTTTCAAACACGTCAGTTTCACTCTCGACAAAGTTTGGACATTTCTTTTTAGATCTATTAGTCTTAAAAGCTCTTGGGCTGCCCTGTCCTAATTATAGGTGGCTTGCAAATGACGTCACATCCGCCTCATTACCTATGCATATCATGAAGTGGTGGTCAGCGGAGCTGATTGTTGATTGCAGCGAGCGTGGCTAACGTTCACTCATCGGTCAAAAATGCCTTTTGCGTGTGTTGTTTTAGGTTGTTCTAATCGATCAAATCGTGAAATTGATAAAGGATACTTCAGGGTTCCTTGTGAAGAGATTAATAAAGGGCCTTGCACTAAGGATTTTACGAACAGACGCAGAGAAAAATGGCTCGCTAACATTTCCTTAAGTTCGAAGGGAGCGGAGTCAAAGAATGCCAGAGTCTGTGGCGATCACTTCGTTAAAGGTTAGTGAATTATTATTATATACATGCTTAGAGCCTTTCTGTGTTGGTTTTAAGACCCATTCTTTAAAGATTGGTAACACTAACTTCCCACTTAACAAGCTAACGTTCGCTGTTTTTAGCTTGTTTACTGTCACAAAACTGTCACATTGAAGGATTATTTACCCTGTCATGCAGTCGCAGTGCACGGTTAGAAATAATAACCGTGCACTGCGACTCATCTTCTTTTATCAACAACCAGGTATGAGTTGGTGTTTTTGATAAACATTGTGAATGTTTCACCTGAAAAGAACAGCAGAAACACGTTTTAGCATCCACTGAGCTAACACACCTAGCAAGTACAAGTTTACATAAATCGTTACTTACGCGGCTTTTTATGATGCAGGATTTGTCTTTCAGGATCTTAACTCCGACTTCTTTAACCCATCCACAGACAAAGAAATTGTATGAATCCATGCTTTTCCAAGCCTTCATTTGTTTAGCAGTGCAAAAGCTTGTTTGTAGCACCAGATAGTTTGGAATATCAGGGAACTGAACTGGCAGATATTTTTCCAACTCGTAGGTCAAATCCTTCGTGGATAACGCATACGGATCTATGCCATCACAAAATTTGAGTTGTTCGATGTATCGAGTTTGAGAATTAGAATCTAAAGTACGAAAATACTCCGAAAAAGAGTCGCGTTTTCCTTGCTCTGCGGTAGTCCTTTTGGTTGGCCCGACCACCACTTCATTAACCGGAAGTTAATGCCACCGCTAAAGTCACGTGTTTGCAAGCCACCTATTGTTGGCCACAAACTACAAGCAAATTTTCAAAGGTTCAAAGGTCCAGCCCCCAAAAGGCATTTTCTACAAACAATTTTAGACCCTGGTTCCTCTGGTGGAAATGCAGATAGGTGAAATGAGTTGTCAAAATGTACCTGTTTCCTGTGAACAATGCTTGGTCATGTTACACAACAAAACATCTGGTTCTCAAAAGACTGACAAGTGAACAGTCACACACTCACTGACTGAAGTCACCCTACCGACCCCCTAAAACACACATCTTCAAACATCAAACAACGCCCTGCACAGGCTGAACTCACTCCCTTTCCCCATGGTTTGCACTTTGACCCAGTTCAGACCCTCCTCAACCACAAACACTCCCAGCGCCTCACCCCTGACCTCACACTCACACCCAGCAAGCAGCAAAACACAAGCTGGACATTCCATCGCTGCTACACTCCTCTGCTGCTCCTCTTATGGTTTCCTTATCACACTCTCTGTACGCCACCTAGACTTGACTTCTGTCAGTGATGGTAACCTCCCAGAGCAGCAATATTATGATGATAATCTGCTATGCAAAGCAAAACGTTGTGTGCAGTGGTTGGAGAGTGTGTCACCATATGACTAAATGTTATTCTGGCCGACCAACATCACATTGTAGATTTCTATATGAGTAGGGTATCCTTTAACCGTCTATGTGACACAGATGAACCAAAAATAAGAAGAGAGGAAATATTACAAGCACCAGTTCTGTTATGTGTGTCCATAGTGTTGTACAAACTAGGCAGTTGTAAGGAATGTTGCTTGTGTTTCTGTTACATCACTTGACTGAAGTCGCTCGTGCACACGTAGTCATCCGCAGTCAGAAACTCTGATGATGTGTGTACATTCAACAGTATCTTGTTTTTTTATAGTCTTACAGCTAGTATTATCTGGTTTCTCAAAACAGGGATAGGGTTTTCCCAGTTTTCTGAAATTACGCTTTAATGTTTACATCACATCTTACAAACAGGATACTTCAAAAACCCAATCATAATACTCAAGTCCATGTAATTGCAGTCATTCTGAAGTAATAAATGGTTATAATTCTTGTGAAATGATGCAGGAATGTTTTCAGTATCAACTAAACTTTCTGCTTCCATTTTACACTTTTTCTCATAGAATACACAAAAGAAAAGCAGATTTTAATGTGCACACATCACACATACAGATATCATACCGTGTGCAAGCCCAGCCTCAGATACTCCTTATAGTGATACAGAGGACAAACAAACTGTCAAACTTCTGTCTTTAACTCTATACACAATGCTCTACCACATGCAGGACTGTTCGCCCACACGCGCGCACACACACGGTGTTTTTCTGACCTGAGCCACATGACAGCGAGGGTCATACATACAGTGCTCCACATCCCTATCATAATGTGTCCTCAAGACACCCAGGAAGATCCTAGTCTGTCATTGGCTCTCACAGCAGACCGCTTTCAACAGCAGTGGCACGACACCTCTCTAATTAGCCTTATTTAAAGGGTACTAATCTCTGTAAAGATGACTCTCTGTAACACACACATACAAAGGCAATAGCCCCCTACCCTTCCCCTCTGTCTCAGGTTTGGAACTGCTGGATCCCACAGACAATTACTGTGGTGGGTAAAACAGACTCTGTCTGTGTGCGTGTGTGTGTGTGTGCGTGCTTATGTGCATCTTTTTGGTCCTAAGTTATAAAGACAGTCACTATGAAGGACTGTATGAGAGCGAATGTGAAAGAGGAAGGAACGGAGAGAAGAGTTTTTTGCTGCTCATTTAATAGTGGCAGTGAAAGTGTGCTGAACAATATTGTGTTTGTCAGAGTAAATGTGCATGTCCGTGTTGTTTATGTGTGTGAGGGGGTGTGTGTCTGTCACTCGGTAGTTTGGTTGGGTTTGCTGGGAAAGGCCTGTGATCACACAACTTTAAAGACTGTGATTTGGAGGACAACTGTGAGCGTGCGCACACGCACATGCACGCGTGCGCACACACACACAGCAAATCCCAGACTGCACTCATGCATGTACATTCAAATACCCAAACCACTTACGAGCAGTAGCTTCACTCACAGGCACACACTCGCACATACAGAAGCAAACCACTACACACACTCAAAACACACACTGACTCTTAGGCTTGGACCATGAAATGACACACACGTTTCTGGACGCTCTTTAATTTCCTCAGGGTGAGCTCTGAGCTCGTGAGGTAAGTCATGATGAACGATGGCTCATCACCCTTGGTGGAGATTATACAGAGAACCTCATCCCAACGCACTCACAGACACTCATTCCTGACTGGATGCGTCACACACTCAAGGTCAGGGGAGTTAAACTCAAAATGTAACGTGCGGCACGTTCGCAAAACACACTGTAATCTGCAACCATAATGTCTTCATTACTCAGGAGTATTCACATGCTGTGTACAAGCTGTTTTTAAAGTGTCCAAGTCAAGTCAAAGCCAGTCCAAGTTACATCACAGGACAATCGAGACAAGTTCAAGTCAAGTATAAAGTCTTGACAAAGCTCTGAGACAACTGACAAAGGTCCAATTTAAGTTTTGATGCACGGTCAAGTCATGTTTCTTTAAAAGCAAATCTAAATCAAGCCTTTGAGGTGGTTAAGATAGGTCTAGGTCTAATGTCCTGAAGTAAGTCTATTTCAGATTTCAAGACAATCAAGATCAGTCCAGGTCAATTCTTTTTGATCAATCATATTCCACAGGGAGCAGTCAGGCAACAGCTCTAATGCTGGATGTAGAAGGACCATATTTGATCGACAGTCAAGAGAAGATCAAGATCCTACTCTGGCCGATATGGCTTACCTAAGTGTGGAATAATATAAAAATATGGCCCAGATGAAAGTCACAGATGATAGGTGTCAGTCTGATAATTAAGTTGTTAGTACAGTTGCTTCTGTCAGTGTTAATTTAAAACTCGCTTTTCCATGCACTTTGCAAATAAGTTGAGCTGTGCCAAAACTCCTGCTTGTCCTATAACACAACAATCACAAGTTTGATTCCCATTACAGCTTCAGGTTCATACAAAGTGCAGTAAACCACAGCCTGTTACGTTTTATGTTTGAGTCAAAGCATAACAAAAATGCAAATGAAGTACAAGACTGCCTATTGTCCATGTAAATGATTACAATTGCCAGTTTTACTGTAATTCTGTTTCTTGAACTCTGTTACTCCACAATCCTGAACGCTCCCCACAGCTTGGAAAAGCTCCCTCATAGTTTGTGGGTGAATCACACACATAGCAGTCTTGCAAAACTATCTATTTTGAGAGATCCCATGTCAAATCTGGCATCTGCCACTTAGAAATTTCGGACCATATGTTGCTATAAAATCTGTCAGTGATAAACGTCTCCTCCGGGTCCTTTCAGCAAAACAAGTACTCACAACAAAATGAGATAGTGAAGTGTAGTATGCAGTTTTATGATATAAACTGGATTCAGTATTTACATTTTTAAAACCCTACAATCCCCAGCAGTTCTGCAAGGGTCTGCAGGGCGCCAAAATGGCCGACCTTGTGTTCCCATGGACTTTAACTACAGGCTTCAGCAGAAAATGACCACTTTAAGTCTGACTCGGCCGCCCTGCATGGCGACAAGCACCCCGGAGACCCGTGATTGGCGGGCTGGTGACAGATGCGTGCCATGATTGGTGGGGGCTGTAATTCAGGCTGTAATTTGCAAAGTGGAAATGTAGGTGAGGAGTTTGTCTGTGTATGTGTGTATTTGTGTGTCTGTGTGGGTGTTTGTGAGAGTAAAAACAGCCATGTGAGAGTAGGGCAGACATGCTCAATTTGCAGAGAGATCCGAGATACAGTTTTGCTCGTTCCTTTTTTTTCTTCACCCCCTCCACATGACTCCATCCTTTACTCTATCATCACACTGGAAGCATGACACTAAGTAATGACATAATTTCCTCTGTGATCCCCTTCAGAGTCCTTTGGTCAGGGGTTTGGTTGCATGACTACACTTCACAATGCAAAATATGATTGGGCTGCTATGGTAACGAGTTCAAAGGTCAAAGGTCAGGAACAATTTTAATTCAAGTGTCATCATATCCACATGTGTGGCAGTGAGTGTCACTGTCATTTGGGTGGACTTGTGTGTGTGTGTATCACGTGTCTTACGAATGTGTGAGTATGTGCGTGAGTGTGTGTGTGTTTGTGTGTGTGTGTGAGAGAGAGAGAGAGTGACAGAGGTTAAATGGCAAGGAAGGCTTTTCAGTGAGAGGAAACAGTGGTTGGAAAAGAGGAAGTGTCTTCTCATTTTTTAGTGGAAGCTGCCAGAAGATAGCCGCCCAGCTGCAGTGCTGAAAGATAGGCAGCTCAAACAACACACACACACACACACACACACACACACACACACACACACACACACACACACACACACACACACACACACACACACACACACACACACACCTGTTTCTCAGTCACGATCGATAGCTGCTTTGATGACTGAGAGTGCCGGGGTGATAGCAGTGAGGCGGAGGTGTCTGGGTGCAGGGCTACACACCCCATGGGACCCATGGGTGTCAGGGGTACTTTGATCGTTGTTATGCCCTTACATGTAGAGTACTTTTCACTAGAGGAAATACCATATCCCCTCTGTCACCCCTCCTCACAGCAGCTTACCCCCAGGCTGCTCCCCCTTACCCCTCGCCTATGCCCCAGCTCCAGCGCTGATCCTCTGGGACAGGTGAACCAAATACCAGGCCGGGGGAAAACACTCTCTGGTGGAGCTGTATTGGTAATTGCAGAGCTGCAACATGTGCTGGAGTGATTAGGCCAAAATACATGAACACTGTATGTGCACAGATGCAGGCATGCACTTATACATCTTAAAACAAGGCTTGATGTAAAGTAGCAGTTTGACATTTTGGGAAATGTATTCTTTGGTTTCCTGCTTGGATGAGAAGAATGATACTACTCTCTGTGTGTACCGTAAATACAGGGCTACAGGCAGCAGCTGCTTAGCTTAGCATAATAACTAGAAACAGCTAGACTGGCTCTGTCACAAGGTAGTAAAACCTGCTAAGCAGCACTTCTAAAGCTCACTAATTAACACATATACTTTGTTTGTTTAAACTGTACAAAACAACTGCTTTTTGTCTTGCCAATCTACCAGGAGATTACCAAGCCAGCTATTTACCTTTGGTTTCTATTGTTTTAAGGCTGCATAAGCAAACCAGCAGCTGGTGATAGCCGTATATTTACCATAGAGATCTGGGATGGCTAGAAACACAAGGAAATTTCCAACAATAGTGTAGTATACAAGTACATCCTTAATATAATCAGATTTAGGTTAAAGTTCATACAGACTAATAGCCTATTAATATTTATGTGGACGCTTATGCAAAATGACAGTTTTACAGAAGATGCTGGTTTCTGATTGGCTGGAAGAAGCCAATTAAAGAAGACACTGTGGACAAAGATAAGCTGTTTGTTGTCTGCAAGCTGAATTCATGAAAAGGCTTGTTAAAAACACAGCAAGTCAAGTCAAGTTACATTTTGCATGTCACTGCAGTCCATGTAGTTGAAATGAATGACTCCCTCTACATATAAAATGTGCCACAAATGGTGTACTATCTACATGCAATCCCATAATGTCACGTTAAAGAGGTGGTAATCACAGCAATAGTATCTGTACTGTTTGTAACTGCAAATTTGTACTGAAATTATCTTTTCCTTATTACATTGCCATGGTATGATGATGATAACATACCTGAAATGTCTTTATATATCAAATAATAGATTGGTTTAGTGTTGTGGTGTTCTTTGCCTCCATCTTCTCTGCTATATGCTCATATATCTATCAGAACATCTCAGAATGGATTAATACATACATATTAATACAGATTTGAATTTTGTCTTTTAGCCAGTTTAAACAATGAGCTAACACTGACTTGCTCATTTTTAATTTTAGGAACATGATGAAAAACGTTTTCTAAACGTCACTCTAACCCAAGTGTACATGCATACTGCCAGTGCATACTCAAACTGTCTTATCCAAGACAGATAGTCTGCCAGATAGTCTGTCCCCATTCTAACCCAAGTGTACATGCATACAGCTATAGAGATGTGTTGAGTGTGTGTGACGGCATTCATGTACACCTACGGATACTCACACACACACTCATGTGAAGGTAATTCAGTAACATTGGCGTGCCTGAGCATAATCAGATTTATGACTTGTGTGGTTCATACAGAGTTGAAATGTGTTCAGGTTGAAACTAAAGAGGCCTGACACAGTAACCACAGCACAGAAGAAAAGAAACGGTCACAAAGGAGTGCAGGAAAAAAAGCCAGAGATTGAAGGTAAAACTGAAAAAAAAAGAGGCCTGTGTTTGTGGCGGGCGGTTTCAACAACCGCCAAGACCAGTGGTTGTTTCGGAAGATAAAGAGGGAGACGAAGGGGGGCACAGAGAGAGTTGCAGACATAGAGACTGAGAGAGACAGGGCAAGGCAGAAAGAGAAAGAGAAACACATTTGAGCATGAAGAGGACAGTAGGACGAACAGTGTGTCCATTGTCCATGTGGCCTGGTTAACATTTTAATGAAGGAGCCACATCCAGAGTCCTGCCACAAACTACACACTGACTCACACAATGATTAACACTCTGCAAATACACTGAGACAATACCACAGCTTACTGCAAACTCATTGACATGAATACATACGGACATACTGTGGACCCATGCCAATAAAACACACACAGGACATTCATTCACACCAACCCTTACCTTGAGGCACACACATCGATTCATGTGCATGAATATCTAAGGTAGAATTCCTGATACTACAACTTGAGATCTGCAAAAGTTTTGGCCATCGCTTACTACTCTAGCAGTTATGATAACAATGTACTGACCAAAATTACTGATGAATTCTGGGAACAACTAAGTGGGCCAGGAAGTGATGAAAGTACACCCGTGGTACGTCCAAATTTGAATCTGTGCTATACACATATTGAACAGATCAGTATTATTGGACATAAAGCTGCCAAAAATGTCAGAACAAGAATACAATAGCTTTTGCAATAGCAATAATAGTTTAGTCTGTCAGCTAACAGTCATCCATAACCCCCACACAAACACAGTGGTGACTCACATGAATGGATGAATGCATCATGAGGAAGATAAAAGTTTTTGGGCTCTCAACCACCCAGATCATTTGATGATTAACTGATGAAGAGTCAGATAAAACCTTGAGGAGCAAGTATTGCTTCTGGTTGGATTGTACGGATTGAAATGGTCTGAGAGGCTGATTGTGAAAGAGAGACCAGAAGCTCATTCTAATGCAATTTTACTTCCTTTCTTTTTCGTTATCACAGCACAAAGACCCTTTATGGGAAATTATCACACTCTCTGGGCTAAAGTAGTTACACTTGGGAGGATCAACGCCAACATGCATCTTGCAGTGTCTATACATTTACTCCTTTTAAACATCTGACTAATAAAAATTTTGAAGTCAGATTTCAAACACATTTGAATGCATTTTGGTTGCATTTACATTTAGCATTTCTGGACTACTTTCCAACACACCAAAGATGAATGAAGTGACTATAAAATATGTTTTTTATTTGGAGGAACTTCAGCAAACTTGTAATGTACATCTAAGAAGCTGGGAGAATGATAAGAGCAGTTTTGGTGTTCCAAATGTAAGGTATAAACGCCAAAATATCCTGACTCTAAGCCCCTGGTATAAACCCAATTCCCAAAACACATTTTGTGTGTGCAAGCAACTCATCACAACCCATTGTTACATTACATTAATGTCAACTCTAACGGAATTGCAACAGGAGCAAAGGCAGGCATTAGAAGATGTAGCTATAGAGCTACAAAGTTTACCCAGGGAGTAGATTGAGGTGGTTGTTTCAAACCAAGAGTCACATTACTTTAAACCTTAACCACAGATTTATTACAGGAGTTATGATGACAAAGGTTTTTATTTTATATCAAACCTTGATCTTACTATAACCCTATCCACATTGCTCATGTGTCATATTCAGAGGGTGGGGACAAATAGTTTAAAAAAATGTATTATTTTAATCCATAATAATCCACAATGCACCTGAGTAACACAGAGTTTTAGTCAAAAAATCTGGAGCCTCTGTGATTATCAGAGATTATTGACTGATTTTTTTTTCTCAAAATTGACAAAGGTTCTCCAGATCTATAGAGTCAATGCAGTGTGTGGTTAGAAGTTTTTTTGATCATCTTGTGTTTGTCGTCCTGTCAAATGCATTTCGTTAAATTGGTGAGCGCAATGCATCACAACAAAACCCTTATTGTATGAGACAGCAATTTCCTTTTAAGTACCATCAACTTAGCATACTTAACACAAGCACATAGAATAGAATGGAATAGAATAGAATAGAATAGAATAGAATAGAATAGAATAGAATAGAATAGAATAGATCTTTATTGTCACTGCTACAGAAAATGATGAAAATCAGTTTAGTACTCTCTGAATAGCAACATTAAAAATAGATTACATAACACACCCTAAAAAATGTAAATTTGCACAGATTACCGACACATGTAACTGATGAGCCAAACAAGTGTTTTCCATACATCCAAAACCAAACATCCAGCTTTCATGCCCACAAAAATATGAGGCGACTGGAGGCTTTGATCCTAGCGAGAATTGCAGCTGACGTCAATATTCAAAGACAAGTCAATGTGAATATATTGGGCTTTTTTTATTTTCCAAGAAATACAATTTTCTCAATTTTGTAATTGTGGGTGAAATGACCGTTCAGATTGTGGTGAACTAACCATGAAGACAAACATGAGGGCTGATCTCCAGACTACCACACCAACTGCTCAATGCACAGGAACCGAAAGGTTGGTCAAATGTTCAAATACTTAGAAAGGACTGTCCTTCCTCAGAATGAGCACAAAAGCAGCCCTCCCCCTCCTCCCCCTCTTCCCCACAGACACATACACACATACATTATCCAAGTGATGCAGATCTGGAAGACATATGTTGAAGGGGCTGCACAGGGCTTGTTTTTGAACCAGATCCAAATGTTTTTGAGAGCGGGCTGCAGAAACACGTTTGTGTCTGCAAAAGTTCAGTGTGCCTTCTCCTGTCACTGTGTCGAATGCTCTCTCTCCCTCTCCCACAGTCTTTCCTTTCCCTCTTTATCTTCTCATTTTCTTTTTATCTTTTTCTCACACACACACACACGCACCCACACACAGAATAGAATAATGTCTTCTGCAGCTGTCTCTGTGAGGCAGGCAGTGTAAGGGTGATATGATGAAGAGGGTGAAAGAGAAGAGAGGAAAGGAGAAGAGAATGAGGAGGAGGAGGGGAGTAAATCTTGGGGGTCACTGGAGTTGGATTCCTTCACAGCAGTTGCTGAAAGCTTCTCCCTGGAAACATGTGTGCATGCAAACACACACACAACAGCCCCTACTACTGCTTCTGCATGGAGGTGATTGTGTTAGGTGGGTGGAGCAGGTCCTGGCCAGGTGTGTTTGATCACACACACCTTGTCCTTCCAAACACAGACCCCACCTTGATAGCCAAACACACAGGCAAGGAGATGTGGCTGAAGAAAGGTGCTAGACTGCGGGAATTTCTTAAGTTGTAAGAGATACAGCAGCAGTTGAATGGTGGGACTTTCCAAACTGAGTATCAGCCTGAAAAGAAAGATTGCTATGGACTTAAATACTCCCACAAATCCTCCAGTTACCTGAAACCAGTCCACCTTATTAAGACTATGTGCCCCTTTTCTTTATTCTACCCCCTCCACCATAGCCAGTTAAATTAATGATTCTCAAAGCTCTTTAAAAGCTCACCTTACCACTAGATAACAGGGACTACAGTTTCAAAACAAGGCGGTGAGAAGGGGTATGGGGGTAAGAAGGTGTAATACAAGACTGGAGCCAGTAACACTCTTATTAGTGTATTAGAATCGCAGTGGCCTCCATGGACATGAGCATTCTACTTATGTGTCTGACTTTGATTATATTGGAGATGGGATGTTTACACAAAACACAGTGAAGCCTGGGCAGATGTCACCACGTACATAGCTACTGGTTACTGAAAGCTATTTGTGCCGGTGTGAACATTTGAATGATTAATCTGACATTCCTGTATACATTAACCTTAAATGACTTTGTAGCTGTTCCACTGCACACAGAGCTGTTTGTCAAGGGAGTCAAAGTATTCAGATGGAACAGGTCTATGGTGCTGGAGGATCAAATGCAAAGATCTGTGATTGACTCTAACATTTGAACATGTATGACAAGTGGAAGAACTCAATTTGGAAATCTTTGTTCCTCTGTCTATCCTAATGACTAATTTGACTGTACAAGCTGGGAAAATGATGTCCTACAACCAACTCGCTACATGCGTGGATGTAAACGCACTTATAAATTTTATCCTATCTAAATCACTAAGCGTATTCCAATCTTTCAAAAACTAAACTACTTGGGCTAAGTTGTGCATGCATCATGGATGTATTTAGAGAGTTAGATACGGTGCAGCAATTGGAGGAGAACCTGTAAGATCTCAAAAGTGTTTAGTGAGACGAATGTAACTGATTGGTGCATGTGGCTGCAATAAGAACTTGTTGGTTTAAAGAGTTTGGAGTTGTCTTTTTGTGTTCTTTTCTGACCCCAAAACACAAGTTCAAAAGAGTAAACTGACTAATGAATTGACAAGTGTCATAGTAGGAATAGTGTCTATTATCTGCTCTAATAACTTAGTTTGAGGGCTCGCAGGTTGAATAAGGAATCTTGTTCAAGATCAGCACAACCTCTTTGTAGTATTTTGCTAACATTTTGTAATATTTATGTTTTAGCTAATATTAGCTGTTCCTCCTTTACTTCTTTTAGATAAGTAAAAGGAGACTTCCAGTGTGTTTCCAATACATTTATGTTGTTGATGTGGTCCAATGAACAATGCTAATTTTGCGCTTTGTACTTCTGTCGTAAAATTTTGGGAAACATTTTTGGAACTGCATTCATCGGGCCATCAGCATGAATTCTTTGCAACTTTCCAAAAACATTCGTTTTCAAGTCTGACTGATAGTAAACAGAGAAGTTAACTATCTCAACAACCTTTTTGCTAATTCTATGAAGGATCTCCATGCAGTTGACTTGCCAGCTTGTATAAAATCACCTGTGTTTGTATCATATTCATTTGTGCTCATCAGTTTGTTTACATTTGTGCGGCTGACTTTCCGGAAACTCAGTACTGCCGCTAAAAGGACAATACTGTGGAGCATTATGAGGGCAGTTGCAGGTCATTTTGGTTTGATAGTTGCCGATATTTATTGAATCTGGAGTCCATAGATGAGGTGTGAAATTAAATGGAAGATGAGACTCAGAGAATCGAAACACTGTCAGGAAACTGTGGTGTTCCTGCGCTCCACTCCCAACTGAGGAGGAAAACTGTTGGACCTGTTGATTTGGGCCTGTTGATAGCAGACTTGAAAAATCTCCATGTGTCCATGGATGTGAGTAATTCCTGCAGTGGAACTCCAACTGATGAATGTGCAGCTTTGATAAGAATTGCTGTGTTGGAGTTTGTGTTTCATCTTCTCGACATCAACTGGAAGCAAAGACCAGAGGGCTGTACTACCAAGCCAGTTAAACATATTCGGGGTTTCCTTGTGTAAGTCACCTCTACAAAAACGGAAACTTCAGTTAGACATAACCGGTATCACAAATGTGGTTATCAGCTTTCTTTAAACATGACATTCAGAGCCACAGCGGCCACATTAAAGGTCAATGAGTTGGAATAAATGGGAATTCTCCTTTAACACTCTATTGAGATTACATCTGGCAAAGAACCATCTGCACACTGCAGTCACAGCAAACACAGCATGAGTGGACTCACTGTCACATCAGTCTGCACCACAATTCATGTTGCAATATTATTACTATACAATATAGACACTGTAAAAGTTTAACAGCTGTACTAGTTAGCAATTATTGTTTCTAGGAACACTCCTCGAACATTCCTTCTGGGTTATGAGAATATTTTTATAATGATCTGGTATATTTTCTTAGTGTTCTTAAAAGGCGGACTGGGAGTGTGCGCATTTAGAAACTATGAGAATACGCCTAAGGTTTTAATGCAGCTTTTGCACCAGAAAGAACATTGTGTAATCTTTGGTCTAATCAAATTCTTTTTGAGATACTTTCTCTTATTTTAATATTACTTTGCTCTCTTTTTCACTTTCTGACTCATTCCAGAAGCAAATATTGTGGTTTACTCCACTATAATATCACAGGTGTAGTTACTCATCGCTATGCAGACATTCAGTACACATATGGTGATCAGACAATATGCTGTACTGTAAAAGAAGAAAGATTTATAAAAAGGAATCCCACTTGGTTTGGCTTGTGACCTCTATTAAAAATGTAATGTTTAGTTGGTTTTCTTTGTTATTTTTCAGGTGTTTTCAGTTCAATCAAAAACACATTTAAAAAAAAGAGAGACTTTTAAAATCCTGTGATGATTTGAAAATGCTGAAGACCGAAAGAAGTGAAATAATCTAAAGAGACACGAATTTAAAAAGAATCATTGCGCATTTTTGTTGCAGATCATTATGCTTTCTTCATTGTCTCGCACATCAATCATGCCACAACCATTCAGAGAGCCTATGAAGGGACCTGACCACTAGTTGGGAACCATTGAACTAAACTACCTAACTGCATTTAAATTAGTCAACAGCAAATGGTGTTTCCTGCTTTTGATACTTTAGAGATATTTTGCTGATGATAATATTACACTTAAGTGTGATTTTCGGTGCAGGATTTTTACATTGTTGTTCTTAAGTGAAGGATCTGATTTCAAATCAGACCCACCATTTGTGTCATTAGAATGTTGCAGTATTTGTTTATTTGGAACACAGTAAATAAGTATTCATCAATTTAATGTACCTTGAATGCACTACTGTATGATGTAATATTATGTAATGCAGTTCTGTGATTCAGTGACTATAACAGTTGTAAACATACTGAAAGAGCAGAATGTTCTTAACACAGTCATAAAACACACCTTTTCCTCATAGCTATTGCTCATCACTTCACATTGTTAAATTGTACAATAAGCTACACACATGTTGGAAATGCTAGTTAGGTGCATCACTGACGTAATGCTTTTCTTAACCATCACAACTAAATTACAAACAACAGCTTTGACTCCATCTGATTTTACACTCTACCCTGAAACAAGTCTTAACGCTCTAACAACAGTCTGCAGTCTGTCACACAGTGAGGACCAGCAATCAGACACATACTCTGAGCACGTGTGTTTGTAGACGCATTTCCCGTCACGGAATCAGAGATCAGTGGCCCACATCTTATCTCAACCACACACAAATGCATATACACACATACCAAGTGAGTCAGGCTCTCTGGTGGAGAGTCCATACTTCACATGCACACACAGTTGAGCTTGCACTGACAGGTACAGTATGCACACATATATATCATACCTGTTGCTGCGAGCACAGAGACACACAGGCATACAATTTGAAATCACAGCACTCTGACAGGCGCAAATTCAGAGAGCAAACACGCTCAGTGAGTGAGCATGGCTGGAGGTGCCTGGTGTTGTTTTCGGACTCATATTACAGCTCGCTGAAGCAGCTCCTTCTGCTGCGGCAGCGGCCTTCATTCCTCTGAAGCCACATGAAGGAGAGCTGGCTTCCCTGCTAAACAGACGCTTTAGCGCAGCACCGCCGCTGGGTCCCACCAACCTAGAGAAAGAGAAACAGAGGAGAAGGAGAGAGACCTCCACCCTACAGGAGCGCAGCCACACCACAGCCATTATGTGCACATTCAATGGAATCTAATGTGGAGGATGTGGCTGGCTATCTCAGATGCTGTTTATGTAACCGTAAAGAGAAGCCGAGTAGAGAATATTGAACAGAGAATAGTGGAGGCCAAAGGCAGAATAAAGCCGTCCATTCTCTGCCTTTTTGCCTAACTGGGTGAACGCTCCTCTGCAGCCTTCAGCTGCTCTGCTCTCTCCAACGGCTTAATGAGCGATTAACAGAGCCATTATAGACAAAAATGAGTGTGTGTTTAAAGCTGGTTGAAAAATTGGGCAATTACAAAGTGATGAACAGGAATGAAAGTGATAAACAAAAAGCAGGCTGTTTGGGACAGATCTGGACTGTGCCGCTGTTTAAAAAGCAGGGAGATTCAGTAAGCAACATGTCTGTGTGTGATCCAGCTCCATACAACTCCCTATCTGACCAGACTGAGAGTGAATTATGACTATTGTAAGCTCTGCTCATGCTTTGTATTAGACTGCCCCCTTGTGTTGTTTTTCCTCCTGCCTCCTCTCGTCTTTTCTCTCTCTCTCTCTGCCTTTGTCCATGAAGTTATCTAACAGGTATTAGCACTGGGGGAATCTTGACTTGAGTGAAACCAGCAGATGTTGAGGTGATAATGACTCTAGAAGTTCTCTTGTCCTTGGCTCGGGGAGTTTTCCCAGACTTTATGTGCTCACTCAGCTGAACTAGAAGAACAACAAGTGCTCAGGGGAGTTTGAGCATACTGTATGTGTAGATGGTGAAAGATGGAAAGATCATGTTTGCTGTATTTGATCAATCCCTTGTGTTCAGCTCAAGTCATTCTCACAGATGATTCCAGACATTAAGATTCTCAATAGGACAGACTTTTTTAAATCATTGTTGAACCGATACATCTTCCATAGATTTCTTCATCTCCTGTTTTTGTCGGCTTATATTTCATCTGCTTATGCTTTTAAGTCAGTAATAACTTTGACAAACCAAAAGGAGACACTGGAATCTGTTCAGCTCCTTTATAACAGCCACCAGAATGCTGTCTATCTGGGCACAATCTGAGGGCACTTTATTTTCAAGATGTTTAAAACTCAGAGTGAAATTCTGGACCATTGGAAACAGGTGGAGTTATCTTACCACACTGCCTTGAGTAATTTCATTGTGTGTGATTTGATACGATTTTTCCCCCACCAGATTTCCCAAGATCCTTTCCTCTGCTAGATCAATCTGACAGCTGCCGCTTTTACTCTGTGGTTCACACGGAGAATCTATGACGATCTCACACATCATCAGACTACAACTAACAATCTGGCATGGAGCTGTGGCCATAGATTTGTTCTAATGGAAAATTTGATGTATTCTCTGCTTAAGTATGTAAATCTCAGGCTACCATATACATCAACTTGACTGCATTTCAGAAAGCTGTTGTAGTGGTAAAATTAACTTTTGTCTGTGGTGAACTTGTAATATTTTGGCATACTTTTTCATTGTGGTATACCTCTTATTTATGGAAAGAACTGGAATGCTTCCCCTTCTGGTCAGTGTACTTCAAGGGCCCTAGAGCTTTCACTAAATATTACTTCTACTTTGATAGCATATGTGAGCTTTTAATCATACAATGAAAACTTTTACTGTGCCCTCATTCTACCCTTGTACATTAAAGTCTAACAATTGAAAGATGCATGTCACATATTGTAAAGTCAGATTTTTAATAGAATACTCCCATTCCATACATATCCCAAATAGCCACAACATTAAAACCACCTGTCTACTATGGTGTAGGTCTTCTTTTGCCAAAAACAGCTGTGACCCATTTGGGTATTGACACAGGACCACTGAGGGTTCCCTGTGCTGTCTGACACCAGGATGTTGGAAGCAAATCCTTTGGGTGCTGTGTGTTGTGGAATCGGGCCTTTATGGATGAGGCTTGTTCCTATGGATGCTCAATGAGATTAGGCTCTCAGGAGATTAGAGACTGGGTCAGTGCTATGGGCTCTTGGTTATGTTTCTCCAGCCATTCCCTGGTGGTTTTTCATGTGTCAAGGGACATTGTTCTGCTGGAGGAGGCTTCAGGGAGTGCTGTCACCATGAAGAGATGTGCTTGGTCTTAAACAATGTCACTCTTCTTGCTTCACGCCAAGCTAGCAAAGTGTGGGTCTTCTTTCTTTGGAAGATCCTAACTGAACAGATTAGATGGTGTAGACCATGAAGAGACTTACAACCACCAGTGTCCATCTTTACAGTCTATGAGTTTTGTGTGATAGGTTTGTTGATAACCTACCTTTGAAGTTACACTACCGTTCAAAAGTTTGGGGTCATTTAGAAATGTCCTTATTTCTTGAAAGAAAAGCATTATTTTTCAATGAAGATAACATTAAATGAATCAGAAATACAGTCTAGACATTGTTAATGTGGTAAATGACTATTCTAGCTGGAAACTTCTGATTTTTAATGGAATATCTACATAGGGGTACAGAGGAACATTTTCAGCAACCATCACTGCCATGTTCTAATGCTACATTGTGTTAGCTAATGGTGTTGAAAGACTCATTGATGATTAGAAAACCCTTTTGCTATTTTGTTAGCACTTGAATAAAAGCATGAGTTTTCATGAAAAACATGAAACTGAGTGACCCCAAACTTGTGAACGGTAGTTTATAGTGTCTCCCACAGATTTAAAATATCAGAGGTTTGGGAAGAAATGTTTTGGGCTGCTCTGTAACTTCAACAGATTGCAAAAACGCTGTTAGTAGAACCATAAATAGAACACATACCTATGGGTGTGCTTGCTTGCACATTGGAAATAGACATCTGCCCCTCTGATGACATTCTATGGCTTTTTTCTCTTTACTGTCATTGCCTTAATTTAGCATGTAGATTTTTTTTCTTGCAGTATTACGTACAGCCTATCAATCTGCTTCATCAGGAACCAAATCACATGAAGGCATTAACATGATATTTGAATGTGATGCACATGACACTTGTCTCTGAGGAAAACTTTACAGTTAGACTGAAACTAAAGTGATGATTATTATGATGACATTTCCTGAGAGAGAAGAGAGACAAAACTGTACACTGGAAAGCTTAATGTGACAGTTTGTGTGAGGCAGATTTCCACACTAAACAAATGTGATAATGATTAGAAACATGTTGGGATGTTTAATATGAATGGCTTTGTGTATGAGTGCACGTGAGCAAACTAGGTTCTCGGTTCTTATCTCCTGACCTTGAACACATCCTCACAAGACTATGTGGCATTTTCCAAAACTCATTCATCTCCCTGAGCAAGGCAGGTTTCAGTGCAGACTTCAGGCATGCACACACACATGTATTAACAGTACAGCATATGTTTAACTTAGCAGTTAGAATAGTCCCCCAGTGAGAGGTGTTGATGGATGGATGTCAAAAGGCAGTGACCTGCCTGGGTCTCCTCTATTTCGCACAGCCGCATTAACTGGGTCATCAATCAGTGTGCATGTGTGTGTGGGTGTGTTTTTGAACATAACCAAGTGCCATGTGTTTGACTACACCAGCGTTCCAGCATGTAAATTGCAAGCATGAATCCATATGTACTGGCCACAGTCTCATTACCAGCAGCGCACACACTTACACAGTGAGAGGGATAAGGATCTGTTGACCTGCAGGACCTCATTATTGCAGCCAATCAAGAGACAAAACATCGGACTGATTAGTGAAAGACTTGCACAAATAAACAGTTAAAATACTTCAGCAGCGAGAGAGAGCAGGGTGAGGGGGTTTGGGTGAAAGAGAGATGAGGGAGATAATGTAGCCTGAGGTGAGAGGGGTTTGTCTCTCCTACAACTTAACCTCACACTGCCCCCTCTGAGTTCATGTCAGAACCCTGTGGATACACTACAGTATGAAAAAAGGGAGAGCACACCCACACATGTGCAAACACGCATCAGTTTACACACTTGTTTTTCTTTTTCGCACTTATATCTGTCTGTCCAATACACACACATGAATGTAGTGGTCCTTGCAAAGAAGATCTGTCCACAGTTGAGTGGTGTTACAGCTCAGTGGCTGGGATGAATGTAGAAAATCAAAGCTTCAAATCTTATCTGGGCCTTCACTGTGCGCTTACGTGTGTGTGTGTGTGTGTGTGTGTGTGTGTGTGTGTGTGTGTGTGTGTGTGTGTGTGTGTGACAATGCCCTATGGTGAAGCACTCTGCTGTAAAACAAAAGCTATCTGGAGTGTACATGCAGATGTTTATAACAGTGATGAAATAGAGGCTGCACGTACAAAAACACTCAGAGTAACATTTTAACATACAGTACTGTATGGCTGCACACCCCTGCCACAGGGACACACTCACACCGGTGTGAATGGCATTACAAAAGCTAAGGAATCTGGCTGCTAGATATTTCCGCCATTCCTCTGTCAACCATTCATCTCTGCTCTGAGGGAGGAGGGGAGGGAAGGACGAGAGAGGTACACAGATACGCAGAGAGAGAGACGGTCTCTTCATTCATCTGCTGGCAATCAGCCAAGAACATTCTGTACTGTTTTTTTGTGGGGGAAATAGAGAATATGTTTCAAATCCTCATGAAGCTGACCTTCCTGTCTGCTTCGCTGTCCAGTTATTGTCTGTAGGATTCCCTGTCAGACTGCTTTAACAACTTTCTGCGTTCAAGCTCCTGCTCAAAGTCTTAAAGGCTCGTACTTTAGATGGAACAACTAAAATGATCACTAAAAACGATTAATATGTCTGTCTTTGTAGTTGTGTATGTAGAAGTGTGAGGCCTGCTCACCTTTTTAAAAAAAAGACAATCAGTTCAGTTTCTTCAAAACTCTAATTCAGTCATGTTAGCCAAAATGGCTACACAGGCCTAAACGTGGCACACCTGTTTCGAAGGACTAGCTCAAAGACTTTTACACAGCCCAAAGTACAAACTTAGGTAAATCTGAAAGCTAAATATAGGCAACCTGCTAGCTAGCATGCAGCCTTCCAGTGCTAACCCCGAAATTGGGAATAACTCCTTTGGAAACAGCAATGCACAAAATTAGATCAGCAAAATTAAACTGTGACAGACCATTGTGCACTTTTTCAGTCTCAACTACGAAATGCAATAATTATTTTTTTTTTAAATAAAGAAAAAAAACAGAACAATGCATTTTTTGGATCAAGCTGACTGACTAACCTCAGACCATGGACTACTGTTTTGAAGCCTCGAGCTCAGCATTTGGCAGTCACCATATAGGTCTTTTAAAACTATAAACAATAACTTAAGGACACTACACACAGTGAGTCCTCGGACATATCCTGATTTGTCATCTATTTTAAACAGGAGCAAAAAATGAGCATTTTGTTGTTTAAAGAAGTCATGAAACTAGCACCTCAAACTCTAAAGTCACAAGCAAAATGTTTACTGAGGTTGTTAATAAAGTGAGAAGTGGGGTCATTACTTTGTAGACTTTTACATAACCAGACTTGTTTTTGCAACCAGAGAAGTCGCCCCTTGCTCATTGTTAGAAAGAACGCAAGTACAGGGGACTTCGTGTTGGCTTCACTTTTGACAATCAAAGGCTACATCCATCTTTCACATAAAGTCTATGGCTGCACCACATTTGTATGATCAAGGTGGTTGCAACTTTAAGAAGAGTTTGTCAGTGGAAAAAATGAGCAGTAGTTCCATCCACCCCCAGAAAACAGTAGAGCTAGTCGTAATGAGGATCACTGTAACAGGGAAACAGTTGATTCCAAACTTGGGGGAAAATAGTTGTGTCAGATCATGTGCCACTTCATTCCAACCAAGTTCCTCATCACTGGTTAAAGGCGTGCTAATTAATGCACTCTGCTGGAGCTGAATCAAACTGCTTTAGAGTTACTCCATTTGCTCTAAAGAGATTTTTATAGTTTAATCACAGGACGTACATTAGCTGCACACCTAAGACGTGAAGGATGTGATCCTTAGCTGGAATGAACACCATCTCCATCCAGAATTAAGCTACACCGGTGGAAACATTTACCAGTTAGACTTAAGTGTTACTGCTCACTGACATTAGGGGGCACCAACTTGAGACAGTTTCACATGCCGCTTTAAACTTTGTACTAAATTGCATGACATGTTAATGGATATGTTTAAAGCATATTTACCTGTCTGTCTGTCTCTCTGTCTGTCTGTGCGTCGCTTTGTCTGTCATTTTGCCTGCATAAACCACAGTGGTGTACATGACAAACAGTCTAAACACAACCAGCTGTGGCCTGGCCTGCTGGAAGCCTCCGTCACACAGCTCGGCTTTACACACACACACACACACACACACACACACACACACACACACACACACACACACACACACACACACACACACACACACACACACACACACACACACACATACATTATGATATGCAGTTACATATATTTATTGAGTGGACTTATCTTTCAAAAGTCCATTTCTAATAGTTATACTTCTTCTATTCTTTCCTCTTCTGTTTATGCCCTAGGGCCTCTCTGTGTGTGAATTTTTATAAGACCATGTTCTTTGTGTGTATATTTATGTAAGCACATGGTGCACAAATGTCCACTCAGGCCAACAATCAGTAAAAGCTTCATTGTGAGGAATGTATTAGAAGCAGCAGACCTCTCAATTGACCTTGCTGTGCCATAAACACCACTTATTAAACTTTACAAATTGGCTTTTTCCAGCACAGATCTAACAGTAAAAAATGTATTTTCAGTGCTGCCTCTGGCTGGCGTATATCAGTAACAGCTTCTATAAGTTATTAGTAAGGGTGTGTGGAAAGACTATGATGACAGCAGAATATGTGCTGTACAGCACACAGCTATAAACATAGTATGAGCTCAATGTGAATCAGAAAGTATTACCATGCATTTCAGCACAGCGAGCAATTAGAAAAAGGAGTGGAGTTCATTTGTTTGCTGTAAGCCGAAGAAAGTCAGCCAGTGCTGACTGACAGCTCATAAGTGTCTGATTTGAATCAGTGATGCAGATGATGATCGAGGTAAAGAGTGCACGAGGGCCCAAAGAAAATAAAGTATGCACTTTTCTATGTTGTCAGTCACTGTTGACATCTTGCTGTAAAACAGCATACGTACAACTGTACAACTGTCAACCTGAACTTTTGAGACCCTTGTAAAGCTTTGACACAGGTTTCAACCATATAACTTTTATGTGCTGTTTGGTATGTGGTGAAATAAGTGATGGTGGGACAGACAGAGTGTTGCCGATATTCTGTCATATTTCAGTTTGCTATCCAAAATTGGACTACCACTCCCACTGAATGACCTCCTTTTACACACAATCTAACATGGGACTGAAGGTTTTTGTTTGTCCAGAGAAATATTGTCTTTTGTTCTTTGTTAAAGTCCTTCTCTAGTTGTTTACTAAAACCCTTAAAACTAATTTATTTGCTTCAGGGTGACCTATTTATAAGGTTTTTTTCCATGAAAATAACTCCTTCCAACATGTATGTGACTCTATAGCATTGCTTCCTCTAGATTACTGAATCTATCTAAGTCTGCACCTCTCTCTCCACTCACCCATTTGCTACTGAAGCACACCAGCTCACCTACGACTCGGCTTAAACCATCTAAAATTACTCCACAGTGCAAATAGTAATATTGGAATAAGTAAATCATACATGTTTGCACCAGAAACCAACAATTAAGAATAAAGATATGGAAAGCCCTGCCCCACAAGTTGAAAGAACTGGTTACTTAAGTGCTCAAAACAATCCTGTCACCATACATCAGAGTGGACCAGGACCAGAGCAGTAGCAGGCATGAGGTGGTACAAACATTTACAGAAACCACTTTATCATTAGTCATCTCAGGCTTTGTTTCCATTCCATGGAGGTTTCAACAGGTTTGACTGTGATTTTTTATCAATTGTCTTTGAATTAAACCAATCAGAAGAACTTTCCCCACAGCAGGTACTATTTTTCCTTGAACATTGCTCTGAACAAGCTTCTCCAGGAGCAGTTCCTTGAGTCAAAACACAATCAGAGCCTCCAGCCACGTTCAAATGGACCACAGTGAAAGAACTGAAAGCTGCTATAAAGCATTTCCTAAGCTGAGGAGTACTGGTGGATGTTTCTGTGTGTCAGTATGATTGCCCTCTGTCAGGTTACACACACAAAAATGATTCAAGGTTGATATAAAAAACATTTGTCAGAGCAATTTTAAGTTGCTGCAGTGCAGATGGCCTACAAGTGTCAGCAGGGCCAAATGTTCATGAAACTACAGTGGGAAACACTTTAATTTTCTCCCTGACTTGGCTCTGCCTTTTCAAACCTGTCTCCAACAGCCTCAGGCTGTCTACTGTTTCACAGGTAGACAGCTCATCAAAATGAGTGACAGTTGCAAGGGTGGGAACTTGACCAACTGATGGGGGAGGAGAGCATGGCTAACAATACACTTTCTGCCTTCAGGCCAAAAGATGCATATTAGTGCTTCAAGTTGTGTCTTGCAATGTAAGACCGTGAGCAATTCAGGAAACTTCCAACAGGTTTTTCTTTTTACATCTGGAATTCACAGCCGCTAATGAATATAAAACCTTGTATCTTATACCAGATGAATAAAACGAAACTTCAAAGACTCCCCGGCCTCTTAAAAACACCCACAGTTAAAAATGGATCATCAAGCTTGGTTTTATCTAGAGTGGAACCTTTGATTTTACACTGAAAAAAATCACATATCTGCCTTTAAAACCAATCCAAACAATCACACACACACAAGAGGTTGAGTGTGTAAAGGTTCCACCTTTGAACGCAGCCTGAGCGTTCAGCAGCTGTAATACTCTGCTGTTGACTTCATGTTGACTTAGCCATTAAAGGCTGTAGCAGGTCTGAAATCAAAACCTGCACAACTGTTTGGCTTGGACCAAGCGTGCCTTATAAGTGTACACTGGAGCTGCGTTAAACACTTGTACCTCTGACACAGTCCTCACACAGGTCGCTGGTGCATCTCTTAAAGAGGAACGTCACTCACATTTATGGGTTATTCTTCCATATGGCAGAAAAAAGGATCACAATGAGCAGAAAAAGTAAAACCCACATTGGGCTTCAATGACCTGAGAGCAGACTTGAGCTATAAAAAAGAAGTGTTTGTGCATGTGAGTGCACGTAGGTGATTAATTGCTCTGGTTCAGATGGAACAATAAACAGAGGAAGAGCTGGATTGTTCCCGTTAACCTGACTGTCATGTCAGACTCTCACATCTTGATTTCAACATTCCTCCATTTCACTCCTGACTCATATGTTTGTTCTCCTTGAGTCTGCGTTTTGCAAACTAAAGACATCTGAAGGACACTTCTAACCTCTTTTCTTTTCAACCTTAAAACTTGATAGCTTTCTCTCGAAACCGCACAATCTTGTTCTATATAATGTATTCACTCTGTTGTTTGGTTTTGCAGCAGATTGATACACCTAAACATGCTAACAGTGTCTAGTAACATTCGTAAAAACCTTGAAGACTGATTCCTCCACTCTGTTACATCTCAGATAGGTTGCATGAGCCCACTCATTTTTCATTTTACTGTTTTACTTTGTTCGTCTTCGTTGCTTTGACATTATAAAGATACTTTGACACATTGTTGGAACAACGTTTAAAGTTCTTCCAGATGGACCGTCAATGGATCCCCTAAAAAGGAGTCCTTGTTTTAGGGAATAAAAGTGGAGTCTGGCCTAATTAGAGCTGGGAGTGACATGAGAGGACAAAAAGGCAAGGAAGGAAAGCAAAGGAACGGGAAGACGAAAGCTTGTGCATCTTAGTTCCAGATGTCTTTTCACATCCCTCAATTTGAGAAGAACCATTTACTTTACCTGCATATTTATATTCATATTTTCATATTTGGTGAACCCCAGTCAGGTTGGTGTTGTCTCTGAAAAACAGTCTGTGTTTGTGTTGGCAGATTAGTCCTACAACAGTAAATGCAGATATCTGACATTAGTTGGACACAGGGAGTGGTGGAATAAAGGACCTGAGACAGGAAAGTGTTTCCTGAGAATCTTATCACTCATCTTATCACTCATCTCAATGTTCACTCTCTTCCAATACAAACACACACAGAAACACATTTCTCTCACTCCCATGTTCTGTGCTGGGACTGGGAATGTGTATTTTCCGCTGTATGTACAGACATTTTCTTCTTTAAAACAAAATTAAAAACAGGACAAAGTGCAATAAAAGTATAGCTGTCTACTTTTGCTGCTGATAGAGCATCTGCTGGCCTTATTGCTCAATTAAATACTTCACCTGGGGTACTTGGACCTGGAAATACTGAGGAGGAAATGACTAATATACAAACACATGAGTATGTGCGGAGAAATGTGCTATCTGTGAGGGGTTGTACTGGGATGGATTCAAAAGGCACACATCTTCTATTTTTGGAACAATGTCATAATAGATCCCTCACTACTGCACATAGTCAGCTAAATAAGTAATCCAAACCTTCACCCTAACATGCAGCAGTACTCTGAAGGTCTGTCACTAAATGAGCACAAGCCATTTGGTTCTCAGAAGTGTAGACATACACACACATACATCGTACATCTACTACTATTTAGTCTGAGTAACTGGTATTTTTGAAGTTTTATTTAACCGTGATATGCCTTGGCCCAGTGGGATACCATCTTAATGGTTCTATGGATAAGTCAAAGTGTCCTTTAAGGGGCCTAACTGCGTCTCTGGCTGGTTAAAATGCCCGTACTTCAAATACCATTCTTTGTGTGACTCCAGGGCAAAAACAAAATCGCAACCTGGGCTCCTTTGAGATTCTTTTCATGCTTCTGGCCAGACATAAGTATGTATTTTCACCATTTAGGCATTTTGCTGCACCCTAATAGGTACAACCTATCTGATCAACGGTGCGCCCAACATGAAATCCTACATGCAATAAAATACCCCCTACACCAATGAAATGCAGATGTTAAAGCTTCATGATTTGATTTTCAAGATTTTTAAGTTTGTTATGGTGAACCCAATGACATGTCTAGCAGTTAAGCAGCAACTTAAGCAGTTCTTTAGAGTCATGTTTCTGGTCACCTCATGGATTTAGGTCTAATAGTCACTGTCCATTTTTGTATTTCGTCTACTCCTGAGAAGAATCGACGTTTGGTTATGTAGCCACTAAATGCTTCGATTTGTTCACTAACCACTTAGCAAGCTAAATTTGCCCACTCTTAAAAGCTGAGAGAATAGCATGTAGTGGGTTTACTGCGCTTTTAGGTTAGGCTAATACTAACCCTAACGCTACAATAGCTGTCCACACTTACCATGACAGGAGTGGATGAGGCTGGTGAGACTAAGTCAAAATGGTGAAATTTTGGCTTACTGAGTTAAAAAAAAAACACATTCTATATAGCTGAGGGTGCAATTACCAATTCGTCACTACAACTGAAATATTTCCTACTGCACATAGTCAGTTCGTCCATTGGTATTATAAAGTAAATTGCATGTTTTTTCTTGTGCATGTCAAAGACTGCTATGAGATAAAAAAAAAAAAGTTAATTAATTCAGTTTGTATAGTAAGTTCAGAACAAGTTGTACAGGCATCCAGGCAATTTTGTGTATTTTGTGTATCCTTTATTAGCAAAAATGTCAGCATGTAGATTCAGAAACAAAATCTGGCGTGAAACTGACTCATCTTTAGAGTTACTGTGTTTTAACAACTCCTGCCAACATTTTTGCACTGCGCCTGTATTTTAGTGCATTTTCTGATTTCTTTAAAAGGCATTTTTGTGGCAGACTGACCCTAGCTAACCCAAACTTTAACACAGTCTGACAGCAATATCATAATAGTTTTTTTTTCTGCTGATCCATAGAATAATAAAATATTATTTCACCAGACACTGTTATCATTCCCCATGCAAGGCAGTTTGGTTCCAGTAGAAACAACACTGCTGCTATCTCACCGTTGTCCAGCTATCTAAGAAATAATATTTTTTCTCAATTAGCATTATGGAACAGGGACTAACGCTGAGGTTTTAACCCCTGTCCACCCTGGAAGTGCCTGAACTGGGACCAGCTGGCATCTGTGATAAAAACGCAACAGACACTATTTCATTCATTAAAGTGGCGCGCCTTGAACACAAATATTTGTATTTGTTGTCTGTCATTTCTGTTGATTTAGTAGAGCTGAGATTTATTAGACCAGGCCAAATATAATCAGTGTCACTGACTCATTGTTTGTTTATTACCCTCTAATGTACACTTTTTGTCATTCAAAAGGAAAAATGTCAAAGTTTTTCAATGCTCACTTTAATTTAGTGATGTGGAAACAGACATTAAATAATTCTCCCAAGTGTCCCGAATCCATAGAACTCAAGACTGTTCAGATTAGCCTCAGTCCTGCAGCTGTTACTGACTAAATGTAAGAAGGTTTTTCCTCCCAGGTAGAAATTTCAAAAAACAGCCTCGGGCTTTAGGGGTTAACATAACAGGGCAGCAAATCACAGGCAGGCAGACATGTCAACGCACACAAACAGGCGGGCAAGAACTCACAGGCCAAGACACACAGGCGCATAATACTGTACACACACGTGGACTGTAAGCACACACAATGCGTCAGCTGGGTAGTAATTGTGTTGAGCAGTGTAAACAGGAAACATGTCGCAGGACCTTGAGGTTCGTCATCAGACCTCCCAGAGCTTCAGTACACAGCAGAACAATACGAGCAAGACCCTAAAAATACACACAGATTTGTCAGCATGTCTGCATATACCTGCCATGTGTGTCCGAGCGCATGTGAGCATCTGCGCGAGTCCGTACATGCATGATTGTGTGTTAGTTTACTGTATGTGAGTGTGTGTGTGTGTATGTGTATGTGTGTTTGTAGTTAACTGTGTCGGTAAGGAGGCAGAGATATAAACAAACTTGTGGAGAATGGGGAAATTTCCTGTTAAACACAGCAGGATAAAACCTCAGACAAGCCGAGACAGAGAGAGAGAGAGAGAAAAGAAGAATGGGCGCTGATTTGCTTTTACATCTTCTCACTGCTTCCACAGGAAATGCTGAGGGCTTCACAGATTAAGAAGGGATCACTTTCATTTTCAGCTTCCAGAGAAGTTGCTTCTTACTTTACTAATAGTTTAGCTTAGTTTACTTTAGTTTGCAGGGACAGCGCACAATTAAAAGTAATTGCACCAGAGTTAGTGAACAGCTGATTTGTCAATAACACATAAAAATTATACAACCTTGTGAGGAAAATAAGAAGTATAGAAAATACATTGCAGACATAAATTAAAACAAGGATACTTAAAAAGTTATATTTATTTTGTTGTTTCAGTTTCAGGCTGTATTTTTCTGTCTTTAGACAGCCACAAAAGCTGAAATCTCCTCACTAGCATCTACAGCTAACATGCGGATGTTCAGCAAGTATGTTAATTGATCTTATTCCTGGGGTGTCAAATACTGCAATTTTGTCAGAGCCACTGGCATCGTAGTTATATACACAGTGCTCTTTAGCATCTGTGCCACCTGCATCAATATTCAACACAGATAGATGTATTTTTGTAGTTTCAGTGACTTGGCAGTGTCTTTAGATGAAAAGTTATTACAGTTCATCCTAGAAGGAAGTTAAAGTCACAGGAGTCATGTTCACATCTCTAGAAAGACAGGTAGCACAATGCCTGTTATTTATGGTCTAATTGAATTGCGTAATTACACAGCAGGTAACATGTGAGAAAATAAAATCAGACAGTTCCCTGTTTGTTTGAATGTTTGAATGCACGTGACAGTTAAAAACTGAACCTGGCTGCACATGCACATACTAGTCATACTGATGTAACTGGATGGGAAAGAACAATGTTATCATTCTGTCATCAGAAAGCAGTCATTTTACACACAAACATTTCTACATTGCTTTGGCTGCAGTTAACCTGCCATTAATTAATGGTGCGGTTCCTTTGTCTAGTTTGGAGTTGGGCCAAATGTTCTCACAACCTGCATGTCTGACTAACTTTCTTCAAAACAGGTTAAGATATAGGCTCTGGATCAGCCACGCATGTTCACACTAATATACGCATACACACATGCACAACTTATTAATGTGCGACCCGAACTAAAACACTTAAATCCTTACAGATTACTCTGGGGGTAAGCCCTCTGATGATTTTCATTTGAAGTGCAGAGAGCTTGTTTCAGTACAGAACATTTAAAATATTTTTAAAGCTTAATTGACCACGAACGTGACTTAAGATTTTTCTCCCTATCTGTGCGCCACTGTTTTTTTCCACTCTGGAACAAAGACGGCTTGTGTGTCTGCAAAGTCTGGAGATTATGATTAACTCTTTGATTACTACGGCTGTCTTGGGGAAAGATGGAGGGGTGAGAATGGGGGAGGAAGAGGGAGAAACAATGAGATAGATAAGGATAAGGTATTGGTGGGAAGTGTGTGGGGGGAGTGGCGAACAAACATTTCAACAAGTACTGATTTGTGTGTGTGTGTGTGTGTGTGTGTGTGTGTGTGTGTGTGTGTGTGTGTGTGTGTGTGTGTGTGTGTGTGTGTGTGTGTGTGTGTGTGTGTGTGTGTGTGTGTGTGGCATGATGCCAAAGTTTCACACCTTCTTAGCAACCTGACACCCGTTTCTATTGTTATCTTTGTTTTCCATCAGGTTTCCAGAACACACTATGTGCACGTGTGTGTATGTGTGTGTGTTTGTGTGTAACTGCTGCAGGCTGGTACAAGATTAACCCTACTGTAACTGTAACACAATGTTGTGTAAATGTGAACAACTGCACAGTGCACATATACACTAGCTGTAAACTAATGCAGAGCAGATACCATTCGAGTGCAAACTACATGAAAATACCCTGCACTCCTGCTAATTTTAGCTGTAACCAGGATCTAATATAAGTTACCTGCTGATCTGTCAGAAAAGTCAAATGTTTACTGGTCATGTCACTGTCTGCTGCATCGCTTTGAGCTCAGCAGGTGAAGTAAAGGTTTTCCCCCGAAGAAGCAGTGAACAAACAGGAGTCCAGCAAAACAGATACTGACCTGAGAGCAGCCTTTGTTCCTCCTGTAGTCAACCTAAGTATGTGTGTGTGTTTTGACAGGTACACTTTCCTTCCCCAGCAGCTTCCCATCACGATGTTACAACTCATCTCAAAATAGTTTCCGAACAA
Organism: Acanthochromis polyacanthus; assembly: GCF_021347895.1. NCBI lineage: Eukaryota > Metazoa > Chordata > Actinopteri > Pomacentridae > Acanthochromis > Acanthochromis polyacanthus. Next base: position 24,806,380 of record NC_067127.1, read on the forward strand.
GTAAATAAATATGACAGATAAATATGCTATTGTTGGTATTTGACACTAGTCAGCTTACAAGCATAGAAAGACATAAATGAATAAAATACGTGTGATGAGACAGTCGGGGTGAATTTCCACAGAATGGTTTTATTCCAGTCCACGTCGGCTAGCTAAAGATCCCTGGAGTCTATCAGTTATCACCAAATTGGTCACAGATTTTCTTGCTTGTTTTTGTTTCACTGATGTGGGGTTATTTCATTTTTCTATACACATGCATCCTGTTTAGGGTGTATTCAGGGCCTTGAGTCCATCTCTCCATGTATTAGGGAAGCAGCATTACATGCATTTAACATACTACCTCAATCACAGAAGTTAGACACCAGGAGAAGCACATTCACACTGATTTAAAGCTGATTTAATCATTAGCTTTATACAAAAAATTATCAAATGACCATGTGCGGTGTGAATTGGGTCTTTGGTGTGTTGATGGCCCTACAGATGATCCACACAGCTGCACTTTCCCTAAACTAACCCCACTAGGTCATTTTCCACCGCTGGAAGTTGTGGTCCTTCAGAACTCTATCAAGGCACTTGTCAGGGAAGAAATTAAAAAATAACTCTAGGGTAGGTACTTCTGTCTCTGAAAAACAAATGCTGACTGGTTAAACTTGTAGAGGACAACAAGTTAAGGACATTAAAAATCCATCATCTAACATCAACAACACACAATTCACAATATGGTACAATATTATCAAACTTCCATAGTTGTGTTTCCTGTGTGTCTACAGAGCTTGACTAACGACAGTTTGTCATTGTTTTGGAGCACTCTGAGTTAATGTTACAGTTGATTCTCTCACTGTATCTGTACCTACCCTGAGTTCCTGGGAAGCCACCTATTGTGTTGGTTTTCCTCACCTAAACATTACAGTTCAAATTTACCATTCTCATCAATCTCGTACACAGATGTGGCACACAGCAGTTTTCATTGATAATCACACAGAACCATACCAACCACATTGACAGACTGCCAAGTTAACAAGTAACAGTGGAGCATTTAGCAGCTGAAAGGTCACATACTTCCTGAAGTAGTAGGTTTAGATCAATGTGGCCAGAAAAGCATCTCTAAATTCATGCTAATACATAACCTCATATATACTGGATGTTTTTAAAAAAAAAAATCTGTTTGCCAACACAGACTTCACTTTCAGAAATATTTAACATGTTTGTAAGTATTGGGATGGTTGTTCAAACAGATATCTTAAAACTCAAAACCAGACTTTTTCTGCATGGTACATCCTACTAGATGAAAGTGATTTGTAATTCAGATAAACCAACTCTTAAAATTCTGAGCACTTCATGTGTCAACCACCAAACAGGTCGGTTCAACCTCTCAGGTTTTTACTGCAGGAGGAGTCCCTCCCAATCCTGAGGCTGACTTTTGATTTATGAGTTCATATTGTTGCTGTAGCACGGTGGTATTAGAGTTCTCAGAGCAGGAGTGATGTATGCTGTGAGATGGATTCCACTCTCATAAATGTACAGATTTGTCAGATTTTTTTCTTGCCTCTGCCTTTGAACTGCGGCTCGTGTAATAAACTCTGAATTCCAGCACAATTTCCTGTCCCAGTGGAAGACGTTTTGTGATTGGAAGATGAGATCAATAGATGTGTGCAAAAGCCCACATACAATACAGTTGATCTCATATATATGTGTATGGATGCACACTCGCCCAGAAACACTTGTTATACAGGCGGCATGCACTATGGGGCCTGAGGGTATCCAGATAAAGTTTGAGGGTAGAGATAAGCATGAATAAAACTCAAAGACAACCTGACTCACTGGCTTATAGGCCAAAAGGCAGCATAGAGACAGGATGTAAAATGCAGACAGTAAATGCTTCATAACAATCGCCCTCAACCTGTCCTGCTGTGTTTCATACCTGCCTCTGTTTGAACACAATGAAAGCAATATTCATATATTTTAACATACTTCCTGATGACATAATGACACATTTTCACATTGGTCAACATTTTCGTAAATTATCACAAAACAGAAAGTGCAAGGCTGATGGAAATTACGCTACTTTTGCAGGTATTTGTTATTAAATTACAGTAATACTAGGAGTAACAGGAATGTCTGTATCAAATGTCATCACTGTCCATTCAGTAGTTTTGAAGGCATGGCATTTCAACTGTAAATAAGATCCAGAGGGATTCATTTTCTGAGCACTATGTTCATCTGCACCAAATTGTATACCAACAGATCCAATAAATAAACTTTTACCAAACCAAATCTGTCAGCCTCATGCTGAATGTAGGAGTGAAATCTGCACTCACCATCAATAAATTCAATATAACTGATTCTCTGGGGACCATGAATGTTTACAAATTGCTACTGTGTCTATCTTTCAGTGCCTGAGATCTTTTAGTCCATATAGTAGCTCACTGACCAGGCTGTAGATAGAGCCATAGCACCTGCGTTGGTTTCATTGCATTCTGATTTAAAATTACAATACCTTCTTTCTGCATTCTTTTCCACTGTGTTTAAGGCCTTAAAGGGCAGCAGAAGGTACTTTGCATGAAATCCTGAGGCGTGGATTATTCTCCGACCAAAGATCCAGACTCATCTAAAATCGCAGAAGCATTCCTCTGCAGCAGAGTGCAGCAATCTGCCTCTCTTTGTCTTATACAGAAATCTTAAAGGGCAGAGCAGATTGAAATCGGAGCGTCCCTCTATCTGATGTGTCCGTTCTTCTCATTATCACACCAGACACACCTCAGAGAAATAATACTAAAAGGACTCCACTGGGACACAAAATGCACAGCCAACAGTCAACAAAAAGTTTGCAAACTAATGAGTATGTAACTTAACTATTTTAATCATTTAATACTTTTATTCCACTCCATATATCCAAGAGGCATACTAACTTGCATATTATGCAGATTATTTTTTAAAGCAAAATATGTAGGGTTAGTCAAATCTATATTCTGTTCAATTCAGTTTTGTTTATATTGCACAATTACAATTCAAATTGTCTCAAGATGCTTTACAGAACCCATATGCCTAAATCTATGGAGCATTTCTTGAACTTGATTCAAGTTGATTTTTGATTTTCTCATTGTGCTGCAAGACATGACAAGCAATATGTCTCTGCAAGATTAGTGTTTTTGTACAATTAACAAACATAATAGTGTCATGAAAACATAAATGGCAATGAAGGGGGTCATTTCAAATAAATAACAGGTACTTTTTTGTGAAGAGTATGACTTTTGTTTATAAGTATTTTACATTTTAGGTCATGTAATTGAATTTCCAGAAAATGGGAGTTTTTACTTCCGAAGAAGACGTAAACAAGAACAGCAAAGACAACTAAGCACTGTATGTCTGATTACACTGGCTGTCTTCTAAACAGTCATGCGACTCAACCTCACCAACTCCAGTTTGAAATGTTGAATTAGCCAAACTAACTTTAACTGCATCCTCCAAAATGAATCTATAGAAACCACAGGCAACAACAGGTCGCTATAAATGCTAAACAAGGGCCCAAAAACTGGGTCTATAGGCACTCATTTCATTTCATCCTTCAGTTTTCTCTCCCCTCACCCAAACCCTCTCTCTTTCTCTCCCCCCCTCTCACTCTTTGTCTCTCTCCCTCTGTAGCCTCAGGACTTTGATAAACACAGTTGATCCTGGGCCTATGCACTGAGTACAGAGTGTTTGAAGGGCAGCCTTTCTACTCAGGACCTTGTTTATTCTGCCCACTCCCCGTCAACCGTGTTTAATGTCACCAAGGCTTTTCTCTCCCCTAAACACACAGACACACACATACACACACACACACACACGCACTCTTTCTCTCACTCCCTTTACATAAGTTGTAAAAAAAAGGAGAGAGTGGAAGAAGAGAAAGGAACAGATAGCAGCTCCCTGTGCATATGTGTGTATGTGTTATGGCAGGAGGGGAAGTAAGTCTGAGCTGCTGATTAGATCTGTGTTGAGAAGTGTGTGTGTGTTTGTGTGTGTGTAGAAGTATGGGGGCAGTTTGCTGAGCAAAACCAGGCATACCAACATCTTGGCACATGCACACAGGTTTGGCATTTTGTTTTAAGAAAAACAGCGTTCTGTCAGTCCAGCGGCTGCAGATATATGTGTGTGTGTGTGTGTGCATTATTAGGTCTGTTACAACAGACTGTAACACTCAGGCAAAGGTGTGTGATTTGACTGGTGCGTTTGTGCAGTTCATGTTAATAGCGAACCACCACTGTAATCTGAGTGCTGACAGTCTAAATCCCCAGAGGGAAAGTGGCTTTTGTACAGTTAAAAGAAAACACACATGTGACCTGGATAGCTTGCAGCAGTGTACACATCATTAGATTTTAAAGCATATAATCAAATATCATTCATTAGAATAGAGAGCTCATGATTTGGAAAAAAGCACACAAGTTATGCAAGACCAGAGGATAACCTCAGGAAAACAAATAGCGAAACTAAGGGCAGGCTTTTAGATGTTTCATGTTGTTTTTTTATGACATTGGATCAAATTATTTTGTTCTGTTTTTACTAAGCCAATTATTGCAAAGCACCTTCCTACTTTCCAAAATAGCTGCTATATTTACAGGTATATTATGCAGTATTTCCACATTAAAATGTCTAAATACAACTAGAACATTACTTCATATTTTGTTGACTTGTGCATTTGCATTATCCTGGATCCTTTGAAGAATGTTGAAATACACAATTTCATTTAGTGAAGCAATACATTTCAATTTGGTGTGTCAACACATCATGTTCCAATGCTGGAACTTACAGTTTTTGTGGGGAAAAAAATCTATTTACTCCAGGGTAGGCACTTCTGAGCAACCCTGAAAAACTGCTACATAGGTCTGGATACTAATTGGTTTTACTCAAAAATGACTCATCCTGAGTGGTAAAATTTAGCAAAGGCATCAACTGCCATTTGTGGGTTCTCTTGATGTCCTAATGGCAGTCTTCTACTTCCTGCGTGTTCACAGAACTGGAGTTACATTCAGTAACTACCATTTGTTGCTGTATTCAGAATCCCACACCACAATGGGAACATAGCCTGAAACTGACGATTACATGGCGTTTCCAGCAAATGTTTGCACCACCTCACGTCTGCTCCAAGTTCCTGCAATGGACAGCCACTTACTGCCGTTATATCCTGTCAACCCCCTGTAACCAGGGGAATATGACAAGTGCAGAAGGAAGAAGTAGGCAAACTAACTAGCAAGCCACATTTTTTCTATTTTATTGTGTGTATTGTGCACTCCTGATGGATTAGGATTCGTTTTTGAATGATTTTTTGGGGCACTGGCTGCACAGTGCTTGTGGTTAACACTGTCACCTCACAGCTAGAAGATCCCAGTCTGGGACTATAGGGTCTTTCTATGTGGAGTTTGCATGTTCTCCCTGTGCGTGCAGTATATTTTGTAATGGGGCCATTATATGCTTCCCACACCTGTCCTCTCTAATCATTAAAGAAAACACCAAAATATGGCATAACATAATAAGAAATTCCCATTTATTGTACCATAAGTGGTTGCAGTTAGAAATATTAGTTACACATGAACACAATTTTCAGTTTTTTTGTCAGCAACACAGACAACATGCTTGGTCTGATTAATATTATTTGTTATCTCTTGCATTATGGGAATTTATGGGTTAACTTTCTTCCCTTACAGCACAGCATCTCTACTCCTGGACAACTTACAATTCACCTGAATTACTATTAAATTACTTAACTATTTCCAAAAATTAACTAAATGTTGTTTGGAATAAAACTTTAGACAGTCTGCCTAAGAGCCCAAATTCCCACAGTCTGACTACACCACAAAGTGAGCAATTATATGTAGTAAGCAAGACGGTCCCACTGAAGACCTTATCACTGGGTCTCCAGGTCTGTAGACCAGTAAGAACAGTATGTGATCTTTAGAAGCTGGAGGGATTGCCTTCACTGTAGGAATGTGAGCAGGAAATAACAAATATGTCTCATAGAGAGGAAAAGAGTGTGCTAGTCTGAAAGTCACTGAGATTTACAGAATAACGCCAGCAAGCTGACGTAAGCGTCAGTAAAGCAGCAATATATAGAGAATTCTTACTAACACTAGCTGTTATAAGCTATTGGTTATAACAGCAACAGAAAAACCAGAGTCTGCTTAACTGCTAAGGCATTCACTTGTAAAACAAAGATTTCTTCTTACAAAGCTTACATAGACTAACTGACTCGCTGAGCCCACCTACATTCTTACTGCTGCTAAATAAATCCTGGTTTGTATCAGGAGCCAGTAGACAGATTTGTGTTTTTCCCACTTTGTCTCTGCACGTCTACTTGATAGAATTCTATAAATCAATGGAAGCAGCAGCTAAAGACATTTACACACTGGGTCTGATGTTTTACTGAGACCTGGGCTGAACACGCGCACACACACACACACACACACACATGCACAAGCACATGCACACACACCAGAGATGCACATGTGCATATAAAATCCCAATTGGTTCACAGTTGAGATCAGGGATGCAAGCTAGCTACACGGACACATCTGCACACACACTATGCTTGTGCACATTCAGCTCACACATGCAAACAGCCCCCTGAAGTCCCCCCTAATGTCTGCTGAGTTCACAAAGAATTTAACAGTCGAGCGGAGCCACATCTGCAAGCCATTTCAGCTGTTGTTGTTGAGTCGGGCCGGAGCGAGGAGAAGGACTGGACACTGCATCCACTAAACTCCCCCCTTGCCTCGCCTCCCTTCCCCAGGTCAAGACATCTGAAAGAGGTCCGGGGAGGAAGCGGATTGGAGGATCGAGTGTATGTGAGGGGAGAGCAGCAGGAAACCCATCCTCCCATTTCATGCTCAGGGGGACTTTATTGTGCAGGTCCGGTGCTAAACCCCTCAAGTTCATTAACAAGTTTTAACTGCTTCAAGGTTTCTGATGGAACCCCTCCACATCCACCTCCCCACATCTACTGCAACAGCAAAACAATACATCTTTTCTCAAGCATTACCATTCAAATGATGCATACAGTACAGGCCCTTTCACGTTCATATTAATGGACCATATGCATGTGAATGAGACACAATGGGGGGGGGGGACAGATCTGGATGAAGCCACTAGATATTTGCATGCTTCATTAATCTGCTAACATTTGTCCTTGGGTGGGCCTTGTGCATGTGTGTGCAGAAACATTTAAATTTTCCACTATTTTAGGCTTTCGATCTCTGCTGAATAGAGATGGCCTGTGAAACCACGAGAAAAGAAAAAGAAGTAAAAGGAGCACACAGAAAGTTTGGGTGGCCCTGTCGTATACATATAAGTGTGTGTGTGTGTGTGTGTGTGTGTGTGTGTGTGTGTGTGTGTGTGTGTGTGTGTGTGTGTGTGTGTGTGTGTGTGTGTGTGTGTGTGTGTGTGTGAGAGAGAGAGAGAGCTGGGGATCTACAGTAAGCCCCATGCACACAGACGGTCATCAGTGATGAATAGGCCTACCTGGTGAGAGAGTCCCTCATGAACTCAAACGCACACACAGCCTGCAAATGGATTACTCTGCACCGAGAATAGTCATCTTCTGTTTCATCTTTTTTTATCCCACTCTCACACATGCACACATACACCACAGACACACTGAGTGTAATCCACTGTGCATGTTTATATTGTCCACGGCACTCAGGATTACAGCAGCTAAGTGGGGAATGCTGGGAACAGCAGGTGAAGTGCTGTGATGGGGCTTCTTTCCGTGACGTGCGACTCTGAAACAGGGGAGCTGAGATGACCACAAAGACCTGCAGAGACACAGACATGAAAGCAGTTAAGGAACACTGGGCTGTTTTTTGTTTTTGTTTGTTTGTTTTGTTTTTTTTGGGGGGGGGGTTATTTAAAGCTACACAAATGAACATTTAGAGATTGACAGTGGGTGAAATGACTACAGGTGGTGAGAGAAGAGTCACCTCTAGTGACAAATCCATAGAAAATCACAACCAGATTTTACAGTTTCTCTCAGTTCTGCTAAGCGTTTTAGCATCTTTAGCTCATCATTTTAGGGTCATTGCCCAGAATCTGGTTCACTCTCACTTCTCTCTTCAATTCAGTGTGATCCAAAGAGCCCTCATAACAGCAAAATGCTAAATGTTGACACAAAGTAAACCACTAAGTTGGCAAGTATCACAAAGTTGATGACTAATACAAAGTTATTGTATACTGTAAATTTTGTGCTGAACATGCTCACTGGTGGTGGTTTTTGACTTGTTTGATTAAGTTGTGATGTAGTGAACATTGAGCATAAGTGATCTGCTGTGTCCACTTCTTTTTTTTAATCTTTGCCTCCGGACAGCATATAACATGCTGGCATAAAATAATTATTACAATTTTGTGGCCAAAATAGTTTGAACTTCTATGTTGTTTCTTCCACTCTGTTTTTCAGTCATGACCTATGTAGTTTACCAAGCAGGTAAAATATAAGTCCATCCACATTTTTTGTGAAATTTTAAAAGTTTGCCTCAAATTTCCTTGACAGTTAAAGAAACACGGTCATAGCTAGCACCTAGCACATGTTAGCAACTAGCACAAAGCTGGTCCCTGACAGAAAGTTAGTGGCTAACACAAAGTGCATGACAACAATGCTAGTAAGTTACCTGCATGTTTTCCCCTTGCAAATAAGCTTTGCTTACATTGAGTGTAAAAATCCATTTGACTGAATGACTGCCCTGTAAGATTTATTTTTAGCAATGTTACTGCATTCATAAATCTCAAAAGAAAACTGAACGAAAACACAAATGACCAAAACTGCAAAAGTCATGCAGAGAGACAAACATCCTCTCCTGCTGATCACAGAGGGCAGCGGCAGTTAACCCGCCCATCACTCGTTCCACAACCGAGGAAACTGCTGTCCAAACAAGATATGCTGTCACTCTGACACCCGGCTCTGACTCATCTGACTCATCTTCCTCGCTTTTATCACCAACAACACTTTCCCACAGCCACATGCAAAGCCATTACCGAGCAGCTTCCAGGTCAGAGGTCAGAGAGGCAGCCTGGGTCTTGTGGATAGAAAATGAGATTCTTCATTCCGAGATGACCCACAGTATCAGATTATCGTTACTACTGTCAATGGCGTAAATGTGTTACTTTTGCAGGTGCTGCAGGTGTAATGGTGGCCTTACTTTAGGCATAGAATTATCTTAGTGTGTAAACTGAGCTTGTGATACTATGTCGCCACACTGCATTAACATTTGTACTTCCTGGATTTATGTGTGAGCAGATATTGACAGTGATTCTATCCACGGCATCTCTCTTGAGTGTGAAGATGCCTGACCTTAAAAAATTGTCAGCAGGCTCAATAATACAGTGTTTTGAGAATTGCTTACCGAGCGTGCCAAGGGAAATTTATGATAGAAGGAGGTTTCTGGTTCCCAAGCCAGGCTATTTGAAGCACTGAGCTCTGTCAGTGCTGATTCCACCAGCCAATTTTTTTTTTACAAAAACCGATATCAAAGCAGCAATACCATATGATGCCTTAACGTAGGAACAAATGTCAGGTGTAGCAGAGATGCTTCAGGCAGGATTTGCTTGTAGTATGACAGCACACACCAGATTGTAGCAAAAAGAAATGTGGGAACGGTGCATCTGTGCTTGTGGGATTTGAGGAGAGCATAGATAAATGCGCCCTACATTAGTCTGAATAGTTCTTTATTCGGGCTTCCCACATTTCTATCAGTTTTCTACATGGTATAAGGCCTGTCAGTTGATGGCGGTTTTGAATTTGAAACTAAAGTAGCTTTTCAGCATTACAGCCAATCTCCATACTACCCATCATTGGTTGATTGTCAAAATCATAGAAAGAAAGTTAGATGTAATTATATCTCTTCCTTTCAAATGACAGCTGGTTGGACTCCTCCTCAACCCCCTAAAATTCTTGGGGCATCCTAGCTTAAAGCATCTGGAAAGATTTACCCCATAAAAATGTTTTGTTTTTTTTTGTCACTGAAATTCTTGTCTGAGGGTTATTTTTTGATTTCATCTTACTTGCTAGCTTGAGTTTTGTAGAAAGTCTCCTGTATAGAAATGTTCTGAAATGACCGGCAGAGAAAGTTTAAATTATGAGACACAATAAGAGAACAAATATGGACAGAAAGACGAGGAGACGTGGATGTGGCGAGGCGGCAGAGAACTGAAGGGCGGATTTGGAAAAAAGAAAGAGTGGAGAAAAAAGAAAGAAAGTGAAGGAGGGGGTTGATGGGAACAGCAAGCAGGAGGGTGGTATTCATCACTCAGTTATATAAGCCAGCTAAATGAGTCAGTGCAGAAACCAGAGCTATCAGAGCAGTGAGACAGACAGACTTGGCCGAGGAACTGGAACAATATGAGGAATAACACACAAATGATAAGGCTGTGTTTTATGGCGCTTGGCTGTTGAGTCATGATGGTTCCTGATAGACCTGCTGATCAAAGGTTGTTAATCTGGGTCCAACAGTTGCTGTAATCATTTCTGTTTCGTTGAAAGTTCCTATGTCACATGCAGGTTGTGAACACAGAAGCTGTTGCGCACGTACATGAATACTTCGACTTAAGTTTCTGGCATCTCTTTTGTGTTGTCACTTTGCCAACAAACCCATTACCTTCGTATTCTATCTTACCTTAAGCAAACATGTGCAATAAAACAAACATTGTAAGTGTGTGTGGAGCTGATTGGCTCTGATAAGGATTAGAGATAAACGTATAGGATTTCATTTCCTTAAGCCAACTTTCCGTGTGTGTTTGTGGCCCCTGTATTCATGTGTGTGTGTGTGTGTGTGTGTGTGTGTGTGTGTGTGTGTGTGTGTGTGTGTGTGTGTGTGTGTGTGTGTGTGTGTGTGTGTGTGTGTGTGTGTGTGTGTGTCTGCTGTAATGATCCGGCTCAGTTTGTTTGCACACAGCCACCCAGAGACCCAGCAGGCCCACGGATTCAATCAGAGAGGATGTGGTTTCACCTCTAATTTTGTACAGTTTCTCCTACGCTGTGGATAACGGTAGAGCCGGGATGAATGAATGTACAGATGGATGAGTAGCAGAAGATATGAGACTGTAGTATGCATTCCTTTCTTTTCCCCACTTGCATTCATGTCTGCATGTGAGGCATGAAGGAAAACGTCATTCTGTTTGTGTAAAGGCATGCAGAAAGCACAGCAGAGCGATGGTGCGGTTATGTATATGTGCTACAGGTGTATGCGTAGTATTAGTGTGTAATTCTTGTGTGTGTGCAGAACTCCTGACCCACTGCTATTAAAGCAAAGCAGTAATGAGCTTATTAGTCTAGGGATGTATTTAAAGCAGGTCACAGCAGTCTGGATTGTTAACAGACTGCGTGCACATGGACATGTGATATATATGGAGGTGGCAGCGATTCCAGCAGCAGGAACTGTAGTAAAGACAGACTTAGTTCTAGTTGTTAATGCTGTGGTTGTGCAGTTTTGCTCATAAAGGAGATGTGCCATGGATTTTCTTTTGTAATTGTAACCGTTTGGCTGTGATACACTAAAAACTATGTTTTTTGTTTGATGGAAAAACATAGTTCTTAAATGCTTGACATATATCAGCATGGAGTGAATTTCATTACATCTGGCACAAACATTCACTTGGACTCAGAACTGAACTGATTCGATTTGGTGGTCAAACATCAAACCTGCTTTTAGACATAACTAAAGAATTTATATGCTAATTAGTACACACAATATCTAATAAAATAAATTATTAACAAATCCAATTTTTAATCCAAAAGGTCAAAAGTTAACTTCACTGTGACATCAGCATATTCTGCGAAAACTATTTTCTGGCTGTTACTAAACACCATAATTTAGGGGAAAAAAGGGCTGATGGTGACCATGTTTCACATTTGGTCAGATACTGAATTGGAGACACTAATCTTCGATGTCGCATTGAAAATATGCTGATTGTTTAGATCGTCAGTGCTGCTGGGTAGAAGATGTGTGTGAAGAATTTATGTTCGAGAATTCATAGATTCTTGATAGCATCAATATTTGAAGCATTGTCTCCAGTCATGGCAACAACTTCGTCTTCTCTCAGAATCAGTTTTATTACCAAGCATGTGAACACATACTGAGACAATTTTTTTTCAGTCAACTTAGACGGTTAAATGTCTCCAATACATATGCTATGTAACTTTGGACAGACATGGATGTAAAATGCAATTAGATTGGCTAGCAGATGCAACTACATGATTCTATTTTTCTTGCTTCAAATTCAAGGATTAGAATTCTTTAAAAAGAGGCTCCACTGACTGTGCCATCAGTTCATACCTCCACAGATACGCAAATTCCTGGGTACCACATGTTAAAGTCCAACCAAATACATTTATCCAAAAAGTTTTGTAATATAGGCAGGTGTTAAATAGAGGATGATACAGTAAAATATCCTCTTTGGTGTAAGGAAGCTACTCAATCAAGCTCAGATCCAGCTTCAGAAAGGTGTGTTTATATACGTAATGTTGTTTTCCTTTTGAGGGCTATCCTATAAATCATTATATATCACGAGATGTCATGTTTAAAAAACACAGCTCTTTTGCTATTTGCTGTCCCAACACAAGGTTTTTGGTTCCCTCTGAGCTAGACTCCAGTGATGGCGGTAATTGAGTAAAAAGGAGAGTAAACACACGGGTCAAAAGTTAAAGGCAAATATTGACCCACAGACTCGACACCAGGAGGTTCGAAAAAAGAGCCCCACAAAATGAAAAAGGTGAACATGGAGGCTGTGAGACATTACTCGTGGAAAGTTTTTCCTGCTGGTTCGCAGATCTGCTCTTCTTGGACCATTTTCACGAGTAAAGAAAGCCACACCACACATCCAACTCTCTCCATTTCTATGTGAGCTTTAAGCTTTCCAGCAATGAGACAACTATTTCAAGTGCAAGTTCCTTTTTATTCCCACAGAGTCAAGCATGAGGAATTTATTTCAGCTCAGATGAAAATCGCTCTGACATTAACTGTACCTAGCAGTGCCATGCAAACCTAAAAACAACAGATCCTCCAGACAGAGGACAGTACTGAAGAAGAAACTGATGTGGTTGCATTGCATGTTACCTTATGTTGCTTCCTTTGACTTCCACAGGCTTCTTTTTTGTTTTAAAGCAGTCTAAGAAACTCAACAACTTCTTCATTCTGCTGGCTAAACTTTCCAGCTCCATCTCAAGTTACAGCCGGCTATCTCTAACATCTGCACAGAAAAATTAGAGCTTTGAAAAGATTTCCAATCTGCAGAATTGGACAAAGAACCTTATTGCCTTTCATAGTAAATTACCTATATCAGAGAATGTATATCTTAGCTATATCTTCAACTGCTTGCTTTTGCTTCCAGTGGGAATTCATTATGAAAACTCTTGTGTTTCAGCCAAGCAACTATCATGATAACGACCCTGCAGTGGAAATCTAGAGCAGGGGCCATTTTGGTTCTTCAATGACACGTAATGGAGGCCATTGAGTGGTCCCTGGACAGGAAACCAGGGGCCGTTGGGGGTCGTTGACAGGCGTCACTGACCCCTTTCTCCACTCATCTGGGGAGAAACCAGAGCCCTCCAGCTGACAACACAACGTCTCCTCACATTCAGAGCCAGCCAAAGATTTGGTGCTAATAGCTGAGGAATGATGATTGTCCCTGCGGTTGGGTTTCACAGAGGAGATATTTGCAGACAAAGGATGAGGAGGGGGAAAGTGAGCTCAGTGTCAAACATTGTGTGCATGTGAGCACCAAGAGGTAAAATCTACGGACATTTTGCAGAAGGTTCAACCTATGTAAAGTTCACAAAAGTTGAAAAACTCTCAACATCTTCAAAATAATAGATAATTCAGAGCAATACAAATTATTTCCTGAAGAGCTTAGGCTGGTCATAAAATGCAATGTGAACACAGCCAGCTGCAACATGAGCAGTACTGGTCATCTCAGTCTCAATGACGCTCAGTCTTTGACTCAAGGGAATATGGACTCAGATGAGTCCGAGGTGATCCTTCGTACATGCTGCTTGGCCCTGGTGGAGCCCAGCTGATCAGCGGAGGCCAATTTGCAGTCAGGGATCTTTCCAGTCGATCAAATGATGAGCTGCAGCCTCAAAAAATCTTGTTTATTTGCTGCACTGTGCCAGACAGTGATGGATGATGTAAGGATGGACATGATGACAGCAGAACTGGATCAAAACTGGCTGTGGTCGGTTGAGCTTCTTCAGGTGCCTCTAAAAGAACATCCTCTGTTGAGCCTTCATGTGATGCTTCTGGTGATCCTTGGAGATGGTGGTTCCCAGAGACTCTTGTCATCTACGTTCCCAGTGGTATTTATCTGCAGGCCCCTGTAGCTGCATCAGTATGGTAAGGTTAAGACCAGGGCTGAAGTCAGAGGTGGGTAGTAATGAGTTACATTTACTCTGTTACATTTAGTTTAGTAACTTTTTGAAAAAAAATGTACTTCTGAGAGTAGTTTTAGTTGTCATACTTTTTACCTTTACTTGAGTAGATTTATGATGAAGAACACTACTCTTACTCCATTACACTGGGCTACACTCCACTCGTTCCTTTTTGTTTTTTAATTTATCACATTAGATATGCTTTATTTTGACGGAGAGATGCCCCAGTGGATCTACCACATGACTGTGTTTCACCAATCAGACGCAGCAACAATAACCAGATGTCGCTCTGCGGTCACATTAGCAACATAGCGGCACAAATTCTTCACACATAGCAGACAGGGAATGAAAAAACAGAGGCATTTTCCAGAAATTTGATCTTGCTTCGGAGTCAAAAAATATTAGCATAGCGTTAGCATGGATATCTCCGTCTTTTGTCTTCTGTTTACTAACATGGACAAAGTGAAGTGTGACGTCAGGCTTGATAGGTCCGCGTGATACGGGGGGGTACAGCATTCACATACAGACTCTATGAACATGTAGGATATCTTGTCACTGGAAGTAGTTTGCACTGTTCTTCCTTACAAACGTTACCTTACTACAAGTATTTGTTTCAAAAGCTTTACCAGAATTTGCACATTATTTTACATTTTTGTCCGTCTGAGCTAACCATTTCTAAAAAATAAATCAGACATTACAATAAAACAGTTACTCAGTACTTTCAGTACTTGAGTAGTCTTTTCACCAAATACTTTTTTTACTCTTGAGTAATTTTTTTTGGCTCATCTGAGTGCTAAAATGAGTGCAACTGAAGTTTTTTGATCATGTTTCAGTTCTTATCCAAGTCTTCTACAGCTCAGAACTGAATCATTGCTTCTGTTTTAGTATTTAAATGTATTTGGACTGAAATCACTTGTGCTTAAGTAGTGTTGGTGTACAGCAAATAGCACTATTTGATGACTATAATAATCCATATTAAGTCAAAAGTTGCTCAACTTACCATCATTACTGTTAGAAAAGCGGATTAATGAGTCCAAACCTGCACCTAAAGAACTTGAAAAGGTTCTTCAAATGCAGTTATAAAAAGAATCAAAATATCAATGCGTGTTTTTAAATAGTGTGAAGGTCTTCAGTGCTGTTCTACAATGCAGAACATAGTTTAAAACATATATGTATATATTATATATAACAAGAAAATAATAAGAAAAACCTTCAACTGGGTGTCCAATCTTTTACCGTAATGCGCAGTACACATATACCTCTCTGAAAATGTCTTGTAACCACAGTCAATCTTGAATCTTGTAAGTTATGAATTCAGAAGACACAGTCATGAATCGCCACAAGACCCACATACACCAATACTCCTCTGAGATAATGACATGTGCAGTGAATCAAGTGATCAAGTGACACACAGATCCCTCTCTTCAAACACTCTCAGCCCACCACAGACGGAGAGGGAGAAACTCCTGCTTGAGTGAAAAGTCAAA
Organism: Acanthochromis polyacanthus; assembly: GCF_021347895.1. Taxonomy (NCBI): domain Eukaryota; kingdom Metazoa; phylum Chordata; class Actinopteri; family Pomacentridae; genus Acanthochromis; species Acanthochromis polyacanthus. The sequence continues at coordinate 24,822,253 of NC_067127.1, forward strand.
CTCCATCCGAGAAGCAAACAAACAAGAAGATTTGCTTAAGACAAGCGAGACCAGACGAGGATTAGTCTCGACTGCACAAAACCCTGACATGAAGGATGTACAGGAGTGACTTGGATGTTGCAGACAAAACTCTGCTTCAAGTTTCCGACCACAGTTTGAAGTGTAAAGATCTGGATGTAGATCAGCATCTCTTTCTGCCTATTTTTAAAAGGCATCCAGACCTTTCGTCCTTCCTCCAGCCACAGATATCCTACCACTTCTGCCAAGTCTTCTCTTGGATTCCATCCAGCAGGCAAGCACAAACCTCCCCTTCCTCATTCCTCCCCACCATCTTTCCAGCCCTCCTCCTTCTTCTTTTTCTTCTTCTCTCTCTTCATCTGTTGTGTAAACCTGGTAATTACAACCGCGGAGATTTTCATGTTTTTACAAGAAATAAAGTTTGACATGGCCCTTAAAGGTACAGCTAGCTACATGACCCCCAGATCCTCTGAAAGTTATTCAAGCCCCAGTGGAGCAAATTAAAAAAAAGCATCGTCATTAATCTGGACTGACAACTTTATTTTTCTTTTTTTAAGAAAGGGGTTTCTTTTTTTTTGCTTTGAAGAACCTACAAGCTTCCCATCCGTCCATCTTCCTGGCGAAGCACTATTACCACTAATCTTGCTGTCTGACTCAGGCCTGGGACCCTCCTCTCATGGACAGCCAAGACAGAGAAACCCCATATGGGTGCAGGGAACCAAAACCACACAGCTTAATGAAGGACGTGTGAAAACCCTGCAACTATCTGGGTTTGGAGTAATGAGAGGGAATCTGATGTATAGCACGGAAACATAAATGCTCCCTCTTTGTTTTGTTCTCTTGCCCGCTCCTTCTTCCTGCTCTTTCCCCTCATGTATCAGTGGATCTGTGTTTGCGTTGCTGGTACATTCACAGAGCTGATAGTTGTATCAAACCTAATTTTTTTTGGCACAAGTCAAAAGCAAATACCAGTGTTCCAGCAGTCAAGCACAACACACCCACACAGTTTTCTTTGTTTAAAGATACAACAGCATGCCTGGAGTGCAAAATTAATCAACAAAAAAAGCTGCTTTTTTGTTTGTTTCCAGTCACATATAATTGTCCACAGATCTTCATCCAATATTTGACTTGCAAGCGGGCAGTGTTTAATGTGCCTGTGTTCCTTAAGCAGAGTATGAGTATGTTTAAGTTTGGAGAAAATCTTTTGTCTCCAAACACTTCAGTCAGTGAAAGCTGATGTCTTGTGACTTTGTAAAACATGGCTGACATATTTTTATTAGTGATGAGAGTAACAACTCTGCAGACATAAAAGTCCCTGCAGTTGTTTTCCCATCACTGGAGCAAGACAGAGTTCTGGGAAGATTGATTTCAGCGTACCTTTAGTCACGCTGCACGCATGCACATGTAGTGGGAAACTGTGCAAAACTCGTTGTGGAACTATCCTTTAATAGCTTTCCTAAAAGCTCTCATTAAAGATTCATCAGTACCCTTTTAAAAAAGCAGATCAGACACCATGATGTTCAAAGTATTTCCATTTACTAAAGGCACATGTCAAATCCATTAAGTTGTAGGACAGCAGATAAAAGGACAGAGGTCACCAGACTGTCAGTAAAGATGAATATGAAGTAAACTACCGTGGGGAAGCTGGAGTGTGTAGGTTTGCTTTCGTAAAATAAAGACACATAGAGGATCAGCATGAGACCACCCATCATACAGAAGCACATACAAATGAGGCTAGATTTAAACTCCAGAGGAGAAAGATAAATGACATCAGAACATCAACATGGATCAACAGGACTGGAGGAGTCAGCACGGCTTGAAAGGCTAGACTCCCTATTGACCCTGATGTGATGGTAACTAAAAAACAGAATAAGTAAAGTCTGCAGGGAGTATATTTAGTGTATGTGCTACTTTGACAGGGATGCTGCTGATTCAAACACTGCATAAGGACCATAAATGACTGCTTTCATGCTGCTACACTGAACATAATAGGAGTATGGTTTATTTTCACATGGTTGACTCACAGATCCCATATCTGTGTTGTTATGTTGCCGTGCTTTCTGATCATTAATAACTGACAAACAAATGCTGAATTTCTACAAAAAATTGATGCATTTCTGACAATGGTATATGGAGGAGTGAACAGCCTTGGCGGAGTACTGCACATTATGAGTGCTTTTCTAGATTGTCGTTGTAACTGAAAAGTCTGTATAATTGGATTCTGTGGTTTACTCAGAACCTAAATAGCATTATGGTAACAAACTGTTGTATTTTCTTCAGGACAGATAATGGCACAGTGTGTTCCTGAGCCCCACATCTCCCTTTTCCAGGAGAAGGACCACCACACTGGAAGAAATGACTATAAACTCTATGTGTCATGTCTTGTTGTGGACATTTTGTCACGTTGGGGCTGTTTTTGGTGGTCTCTTTGTGGTGTGATTGTGGGGCTTCATGTCGCTTTGTGTTGGCGTTGTGTTTCTTGTTGGTCTTTGGGGACATTTTTGACTCTTTGTGGTGGTTTTTTGTCTAGTTATGGTCACAATGAAAAGGTGTGTTTGGCAATGTTCAGCAGCAGTTGATATAATATTTAGCTATGTGGTCAACAAAAACGGCTCAGCACATGTGGCTCAGAAATCAAAGATTCAGAAGCAATAAATCACAGCATGGTTTGAAATTTTGAGCTCCACAAGGAATACTAAATTATGTTTGTGTTGAGAGGTCTTCAGAAGCTTAAGCTAAGGTTGGACAGTATCAATGTGGTAACAAAGTCACGGGAGAGCCTAACAACACTTGGTGCTATGGTAAGTCTTACTTCAGCAACCAAATGCTGATGGGAGGTTAGTATTAAAGTCAACTTGTTCTGAATTGGAGACAGTAATAAAATCATTCCAAGAAAACAGCTTGCAAATTCGGATTTGTCTGAAGACATAAGGCCTCATATTCAAGACTTAAAGTTATTTGACACACGCTACACAATCTTCAGTACTATACACTATCATCAAAAGTGAAAGTAAGTAGCATAAGTACTGGTTGGCACTAAATGGACCATATCTGATTTTTGAATAAAAAATAATGGGCAGATACATGTATACTAAGACTTAAACATCAGTCTGAGCGTAATATGCGACGAAATGTTTAAAATGACTTTCCTGTAACACTGAAATTGAGAATGGTACTCAAGGACTCCGTATTTTCCTCTTCACACCCCACCAGCGTACCATTTACTGTGGCATTTGTGAAGTGCCATCATTAGGTGCTATTATGAGGTGAATTACAGTATATCCCCTAACACACATACTGTTCTCAGTAATACTGTCAATGTACGTACACACACACACACACACACACACACACACACACACACACACACACACACACACACACACACACTCAGCAGCTGGTGTTCAGCCCACCCCACCCCCCATCCGTACATCTCAGGCACTGATAGACCCCCATTATTTTAATATGAAAATTACAACCACATGAAATTTCTCCCATGGTTCAAACATGTAGCGGCCGGCGACCGCACTGTAAGGCAGCCTGTCGCTCCACTTCTGTGTGTTTTTCCCTCCCCTCCCTCCACTGATCAGGCACTTCAAGGTTTGCCAACCATAACACAGTTGGCACAGCATTTGCCCTCCCATCACTGCAGTGCACGCAAACGCTGTTTCACTTCTTTCTTCTGTTTTCCCTCATCATCTGTTTATTTTGGTTTTTCTTTTCTTTTCCGAATGGAAATTTTGAGGTCGATTGGTGTTGCCTGTTCCGGGCGAACAGCTCCGAGCACAAAGGGTAGAATGAGCGATGGGTGGAGGGCTGAAGGGAGACAGTAAGAAGTCACGGGGGAAATTTAGTTTCTTAACTGGCACTGAAGCAGCTTCAAAACAGCTCCCATGTGTTCTTTATTTCAGCTGGGGTTCGATGGCAAATGGAGCGAGGCGAGAGCTGGCTAGACCCTCTACCCGACACACAAGCACTGTACGCACACACATGTACATACACACACAGAAAGACATACAGACTCAGCCCACTATCCCCATCCGGCAACCACATCCACTGACTACAAACCGATGCAGAGCAGAGGACTGTACTTTCCCAGACCCGTTTGCCAGTTTGGACTTATTACATTACCTAGATTTGGTTTATGACAATACAACAAGACACTGAGGTTTACAGAAATGTGGGACCGTCTTACAAAGCCATGAATATACACATATTGGAGCTTACAGTCATCCAGGGGAGGCAATTGAGAACACTTTCTCTTTTCCAGGAGCAATAGTCTGTTTCATATTCAGTTATTTTCAGGCCTGGGAGCTGCCAGTAGACCGGTTCCTGCTTCCTACCTTGCTCAAGGGCAAACAGCTTTGGTTGATGAGAAGGAAAAGGTGATTATTCATTTCTGTCTCTTCGTCATCCTGGCTGGTCAAAAGATTGAAAAGAACACCCAACTAGCCACAACTCTGCTGTCATACTCGAAAGATTAAGTTCTTGGCCTCAGATATTAAAGGCAAAGTCAGGTTAATTACAAGTTGCACTCACATTACATTTTGCAGTTTTGTACATCTACACCAGTAAAACGGGAACATTAACTTTAAACCATGATGAATGTCTGCAACTGAAATAATTTTACGACCAGTCTTTGCTTTCTCTTTTATTAACCCCCTGAGCCCAAAACCTGCCAGAGTGTTTCAATAGTATATTTTTTCAAAAATGTTAAAATGACACCATTTATTCTACATGTCTTGATTACAACCTTGCAAAAATAAGCCATTTGCATCAGATTCTGAATCACACAAAAAATTCTGCACACTTCAGCACAACCAGGAGGACATTAGTGACTCAGTTTTGACCAACAGTCACGTGACAAAATTCTTGGACTGTTTAACTAAACTGGGTCGAACTGCAGGCTGTGTTTGCATAGAACAGATAGAAGACAAGTATGGAAGCAAATTTGTAAAGTACGCTGATAAATAATCTATAACATGTAGAACCATAGAATACTGTTAACCCCTGAGGGCACTTGGAAAAATGTTGTGCATGTTGCTGCAAGAAATAAAATAAGAAACACATTTTTTTTTATGATTTTCGGCATATTTACGATGTCAAACTGCACGGGTGACATCTTTGAGTTCCATCTACTTCTAGTCATAGTTGTGCTGTGTCCATGGAGATACAGGATTTTATACTACAGTGAAAAAGGAGCCATTATTTAACAGAATAAGTTCATTGGCCACAGTTTTCGTTGTTTGACTATACTAAACATCTGATCCCATTTGTGACATAACCTGTGTTCATAAGCAACAATCCTAACTTTGTATGAAAACGAAAATTACAAATTACAACGAGCATATTTCAGCTGTTCTTTCATGCTTGCTGCTTGTCAGGCTCTAATCCTTCAAGCAAATGTTTTGTTTCTTACTGCTAGGAGGGAAGGCAGTCATGGAAACAAGCATATTACAGATAAACACAGGAGGTGAAGCCCTCATCTGTTTGTTCTGCTGTAAACATGAAAGCACTTTCATGTTGGTGGAATGCAAGCGGCCTGTGTGCTTCTGAGTGCATATGTGTGCTTTTATGTATGAATGTATATGGAGCTCTATGTCTGTTTATTCTCAACCTCGAGGGTCGCGGCACTATTGCTCAAGCTTGAAGTATTAACTGTATCAACGCATTATGTTTCGGTGAAGAAAGTGAGCTTGTTCGCTGCCATTTGTAAGAGCAAATGTTGCAGCAGCAGGCGGGATGTATAGTTACTCCGATCTTGGCTGCTCATGGGAAATGTCGCTCCAAAGTTTAGCTGCAGCCAAGCTCTCAGCCCACCAAATGAAGAAACAAGGTGACCGTGGTTAACATTAACCAGCCAAAGTTTTGCTTGTCATTTAAAATAAATGGATTTCTTGAGGTTTCATTTGTTTATTGTGGTGACACATATCTAGCAGTCAAGGCATGTGGTTGTAAAGAGGATATAGATAGAAACAAAGATCATAAATCCATGTGTGTGAGTCTGAGAAGGTGGTTAAATGTACATTTTTTAAACATTATTATATGCCTGTCATAGATACTGCAGAGATGCCACAACACCACTGACACTGCTAAAGAATCAGGCCTGGATTATTTCATGTTTATTTTTAACAGCAAATGTAAAGAAAAGACTACAGACTGGAGCTTATATATATTGTGCTTAGAGGGGAAAAAAAATCTAATCAGTATCAGTGTGAGCACCTTTTTCCTTTTAAACAGCACAGATTCTCCTCAAAATAATTATTTACAGTTCAAGATATTTGGCAGATTTCAGTATCTTCTGCCTCTGCATGCGGTCCCAGACTGACTTCATGATGTTGAGATCAGGGCTCTTTGGAGGCTAAATCACCTGGTGTCAGGTGAAGATAGTTCTCTATGATTCTGACTGTACATGTGAGGTTGTTATCCTGCTGTAGAATAAATCAAGGGACAATCAGATGCCTGCCTGATGATGCTGCATGATTGACAACAATTCAAGCATCTTTATTTGCACAGCATTCTATATACATTGTATTTAAAAGACATATGCCTTTATTACAGTCAGCAATGGCAGTGCAAACAAAGCCTTCAGAAAAAGCCTGATTTGATCGTCAGCAGGCAGCTGAGTCATAGTTACAGTGACGATATGTCGCTATCTCGCAATGATACTGAAATATTTAACAAATCTGTGGATCCAGGCTATAAGCTGCATCACTTCCAAAATTTAATCAGGTGGTCCTTGTGTCATTTCTGACCTTCCCTGAAAAATTCATCCAAATCCATTACTCTGTTTTTGAGTTGCACACAGACAAACAGAAGGACAAACGTACTGTACACCGATCGTCACATAACTCTGCCGCACTCCTTGGCGGAGTAATAGCAATTGACTTTAAGTGGACCTTCAACATCATGGCTATAGTAAAAATTACATGGCCAAGATGAAGTGATGATCATGGTCATGAATGGAAGAAACCCCCCATGTACAGTGGTTAGGAGTCTAGAAGCAAACAGTGATCTTCTGTGTTAAGATCTGATGTCTTGTTTTCCTGTCCTGCCACCCCAAGCTCCTCCCTACATGGATTTTAGAACTCTAATAACAACAAACTGTTTCCTCCTTTGCTCCAGATAGCACAAGGGTCATGACTCCTACAGCTACTAGTAGCATTTGTTAATTTGATTTTGGGCACTTGCTGAAGGCCCTGTCACACTCTAGCGTATAGAGCCAGCGTATGAGGAACGTATGGACTTTTTGGGCATACGCTGACATACGCTGAAACACGCTAGGGGTACGCTGGAATACATTTCTAGTACGCCGGGGTACGTCGGTGTACGCTGATGTACGCTGACGGCCAAAAATTTTTTGAACATGCACAAAAATTTTCAGCGTATGCCGACGTATGAATTTTAAGCTTCTCATACGTTCCTCATACGCTGAACACACTAGAGGTACGCTGAAGGTACGTTACTCACACGTCGAGTACGCTTCTCATACGTTGAAATTGAGTGGGTCAGGAAACCTAGCGTTAGAGGAGCGTATAATGAACGTGTGTCTGACGTGTGTCTAATGAATGGCTAACGTTATGATGGTAGTTCTAACAACAGTCTAACGTACTCAACTTATGCCTAACGTGTTCTGAGCGTACAGACAACTTATCCCATGCGTATTACATGCGTATTTCCATCGTATGGGGGGTATATAAAGTCTCACATTTCCAAATCTGTATCGGTTTGCACCAGCAGTTCAGAGATGGAGGTTGCTGTGCTGCAACATCACCAAGATTTGTTACAGTTGGCAGTTGAGTATGCTAGACACAGAAGAAGAAGGTGTAGAATGAGACGTGCAATCTGGGTGAAACCTTGGATTGGAAGGCGGCGTCAATTTGGCCTTTATGACCAGCTTATGGTTGAATTGAGAAATGAAGATCAGAGAGCCTTCAGGAACTTCCTACGAATGCCTCCAGAAATGTATGATGAACTGCTGGACAGGGTTGGTCCCAACATCACCAGCTGTGTACGCTCCTCATACGTTAGGCTGACGTTCCGCATACGTTTCTCATACGTTGGAGGTACGCTGATATACGTTACTCGTACGTCGGTATACGGCCAACTCAAATACACATCACATACGCTCACATATGCTGACATACGCTATGCGTACGCTACTCATACGCTACTCATACGCTGACGGTACGCTAGGCTCACGTTACTCTAAGGGTCATTACCGAAAATCGACCTCATACGCTGAAAAGTTGTGCGTATAAACAATTTTTAGAAATATTCGATACGTTCCTCATACGCTGGCTCTATACGCTAGAGTGTGACAGGGCCTTGAAGCAAGTGGTGCTGTTGCATTGATAGGAGGACAGTGTAAATCGTAGGTTCAGATTCTGGGTTTCAGTTTTATTTAATTTTTTTACTACTATCTCATCCATGTTCTGGAATGTCTTCACAGAAATCAGACACATTGGTCATTTGGTTGAAGACCCAAAATGATCTAATGTAATTTTTTGTGACAGTTGGCCTTTGTGACTACAATTTATGTCTGTAAGAACAATTTTATAGCCCTTACTGCTATGACTGGTTGGTATCCAAAGCATCTCACTTTGACACCAAAGCGTGGTTGTCCGCACACTACTTCCTACTCAACAAGAAATGTTCCTTAAACCAAGAAAATCATTCCTTATTAACCTTAACCAAGGTGTTTTATTTGCTTAACCAAACTTCAACCACAGAGGTTTCAGAGTGCACATGTTTATTGTATTGGAAGGCAGTAACGTGACACGCCATTCTGTCATTTGGTTGGAGAGTTGGAGGATGTGTTGGCAGGTGGCTCAGCCAGAGAAAGCATCAAATACACATTTGCTCGGGTTTTTAAAAAGCTGGAGTCTGAAGGACACATTTGGCAGCTTCTACTGGAGTAAATGAAACACCATATTGGAACAAGATATGTAGTTTTCTAGAAACATTCAGAGTGTAAACATAAAAATGTTTCCCCAACAGGCTCAATGATGTCTTGATGGAGCTACTTTCTAGCCAGCATTGTCATGTTGTGCAGGGCAAAAAATTGTACAAGGTCTCCAGAATTATCGGATATCAAAGGAAAAGTCCAATACCAAAACTCTAGTTTAAACATGCATCAATTCTAGCGAGTGTTTAGGTCTGTGATTCATCTATCCAATCAACCACAACGTTAAAACCATCCATCCATTTTCTATACACCGCCCAGTTCTCCTTTGAGTGAAGGGGGGACTGGAGTATATCCCATCTGAAATAGGGTGGAGGCAGGGGACACACTGGACAGATCAACAGTCTATCACAGGACTACACATAGAAACAAACAAACACAGTCACATTCACACCTACAGACAATTTAGAATCACCAATTAACCTAAGCATGTTTTTGGACTGCATGAAGAAGCCAGAGAACCTGGAGAAAACCCACACATGCACAGGGAGAACATGCAAACTCCATACAGAATGATTCCAGGCCCAGGCTGGGAACCAGGGATCTTACAGCTATGAGGCAGCAGTGCTAAGCACTACACCACTGTGCAGCCCACATTACTACCACATGCCTAATTTTGTGTAAGTCACCTTTGTGCTGTCAAAATAGTTCTGTGTTGTGGAGGCAATGACACCAGACCTCTGCGGGTGTCAAGTTGTGTCTGGTCATTGGCATTAGATCCTTTAGGTTGTGCGGTGTGGAGACCATGGCTCTGGATTGTATAGCAGCATGCAATGGATGCTCACTCTGATTGGGGGAGTTCTAAAACTCAATTAATACCTTGGGTTCCTTGTTTTCCCTGAGCCATTTCCAGGCAGTTTTTGGTCTGGAACACTGTTTAGGTGGTACACATCACAGTAAAGTAATGAAGTGGTTTTCATGGTGTGGCAGATCAGTGCACATTCTAGTTCTCAAGCAGTAATGTTATTGACAAATATTTTTGTTACAGAAAGTACAGCAGTCTATACCTTCTATAACAAACTGTTTATGATGTTGTACGTATCCACGCCATAAATCATCTCTATATGCAAAAATGATGTCAAATTATCAAACATTTAGGGCTACTGATTGTAACTTATACAATTCATATTAATATGATAATTACACTGCGCGACAGGGACCAGAAACACAGTTGAGGATTTGAATCAGAAGAAACTAACCTGTTCATGCTCACTGTAATGTATTAATACACACCCTTCACTCACTGCTCTTTTATTTGTAATATGAGCTCTTGAATTGCTCATAAAAAATAATGGGTCACCCCAACTATTGAACTTCGTTATACTTCTGTAACAATGAGCAACCTGTGGCCCTCCAGTCTAGACTTGCTGTAACAGGTTCCCTCGTGACTCTGATTATGCTCTTAATCTCACAGAAAATGTCAGTGATCTGTGTTAAATAGCTTGACCTATAGCCTTGAAACACATATTCACACACACATACGCACATGCACCATGCAGAGTGGCCATTTGGTTTCCTTTAAGATACAGAAAAAGGTGTGGTGTAACAGATTACTGCCATAGATATCGATCAGAACGTTACATTGCTCCCCAGGTTCTGTCTCACACACATACTGCTGTTTCAGTCAAGTCAGACCCCCTTTAGGGAGATCTAACAGCAGACCAGATGTGGCTGTAATGCTGTTTTAATGTTGGACTTATATAGAAACCTCTATAGGAGTAACCTGCTTTGACCAGAGGGCCCTCAACACCTCATCATCATAGGCAGAGCCACTGTAGTAGAGCAGTTAAATCCCTTGTTTGAGGCTTCAGTTAAACCTCACTGCAGACTGCAGAAGGTACAGGAGATTTGATAGCATCATTGCTAAACATTCGGATGCTTTATCTGTCCAGAAGTTCTGCTGTCTGGTGATAATGTTTGATAGCATTGCAATGGAGATGTTGGACATAACAATTATTATCGTAACAGGAGTCATGACGAGGGAATTTCCACTGGAGGAGAGCATGTGTTGATGTGAGTGTGTATATGAATATCTGTGGAGGAGATGCGAGCAGAGATGGGAGAGATAACTGTGTGATGAGGGTGGTTTGGACTGAATCATCCTGCAGGTTGGTACGGCCAAATCTCTCTCTCTTTTCTCTCCTTCATCCATGAAGCCTAAGACTCTTTCTATGACTCCCTCTGCTTTTTCTTTGCTCAACGCTTTATCTTATGGAAAATGTTCCTTCTCTTCCTTTCTTGGCTCACCAGATACTTCATGTTCAGAGTAACTGCAATCTGTAGCTCTTTACAGGAGTAATGGAGAGAGTTTTGGGCTGTATTATCACACAATTAACAATCTGATTAAATCTGCCTTCAGCGATTGTGTGTTTTTGTGGACGGATCAATCAAATCCCTGCCTCTCTTTCCACCCATCCCTCCTCTACTCGGTTCAGCTCAGCAAACCAACTCACCAACCACTCTGCTCACTATAAAACTACTCTAAACTTTACAGTGGCAAGAGTTAATATTAAAGTTATTTGGTCAAACTAGAAACTGATCCTGAAGAGGAATAATGATACACAAACTCCAGCTCTGCAAGTTGACAGGATTGTTTCCTTTTGTTTGTTACATATGAAACCTTGGAGGTCTGAATCTGTGTTTTTAAGGCTGTCATCGGGAGAGTGCCGTTTTAAGGTGGAAATGCTCAGCCATGGTGTTGACTGCTTATTTTACTCACGTGTCATCTAGCATCTAAAAACCACCACATGGACAACAAGGTAAAAACTTTATTTTTATCAGAGGGCGTCTTCAAAGGCACTTGGCTGAACTTATATGTGTATTGAAAGTAAAGTTATGAGTAATGTAACATATTAATTTTGCTGCTGGGTTATGAGTAAAGTAATGCAAATAAATTATTTGCGCACATTTTCAATTTGCGCATAAAACGCTGAGAAAAAAATGGGCTCTCAAAAAAACAGGAAAAATATCATAACAAAGTTTTCCCTTATGGCTGACGCAGAAAGATTAGTACACATAAAATGTGCTAACCAATCTGAACACATGTATCATTCATGATGTGGCCTAAACCTTGATCATACTGCAGGAGGCTGCAGCTGCATGTGATTCTGTTTATCCTACAAACAGGGGAATGTATACACACATACGCTCCACATGTGCATTTGAAAACATGACTGACTGAATTTGGCTCAACAAAAAAATAGTCCAAGAAGAAAACAGTGTGTGTCACTTAACGAGAACAGGATCAAGGCTCTGGGATACGATACAGTTCACAGAAAAAGTTCACGTCTCGAGCACATGTGCAGTTTTGATGCTTGAAGCGTGAACAGTTTGAAGACAATCTACTCAATGTGTGTGGAGTGACGTCACCTCCCACAAATCAATACATGAAACATACAGAAATGTCATATTATCATCACGTTTTCTACATGAATTTAAGGTCTGACTGGCGATCGTTTAACTGTGTCATCTTGTGTCTTCTTCTGCAGTGGTTTCAAGGCATCACTTGCTACAAATTGTTTTTCCAACTCACAGTAGGCTAGGGGATAGAAAGTTGTCTGAAAATACAACATGGATTTGTTTTAGTTGTTACTCTTAAGGAGTTAAAATACATTTAAATAAATATATAAAATAAATGCCATTTGAAGAACTTTTGCTGAATATTAGTATCCCAAACATGTTTGTCTGTATATGTAACCCTGTGACAGACCGGCAACCTGTCCAGGGTGTCCCCTGCCTTCGCCCGAGTCAGCTGGGATAGGCTCCAGCACCCCCCGCGACCCTAGTGAGGATAAAGCGGTGTATAGAGAATGGATGGATGGATTATTATCCCAAACACCTTTTGGCAAACATTGCGTGTTTTTAGCACAACCTCATGAGCCTGACTTCACTCCCAACTCATTGCATGCAGTCATTTCTTCAGGATCTTCTGATGTCACGTTTAAATGTATTATTTTCCCTTTAGTGTCATTTTTCAATGTACAGGGCAGATTGACCCATTAAAACCTATTAATGTCACAAATAGATGCCATGAGTCCACAGGCAAATGTTCTCTGCTGGTGTCACCACTGTCACTCCTTTTCAGGATGTTTGCCTTGTTGATATTAATGTGGTGAAAGTGTCTCCATGCTACTCCCACATAAAGCACTTCAATTTGCACCCAAAGTGCCTTCAAAACTTTCATATATAATTACCACAGCAGCCTTCATAACTCTTGAGCAGAAAAGAGACAAAAGGTGCTTACAAAACAAGAACCTTGCCAAACAAAGATGGGGGGAAAAAAGTCCCAAATCAATAAGATGTTGCTTCAAATACTATCACAGGACCTCTGTGTTTGACAGAAGTTGGCTAGGTAATTTGCAGTGGAAATTTAACCCTACATGATAGATTTGCACAAAATTAAGATGACAATTTGTTTGAATTATTGCGAAACGTATAAGTTCTATAACAGCACTACTCCCCTGCAAAGAAGGTTTAAGTCTATTGGCATCAAATACTGGTGCCAAAGAACATTTTGTGTGTGTGTCTGAAACACCAAGTTCTTTGACATAAGTGCAAGCCCCAGTGATGAGAATATGTTGAGGCAATAGGCCCAAAAAAGACAAAATTGCACTAGAGTTGGTTAACTTACACCATGATGATGAATGAATCATAATATCAGACACACAGGCTGCTACTTTGTTTTCTAAAATATCAAAACTGGAGAGAATTAAATATATTGATGATTGTTGCTTTTGGCTGTCTGAACTGTTTTCACTGCAATCACCCCATTTAGTTCTTATTCAGCTTTAATTGTTGGCAAATATTAATGGTTGAATACATTGTGCAATTGTCCATCACCATTACTAAGCGTACTGCACATGAAATCCTGTTTCTCATGCACCATGCCAGAACTCTGTGTATCCTACTGTGAAGAGATGTTTGCCAATATGTCATCGTCGATGTAACAACATGAAAATCCAGATTTTTTATTGCAGTCACTGATCTATAGTGGCTCCAGTTTTGTTGCTAAACTAATGAGTCGGAGTTGCAGACAGCAGTTAGTTCCAAAGCAAACCAATGCAGACGTCGGGTTGAGTCTGTCATTCTTGTGAAATCAAGCCCATTAACCTCCTCTTATTCCTCCTCCTCCTTTACAGTAAATGCTGAAGAGTAAACACAGCACAAAGAGGGAGAAAATGCAAACAAAGAGCCTGGACTCTGCTCGGTTCTCTCCCTCCCTTCATTCAAAATTTCAGTATTCAGTTATTCAGTCCTATACTCAACCACTCTACGAAAGCTGTGTCCGCAAAGTTCGAATTAAAGCAGCATGTGTATATAACAACTTCAACCTTCAAGAATGCCACATTTGTTGCAGGACTGTTGTATCAAACTGCTTTAGTTGTAGTTAGATGCAACATAAAATAGCAACTGGGCGCACATACACTTGAAAACTAAAGCGAACACACAAAAACTTAACCCTTACACACACATAAACTGGAACAGCAGCCAAGCAGGTGCACACACACACTCCACAGCCTTAACTCCACCTCCGCCCTTATTTTTCTACCTGATTAAACACTAAATTAAAGGCCTTGGTGTTCCTGGCTCAGCTTTGGCACACACACACATTCTGGCTCGAGCTCTGCTACACATCCTGGGAAAAATCATCATGTATGGCATATACACTATTTCCATGTAGAAATCCAATGGAACAATATTGATGTTTTAAAAAGGCAGTATTTCCACCCCCCTCATCCACACACACATGGTTATACACACTGGGACAACGAGTTCATTGAGGGAAGAAAATACGGCTAAGCCCTCTTGATTGCTGGAGCGGCCTGTTCCTCTGACTCGCTTGGGTCACCTGCTGCTTCACCACCACCAGCTCCTCCCTCTCCTCCCCACTCCACCGTTTCTCTCTTTCTTTCTTTACATTGTTTGCCAACAGAGGGCCAAGAATGTGTTAATCCGCTGAGCACGCCAGCAGATTAATTGAGGGTGTTTTTCTTTGATCAGGACAGCGGTATCCAACGCTTGAAATATTTAAACCCAATCAGAGGTGATCAATTAGCAGAACAATAGCTGCAGGGTCGGAGTTAAGGAGCAGCGAGTGCCCCCTCGTCTTTTTCACCTCCTTCTCCTCCTACATCTTCTTCTTGATGTTATTTTTTCTGTCTGCCGATGATGACCCCCCGGCCAGCAATCAGAGCAGCGCAGGAAGGATTAGATGGACGTTAACTATGATTAATGGGGAAAATAACAAGGCAGCCAAACAAAGGCTCCCCTTCCACGGCATCTTGGAGCCACTTTGAAGGAGGCTTCTCTTTCTTGATCTCCTCACACACACCGCGCGCAAACATGCACACTCTGCAAAAGCACACATGTACATGCAGATACACACACGTACAAACACACTCCCCTAAGTAAAACACACACTTTTCCATCCCTGGGCCGCCTTTCGCTCTGACTGAGGACCTATAAATCAAAGCCTGAAGAAAGAGAAGGAGCCCTGGGCTTGTGTTTGTGATATAAAGGAGCAGTGTGTGTGTGTGTGTGTGTGTGTGTGTGTGTATGGGTGAGAGATTTAAGGGTTACTGTAGGGCCATAAACCCCCTGTGCAGCAAGAGAACAAAGGGCAGACATTCATTAATCTCTTTGTGCAGGCCCCTATTCTCTCCACTCCACTGGAGTACAATCAACCACACACACACACCACTGCACTACTTGTTACTACTGTGACAACCTGCCTCTTCACTGGTGTGTGTGTGTGTGTGTGTGTGTGTGTGTGTGTGTGTGTGTGTGTGTGTGTGTGTGTGTGTGTGTGTGTGTGTGTGTGTGTGTGTGTGTGTGTGTGTGTGTGTGTGTGTGTGTGTGTGTGATTTCAAATCAGGCCCATATGGAAGCATTGCTCCTTGAAAACTTTACTGTTTATCTTCCACTGATGTGGACACAAATAACTGAATGATTTGTGTGTATCCCGGCTGGTGTGTGCTGTGCTTCAGAGGGAGCTGGTGCTGCAGGGAGCCGAGCCAGAGAGGCAGGATGTTCCCATGCTATGGAGTGTCAGGCAGCCGTCTGGCCCGCAGCCAAGCCAAACCTGTGGCGGCTGGAAGGAGCGCGGCCCAGCACTGAGATCCAGTTACCATTTCCTCAATCACCGGGCAAGAGAGAAAGAGACCTGATGAGCAGTCTTTCCTGTCTACACAGAGATGATAAAATGATAGATTTGGGAGAGCGGGCTCGGCTGTGGGCAAACGCTGCACGCCAGCTGAAGATGAAAGCTCCATTTCGAATTTCACTCAGAAAGATAAACTGCCAAATCTCTTGTTTCTTCTTCTTCTTGTCCTACCGTCGTACTCATCAGCCCCCCCACCCCCTGTGGAAAAAGAGGTAAAAAAGGAGGGTGTGTGTGTGTGTGTGTGTGTGTGTGTGTGTGCGTGTGCTCCATATGGAAGCCATTCTCCCGTCCCTCCTGTATTCACTGCTGGGAATGTTTTGATGTTTTCTGGAGATGAACGCTGTGATGTCACACGCTGGCACAGGACTGCTGTGTCAGGAAAGAGGAGGAGAAAGATGGAACAGGGGGGAGGGCGTGGGGTGGTGATGGCGGTTGGGGGAAGGAGGGATGGAGGAGAGGGGAGAAAGGGGAGGGAATTGCTGAGCCGCCAGTTTCTTCTCACCACACTGTAAATTAGCGTTCCTTGATGGAAAACATTCGGGGGGCAACACCGAGGGGCCTCGAAATGTGAGAAAGCCATGTTCTGTCAGAGTGTGTGTGTGTGTGTGTGTGTGTGTGTGTGTGTGTGTGTGTGTGTGTGTGTGTGTGTGTGTGTTTGGGTGTGTTTGTTCAGGTTCTGATGTCTTTTCAATTAAAAAAGGCCGCGGAGAAAACATCTCGAGTCCCAACAGAGGAGCGAGAGCCTGAGAGAGAGCAGATGAGTCCTGCTGCTTCTAATGAAGTCTACATGCTCCCCCCTTTACGGAAAAATCAGAGGCAGAACAAACAGCCTGGCCTTGCACTCCACTGGAGATAATTAGGTAAAAATAGAAGTTCAATTTCCACTGTTTAATATTCCAGAGCTGCGGTGTTGCCCCACTGACTGATCCTTGAAGTGGGACATGCTTCGTTCTTCTTTCTCACCCTCAGGGAATCATTCAGCCACAGTATGTAAACACCCACCAGATTCACATAGAGGTATTTTAATATATTCATTCTGAAAAGTATTATGTATAAAATTACTGTGTTTAATCAATTGTCATTGAAGACATCAGTGGTTTTGGAACATCCATCACATCACAGGATCAGGTGAGGTGAGCTGCATTTCAAAGTGAACTTTAGCCAGAGGAGAGACATAAGCGTTTGTTCTGTTGCCATGTGTCTACCATGCGTCCACATGCTCTTCAGAATCAACAGTTTGTCTGAAGGCCACTTTGTGCATTCTGCATCATTAGTCCATAAGGCTACACATGACATAAATTCAGTGACCTGTCAAAGGCCTCAAGAATCCAGGCAGTTCCCTCGGCCCAAAATGTGTCACCACGTGGACATTTATGCACTGCAAGAACGCCGTCTACATGTGTCAAGAAAACAAATGGTGCTTTAAACAAATGCTTGTTATGAGGAGAGACTGCGAGGAGATTCTCCATCACCTACACCTTTACAAATAATCGTTAATAGAGTTCTAAATGAAGTAGTTTATCCAGTGCTACACCCCAAACAGAAGCTAACTGCTACAGTATATCCTGTCACAGCCTTTCAGAAACATCCACAAAAGCTCCATATATGTTCACTTTGAAATTCCTCATCTTCCACGTGGAAACCATAAATTGGCTTTAACTAAAATTTCTCATTTGAAGTACATTAGGCATCACCTTATGGAATCAGTCCTAAGTCCCTATTTTAAACAACATTAAGGCTATCATACTAGAACAACCCTGCCTACTGTTCATATACAACTACATTGTTGTTCCAGTTCCATTAAGGTGCAATGTAATCTATATATTACACAATATATATATATATTTTTAATGAATTCCAAATTGGCAGGAGGTTGTCAGGGTGGATGGTGGGTATACAAAACATGTCAAACTCACACTCACATCTGTGGATTAGGCAACAAAAGTTAGGAAAGGACTGTGGTTCTGATTAAATGTAAATAAACACGGTGTGTCCCAAATCAAGTGTGGATGTTTCCTGTATGACAGGAGCCCACAGTCTGTACCTAACATTAACCAAGTGTTTAAACAAAACCATAAAACAGTTGCATGCTTTTGTCACTACAAATGGGCATTCCTTAACAATCAAAATGAACAATCAGAACTACCAAAATAATCCTTATTGTGTTGTAGCAGTTGCTCAAATAAGCAAAAGTTGTGAATAAAAGAACAGAAGAAAGCACTGGGGTAGAGCAGATGTCTGTCCGTGTCCAGAGGTAGAACAGCTCAAAAAGCTACAACAGCCTGCATTTGGTTTATGTACTGAAAACTGTATGTTGCCAGTGAACAAGACACAGAAAGGACCAGTATTAATGTATTTACAGCTTGACAAATATGCTAAAATGTCCTCATTTTGTTAAGTGAAAGCAGTCAAAACATATTTAGTGTTGTAGTAGTCTCACTGGGGCCGGACAACATAATGATCTGGCTGCACCTCATTATTATTTTGCTATGGGGGGGGGGAACAGTCTTGGCTTTTAAACCAATTACAGTCATCCTAGGCAGAGAAATATGCGGCTTCAGTGTTTACTCAAAATAGTGATGGGTGGAATTGTTTTAGTGGAAAATGTGCATGCAGAGAGAGGACCACTGTCATTAAAATGGATAATCCACCAAAAATGACTAGCAGGGCTGCTTTACTGCACAATTCAATCCCTCGACAACACTTAAAAATTTTCAGTGTGGTAAGCTGCTGCTTGTAGCAAAGTGGAAAAAGAGAACAAAACTGTCCAGTGGCCACTTTATACCTGTGGCTTGCATGTTGCAGTGATGAAAATGATGGTGTTAGATGACACTGTGACTTCACTGGGGGTTAGATGATGAACCACTGTAGCTGGTGGCCTAACAACTAACATGCCAGTCAATATGGCACATGCCAGTCACAATCGTGGTCGCTGTGGTTGATAGCTATGTTGCTATTGAGGCAAAGTTCATGCTGTTATTCCAAAGGTGTACTTGTAGAATAAAGCCACACAAAGCAGGGGGAGTTCTGTCACACACACACACACACACACACACACACACACACACACACACACACACACACACACACACACACACACACACACCTAAATTTAAGCCATTCCCAGAGGCCAGGCCAAAGAAAGCCTCAGGAAAAGGGCCCTGCTCTGGTGCAGTGGGCCAACACAGGCTGCTAGTCTGAAAAACAACAGGAAACACATGTGCAGGGCTCGATACAGGGAGGGACAGCGTGATCGCACAGCAGCCGGGAAGCACAGATCCCAGGACTGAGACCCGACCTGACCTGGCTGGTTCCCACTGACACTTCCTCATCCGCTAGATTAGGGCAGAGGTCGGGGCAGTGGGACAGGCCGGGCAGATATCACTGCTGAGCTCAGCTAGAGGATGTGGGCACAGGCTGAGAGATGGAGGGAGTGAGAGGAAGAGATGATGAATGTTTTCATCCTATCTACAGCAAAGGTCTCCTGTGTCATGCTTACATAACAGATAAACACTGCCTCATTGCTTCATGCTCCCACAAAGCTACTCCTGCGTTATAGATCAGAGCAGCACATTAATATGTCTCGGTATTTATATACAGAGATAACAGTTACAGCAGCCAGCTGTGAGGCAACAGCAGCACCTGTGTCTCATACTGGAAGCTGAGGTGGACAAGGGTCATTCAGCCATGTTTGTTTTGGGAACGAGGCCTCATTTGCAGAGAGTGGGATTACCCAACGACCTGAACAGAGGCTGAAATGGGGTGTCAGCTGAGCTGTGTATGAAGCCTTGTCTTTCTCAGGCTTACCAGAGATTGATTGCTCTTCCTCACCATCGCCATCATCCTCCTCTCTTTTTTTTTATCTGCATCTGTTCTGCCCCGTGTCATTCATCAGCAACTCAGACGGAAAGCGGAGCAGAGTTTAGTCTGAGTTTGGGAAAACGTTAATCTCCTTTTCCAATCTATTCCAGCCACTCAGCCCACAGCCAATGTCAATGTTTAGGCCGACACAGTGAGGCGAGCAGGCCAAGTGCTGAGCAGACGGGAGTGATATCAGCTTTAAACCTGACAAACAACTGTGAATACAGCCAGTGTCCCTCATCTGTTTTCATCATGCTCATTTATGAACATCGCCATGTCCCAACAATTTTAGATCTTATTGACGTTTTTGAATATTTTTGATGTCATCCATGTT
The DNA here is from genome assembly GCF_021347895.1 of Acanthochromis polyacanthus. NCBI lineage: Eukaryota > Metazoa > Chordata > Actinopteri > Pomacentridae > Acanthochromis > Acanthochromis polyacanthus. The sequence goes on from NC_067127.1 coordinate 24,842,593, forward strand.
TTCAGTGGGGGTTTTTTGTTGTTTGTGTAGGTTGTACGTAATCTTCACAAAAGTTTCAATTCAAGACTGTCAAAATGTTTCCTGTGTGGCCTTTAACTGACTGATTTTTTGATCACTGTTCTGACCTTTAGCAGCAGCAGCACACAGTCTAAGCACATTTATGTTCTGAATGTTTTTAATACAGCCAGGCCGTCTTCTCATTCAGGGCCTCACATCAGTGCAACATTAGTGCCACAGTCAGTCAGAGAGTCCACATCATTTCTGTCGTTCAAGTATAATGCCAAGCAATGACTTGTTAATAAACAAAGATGTGAACATTGACTGACTGATTTGCAATACTTTTTAACTTGTGTTATACACTGTTTTTCTTATTGTTGTTTATTTTAGGATGCCAATTAACAACAGATGGAGGGACTACCGATGACAACTACCTTTTCTGCTAACCCGGGTGAATTTACATTTGTTAAAAACTGATTTATGTGCATTGTCCCTTTCTTAAAAAATAAAGAAAAAAAGAAAAAAATGCAGTAAATAAAATTATATCAGGTTGGCATGAATGAGAAAAGCAGTTTGAGGGTTAGTTAAGTGTTGAACTGACTCCAGAGTGGGAAAAACATTTTGCTGTTCCAGAATCACTATTGCTAAGGGTGGAGGGCAAGATTGTTATGACAAACTATCAGGGGATAGTTCCACCAGCTCAGCCACAGCCTCCCGGTGTAAAGGTTATAGGGAGGCAAATACCAATTGCCATTCGCAATAACATTTACGAGTGTCGTTTAGTGTTTTAGAATCCTCAGCTGGCATGTGTAGATTCCATTGTAAATACTAATGCATAGAGCAGCATTTACAACCAGCAACAGCCAATATTTCAGAATCGAATGGCAGAGAAAAATTAGAATAAGCCTCGTCAGTAGGAGAGACAAACTGTCTCCTTCACTGTGGTCCTTTCATAGAAGTTCATCAAAACTAGATGGAGTTTCAGTAGCGTCTGATATTTTGTACTAAAGAAACTTGGAAAAAAAATTCAGCGCTGCTCTGGAAGTAGAACTGGATCCAAATTCCAGCTACTGGAGGGGAAAGGAATGCAACAGCTCATTTACAACATAGCAAATACACCAATTCATAGCGCACAACATGTGCTTAGTAGTGCAAGAATGTTTTTTTTCTGTACACAGGGAATATTCTGATATTCAGCCAGAATATTTGACATGCACATTTTATATTTGCCTGCTTTGTATTCGACAGTTTAGTCTGTAGGTCAGTTTAATTTTTTTGTAACTCTGTCTACCTAGCTGAGCTGAGGCCTTGCAATATTAATTGAATTGTTTCTTAACTCTTAGATTTATAAATGGGTCAATAATGACCTGGTGAGGTCGTTTCCATGTAATATCTTTTTAATGACAAGCTTTATCATTTCATATTCCAGCTACTCTTCAAAAATATGTTTTTGATGTCATTCCATTTAAAGTTTTAAGTTATCTTTTGTACTCTTTAAGAAATTGTAATATTTGTATTAGTACCCCAGTTCCATAACACTGAGGTAAGCTAAGTCGGCCTATGTTTGTTTGAAATTGACATCATTAAAATTAGAATAAAGAATTAGCTAATAGCTGCACTGTTTTAAACTACTGTAGCTCCCTCAAAACAGAAGCTGCAGATTGTAGGTAATAACAGAAAAAGCACTCAGAGAGCTCAGTACTCCACCAAGGCTGCTCAGTCGTTCCATTTCCGACAGATGAAATCTTGAAAAAATTTGTGGCAGAAATCACCCCAGATAGCAAACTATGGGTGAATCAATGTTGAATCTATGTTGAGATCTAACGTCGAAATTATACAGAAAGCGCAAGGTTGATAAAATGTTGAGTCAATGTTTGCTTTTCAACCATAAATCACACTTTACCCAGATAGCAAAAGATGTTAAATCAATGTTGAATTAGGGTTAAGAAGGTTGAATTGTGGTTATGGTTGAAGACTGATGGTTGGATCAACGTTGATTCAACAACATTTTGTCAACATTGAAGTTTGTGTTTAAAAGATACCATTGAATCTACATTGTATTTTGGTTTAATTAAAATGTTTGACAGGTCAATGTTTAACTAATGTTGAATCTATGTTTGCAAACATGTAATCTATGTAAGCAAACGTTGACTCAACATTTTATCAACCTTGCGCTTTCTGTATAATTTCGACGTTAGGTCTCAACATAGATTCAACATTGATTCACCCATAGTTTGCTATCTGGGACATCACCATAGAATGTGTCCATTTAATATAGAGGTATCCACAAACAAAATGACCTTACGCTGAGCACAAGCGTGTGTTATGCATGTATATGTTATGTACGGATACCGAATCACATGCCCTAAATATGTAGCGGGCAGCGGGAATTGTTTTGACTCAGAAGCACCCCTACAATTTAATCAATTGTTCCTTGTTTCATCGCCGATGAATAAGTCCTGATAAGTCTGCAGCGGTGGATTTGTAGTAGGATCGCAAACGTGTGATCGTCAGCAGATAGCTGACATAGAGTTCACTTGTTGTCATTGTTATGGTGACGCAGTGCCACTATCCCTCAATGATACAGAAATCTTTAACAAATCTGTGGATCCAATCTATAAGCTGCATCACTGCCAAAATCTAATCCTTATGTCATTTTTGACCTTTCCTGAAAATTTCATCCAAATCCGTTGGTCTGTTTTCGAGAAATGTTGCTGACAGACAGACAGACAAATGGTCACATAACTCCGCCGTTCCTTGGCGGAGTTATAAGGAACACATGAGTGACCAGCAACTAACTTCCTATTACTTCCTAAATACTTCCTATTTAGCGCGCAAACTTTCTGGTCATCAGCAACAATGGGGCGCAGATGTTGTGTGGTGGGTTGTGACAGTAAGTCTCACCACTGGTCTGGGAGAAAATTGACAACAGACAAAAATATTTAAGTTTTCCCGCTTGGAAAAGACATCAGGGGAGGGACATCTCTGAAATGACAAAAAGACGCTGAATGACTTGGATTGCTGCCATTAAACTAAAGTTAATCTCTTTTGGCAATATTCCCAAGAGGATGTTCGTTTGTTCCAGGTATTTCCATAAGGGTGAGATGCCTTTTTTTTTCTTGTTTCTGCCTGTCAGTGATATTCTTAGCCCACTATTGTAGCTAAACATCTGTCAGTCCGTCTCATTTGGTTGTCACTGGACCAGCTTTTGTGCTGGTATGGATCTATCCCATCAATTAATCCTATTTTCTCCATATATCTTTGCTTCGCTTCGTTATTCAGTTTTTCCCTCTGTTTCGGTCCTTTTTTTAAAAGAAAACGATCTACTCCACCAGATGATGCTATTCGGTTGTTTACTATTGCAGGCCACAAACATGGTGGACGTATCCCATAATCCATCGCAGTATGACGTCCATTCCCGAACTCTATTTATTACTGGGCCAGCAGTTCACCCAATCTTTTCATTTCAGACTTAGAATTTACAAGTTTTTTGAACACATCTCAAATGAAATCCTAACAGATTCTTAGAAGATCCGATAACAGGGCATGTTAGAGCTTGGAGGGCCTATAAAGTAAACTGCAGACACTACTCAGGGCTCAAAAAACTTGGTCTCCTCTGCATGCTGTTTACAAATTCATTATTTCTGTTTTCTTCTTTGAGGTTTCCAGAATAGAATATTAATCAAAGCATAACTTCAAAGGTTAGTATTTCCATAATTACTTTAAATAAATAAAAATTCAGGTCACATTTCTAATTCTTTTGTCAAAGTTGTGGAAGAAATGAGGATTAGTGCTACTCATTGATGGTGTCACCCTTTCCGCTTGAAATTAACCTACACTAGTATGTTTGAATGAAATTTTGAAGGCCTGCATTGGGGTAAAATATATTTAAAAATCTAGCAGTCCACCTTTAAAACACAGGAGTGCCATGTTCATACTGTTTTAGCTGCAATGCTGTCAATAGATGCCTTGGATTGAAGAGCTTTAATAAAAAACAAAACACCTTTACAGAAAGGCATTTGTATATTTTCTTTTGTCTTCATGTTTTATTTTCTTTTTAATGCTTTATGGTAGTTATTTTTGTAGAGCACCTTGAAACTTCAGTTTTGTAAGGTGTTACAATAATAAAGTACATTTATATTGTCACTGTTAGATAATATATTTTCATGTTAAATACTCCTTATTTGCTTAAATTCATCCTCCTTCTTCATGAATACCACTGTTACCACTGCAAACACCCAGTTTCCCCACAGAACCATTAAAGTTTCATCTCATCCTAAAAGCAAACACTGTTTCCCTCCACATAATGCTGTTTGCACATTCAAGTTGTCCTACACGTTGACAGAATCATGCGTCAGAGCCTCGTGTAAAAACCCATATCGCTGATCCAAAATTATGTAGCACTCCTTATATCTACAAGTTTTATGTCTTGGGGATTATCCGTAATGTCTCCTGTCAGAACACCACGGTGCGATTCTGCAACTCCATCCAGAGTCAACAGCAGAGTCAGAGGCGCTTTGAGCTGCTGGTTCGCAGGTGTGATCCCAACGTGCCGGGACGGAGCGGCTAATAGACTACGGATGTGATCCAGTAACACACAAACGAACCGACGCGTAGGCAAACCTGCACATGTACTCACAAGCTTTCCATAGCCCTCAGCTAATCGAGATGGGAAACTGTTGATTCATCGAGTAAAAAAAAAAATCAATCACTTAGGTGCATGTTTAAACTGTGGGATTGGGGCGTGACACTGAAAGATTAAATGCATTTGGATGAATTTCTTACTCATTTGCTTTCCATCCTCATGCAGCACAGCCAAGCTATTCCAATGGTAATGAAAATAAATACAGGCTTTAGGAATCCATGTCCATTCCAAGGGCCATTCATCTATGAAGCAACCTCATTGTTATATAAGAGTCCCTATTTGGATTCAGTTCACATCGCAGTTTATTTAACTTCATTTCTCTAAATAGTGTCCTGATTGGGTTGCATAAGGGCTGCGGGTCCTCAATGGAAAGGAGGAGGGCGTGATGGGATGAATAGTAGAGGGAAAGAGCAGAGGGTGAAAGAATAATGAAAAGGATGTTTTAAGTTCAAATTTCATCTCTATTTGTCCAAGTGGGGATCTGGTTTGGCAGCGAGGACTTATACTAACATTACATGAATATGAAGGCCAGCAACCGACTGAAGGTGCTGAAAACAAGCAATGTAAGACAAATCATCTCTGTCATCAACACCACTGACAGCTTTGTCATCATCATCATCCACATCCTAACATCATTACATTGACTCCTCACTGTACTAACAGTCAAACGCCAGAGAAATAAATTATCCTTACACCTGTTTGTCTCAATAGGTCAGTTAGTCAAAGGCTGTACAGTAGGGGACCATGTTCACTCTAGCATGAATACTGCACACTGATGATGACTGCACATACCGTATCACTGAGAATGCTAATTTATGATGAGTCAAAACAAGATGAACTTCCCTTGTCAAATATGCTGTTTGTCTGCGAAGACATCTCTGACTATGAAACATATAAAACCTGGAACCAAGATTTTAGCAACTTCTTTGAGTTCCTAATCAATCAAGTGCCCTGCCATTCAGTGCAGACGATCATTCCTCTCCATCCAATCTGATCTTTTGCTTTCTGATTTGTGACTGTTGCCCGTTCCATGTGTAGTCATGATGTCAGTCCATCTATCATTTTAATTTTCTATCCGCCTCGGCCTCTCTTCCATTAATTTCTCCAGCTGTGACAATATATTCCAGGGTCTCTTTCCTCATGATGTGTCCAAAAAATGTTGCTTGTCATTTCCTAATTTTGTTCAGTAGCATATAATTTGTGTTTAATCATTTTAAAACGTCTTCATTACTTATTCTGTCCATACAAGATGTATGTATGCATGAGTCTGTAAAACCACATCTCTGCTGCAGTGATGTTGTTTGACATTTTATTATTTATGTTCCAAGATTCACGTTCATACATAAGCCTTGTATTTTCCTCATAATGTTTCCATTGTACAAGGAGAACAGGTCAGGTGATAGCACACATACCTGTCTGAGTCCTTGTTTTATTGGTTGTTCTTCACTGATTTCGTTGTTTAATCTCACTGCTGCACTTTGTTGCCAATGGAGATTTTTTTTAGCAAGTAAAGTAAAGTAAAGTAAATTCGTTCCATCTGGATTATTGCTTGATGGTATCCTGTGTCGAAACACGTGTAATTCTTGCTGTACTTCTATTGACCTTTCCATAATAGTTATTAAATTGTCTATTGCATTTGATGTACCTTTGCCTTCTACAAATCTGTTTTGCTCTTCACTGATCTGTGGTTTAATTTTGTTTCTTATTCTGACCATTATGATTCTTAATAATTGTTTCGTGACGTGACTCTACAGACTGATTGTTCTGAACTGCCCACATTCTGTTGATCCTGGTTCATTGGTTGGGAATGCGATGAACACTGACTTTACAAGGTCTTTTGGAAGATTACCACTGTTGTACATCATGTTTCGGAGAGCTGTTAATCTCTTTGCTCCAAAATCCTCACGTGCCTCCTACATTTCCACTGGGATGACATCTGGTCCAGTTGCTTTTGCCTTCTGCATGTTCTTCATAGCAGGTTCCACTTCTGCTTTTAGTATTGATGGTCCATTATTATTGTTGTTGACATGGAAAGTGTTGTCCCCTTCTCTATCTTATTATTAACCACGCCCGACGGGTACGTCGGCGGGGTTATTGCATTCGGTGCGGTATCTGGCTGGGTAAGTATGTATGTATGTATGTATGTATGTGGCTATGTCCGGTCCGATATCTCTGCAACCACTGAAGTCAGGATAATCAAACTTGGCACTAAAGATCAGTCTAAGGTCCCCTGCTCAGTTGTGGAGTTACAGGTCAGCAGATCAAGTAGGGAGGGAGATACGTATGATGATCAAAATTGATACGTATTGCATCAGTTGTATAGGGAGGACAGGGTTTTCGCCAGCAGAGAGCGTGGTTCTGCCCTCTACTGAGGGCTCATCTAGTTTTTACTCTGCAAAGGAGGCTTGTTGGAGTTACATGACGATCGGCATACGTTTGTTTGTTTGTCCGTCTGTTTGTCTGTTTGCAACATTACTCAAAACCTGACTAATTTTCAGGGAAGGTCAGAAATGACACAAGGACCAACTGATTAGATATTGGCAATGATGTGGTTTATCGTCTGAATCCACGGATTTGTTAAAGATTTCTGTGTCATTGCGAGATAGCAGCACGGTGTTACTGTAACTATGACGACAAGTAAACACTACATCAGCTGCCTGCTGACGATCACATGATTGCAATCCTACTATAAATCGACCACTGCGGACTTATCAGGACTTCGCCGTCAGAAATGATACAAGGAACAATTAATAAAATTGTGAGGGTGTTTCCGAGTCCCATCAATTCCCGCTGCCTGTTACATGATTAGGGCACACGATTTGGTATCTGTACACAATGTACACATGCATAACACACATCTGTGCACAGCACAAGGTCATTTTGTTTGTGGATGCATCTATATTAAATACATTTTTTCAAGTGGTATCAAGAAATGATACTACTGAGCAGCCTTGACAGAGTACTGTGCTTTCTGAGTACTTTCCTTGTTCTTTTATGTATTCTGACCATCTTCTCATGATATTTGTATCCATGATGATAGCACCATCCTTTCCTTTTTTGCAGCCTGTTGCTGTCTTGCTCTTTTTCTGTTTGTTACCTCTTTGATTTCATCATGAATGTGTTTAGTGTATGTTTTTTTCTCTGCAATTCTTCAATAAGTGAGGTTCAGGATTCCAACTGTCATCCATCTCCTTTTTCATATTCTTTCTTGTTTGGAGATGACCTTTTCTGCAGCTTTTGTTTTGCTATTCTTCGGGTTTCCCACTGTTGTTCAATATCCCTGATGTTTTGCAGTTGTCCATATCTTGTTTTTTACTTCAACTTGGAACTTAGTTTTGGTGTCATTGCTTGTTCTCTGAAGTCCCAGATTCAATTTTGATTCCGTTTTTGATTTTCTGAGTTCTACAAGTCACAAATTGGGTCCATCATGGATCAGGCTTGCTCCAGCACATCGTCCAACATCCTGTTGACAGTTCATGATTTAGGTGCTCATCACTGCTGACTTGGAGCATCTCACTGCTGTTCTACAGATGCTGCAACCTAGCAGTCTTGCCATAACTATTTGGTCCTTGCCATGGCAGCTCAGATGTTAAGAACTTTAAATTTCTTTCTCCTCCACCATGACAACCAGCTGCTCACTTGCTGTCCTGTATGTTCCAGATGTGGATACAGATACGATGAAGTATCATTAAATGCATGGCATAAAGATGAGACGAGTCAACTGATTAAAAAAAAAGTGTCTTTGCACCCTTTAAAACTTGGTTTTGAGCTCACTGGAGATGATAGCTGATGGCTGAGGGTTAAAGTCAATATAGTGAACCCCTGAAGGAGAAGATCAGTTCAATAACAGGCACAGACATAGTCACCTTGTAGACTCACACATGGAAAAACTAACTGTATTTTTAATTTTTGAAAGAATGAATACCACATTCATTGCTTGACACACAAAATGTTTCAGTAATAAGTAACAAAACAGACCCATGTTGCATTAATGCAAAATTGCTTCTATGTTTTCAGAAAACTTTATTTGTCCCCAGGGGGCAATTAAATAATAGCCTCATTTAGTCTGCTGTGACAATAAGTGCATATTGGTTAACCAGCTAACAGCAAACTTTACACCGTACAGCCAATATGCTGTGTGATTGTCTATAATTAAACACCAAATTAGCAAACACAGACTGAGGCAATGAGCTGTTCACTGTTTTGTAATGCCACTACTAAACACAACTATGTCGGTGGTGATTGTAAAATGTTTTATCAGTTCACAGGTTTTTTTTTTAAAATCACCTTCAACAGTTGAACATAGGCTTTTAAAATGTTCCCAAATGTGGAAAACAGATGTCTCCAGATGTGCTGACTTCATTTTAGTTTATTTACCACCTTTACTGTTGCACCCAAACATACCTCACTGTCTGTCTAAAATTACCCTCAAATTCAAAAAGCCCTCTCTTATTCTGTACCTGAAACACAGAAGGTTTCGTTAAAGACGGCAGCTGTTGCACTGCTCTTTTTCAGTCATATTTTATCCAAGTATAAATTGTAAAGTGTTTCAGGATGACTTGAGAAGGTTGAATTCCATCAGCAACTGAATCTATCAAAACAAGACAGTTGGATGCAAGCATGCCATTAGACTCTTGAATGTCAGAAAAGCATGTCCAAGTATTTGGAAATATCTGCCTCATAGAATTTCTGATGCCTTTTAGAGAAAGATAATAATCCATTGTCTGTTTTCACAAGATTGTTTAGATTTTTATGGATGTTACCCGTTTGGTTTTTCCTTAGTGCATCTACATCTGAGCAAAATATAATATCTTAAACAAGCTTCTGGCAAACATTGAGAGGAAATGACAAGAAAGTGGAGACTTAGTGAGGCTCTTCCCATGACTGCTTGTATCACAGAATATTTTTGCAGATATTTGGCCCCAAAGCCTTTGCAGTCAGTACATCCAAAATAAATTTGGAGCTGCTGCTAAGTGAAAAAAAAAGAGAACCAGTCTGATGATTTACTCAGGAAGATTTTTGACTGGAGAGGTTTCACACAAGCATAGACACAACAACTGTTGAGTCGATAAAAAGGTGCACGCACATTTCCACAGAGGGTGACCTCATGACCCGGAAAAGCCCCATCGCCCCACCAAATCCCAGGCTGGCCTGACCGCACTTTTTAACACATACCAACAGGTGTGGGTGGGGGGAGTGTGAGAATCTCTGCTAGTGTGGCAACAATGGTGAGAGATCGCTAACACCACAGGCTTAATGTATAGATTCCAAGGTCAGGCATTTTCTCCCACACGTCTCGTCTGGTGAATAACCCTCTATGTGCCATGGCCGCTGGTCCAATGGCCCATCCGGATGCCGACACGATTACCACGGGGATATTGTGGTTGGATTCTTGAGTGGCTGCTGTGACATTTCAAGATTAGTAATGATGGCTGGTAGCATGAACGACTGCTGATTGCATTATCAATGGATAGTACTGTCTGCTCTGTTTGCCCACTCATATTTAAGGAATTCTCGCTTCCTCATGTCCAACTTTTTGTCTTTGTGGTTCTTCTCTGTTCGGCCCTGCATTGGAGGGATTCCAAATGATTCTTACTTTATGTAAAAACCATGTCTCAGACAGTCTAGAAAGTATTCTGGATTTGGTTTGATAACCTTGGTAAGAGTCTGTTTGGTTTCACTGCATTTTGGATTAGGTGTAATCATCTTTGGGTTTGCTGGAAACAGGTAATAATCAAGTTTGGGTGTTTTTTCCACGGGTCCATTTTGAATCAAGTCCAAAATGTTGGTCTACTTTAAAGCTCTGATCCTCAGGGGATTACTGTATAGAGATGGACAGTGAGAACTATGCAGACTATGAGATCCTCCTCTAAGCCCCAGTGATTGTGGGATAAGGCGAAGGTCTGCCGAGGCGTCTTAGTGGAGTGCGAGGAAGCATGTTAAAACCAACAAAAACAAAACCCATCATCTCTCCTCAACATCTGCAGCCACTCACAGTTTCCATGTTCTGGCCTGATGAGCCACAACACATGTTGGGTCTGAGCAAGCACTTACACAAGCACACACATTCACAACGAATCACTGGCAGAGCTCATACATGTGTGTGTGTGTGTGTCTGTGTTTGTGTATACTAGAGGCAGGGGAGAGATGTTCTTGGCCGAAGCACAATCGGGAATCAGACATCTTTCTTTGCCAAGGACAAGTTTAACTCTATTCTGCTTATTTTTGGCAGCAGTGGCCCGAGTAAATCACAGTGCTGCTTTATTGGCAATCAGTGAGAAGCTGCCACAGGCTGCAGCCAGCTCTGATCCACTCGCTACGTCAACAAGACTCCATGCTGTGTGGGGGTCAGGGTTCGCACGGCTGTACAGCTACAGGCCAGTGAAAGGGGACTGAAACTGTAGAGCATCAATTACAGACGGGAAAACTATTTTTCAAATGTCTGGAAAAAAGTGAGACAGCTGCCCCTTTTCTCAGTGACAGACTAAAGAGGAATGTACAGTAATACTAGACTGTGACTTAAGAAGGATGCTGACAGACAGAGTAGTTTTTCCATAGAAGCGTTCAACGGTCAAGTCTCTGATGTTTGTTGTTGGACTTCTGGTCAAAGAACAGTTTAACACTTGGCGTTTATTTACATTTTTGCAGAGACTTCTATGAGTAGACAGACAACTCTCTTTCTTTTTTGCAGTGATACCTTTTATTATTTCCTCTAGAAACATCTGTAACACAGACGAGCAAAGATACATAAATACATCAAACACAAAATAAAAATGATAATAATAGTAGAATTATAACCATCATTTATAGGTGCATATATGTATGTGTGTGTGTGTGTGTGTGTGTGTGTGTGTGTGTGTGTGTGTGTGTGTGTGTGTGTGTGTGTGTGTGTGTGTGTGTGTGTGTGTGTGTGTGTGTGTGTGTGTATGTTAGAATACATAACAAGTCAGGAGATAACTGAATAAATAAAAGAGCGATAACTCAACAAAAATATACTTTGAAAATGGTTCAGTTTAGAGCCTATAACCATTTTAATAGACTACATTCTCCCCCATTACAAGATCTGCAATGTGTCCCAACCTTTAAGAAGGAGCTGTATCTTGTTGAGAATTGGACTGAAATTATCAGGTATCATGTTCTCCAGCCCTGGGTTTAAAAGAATCCCAAAGTATTTTAGACTTTTTGGCACCCAATGAAATTTCCAGTTTTGAAAGGTACGTCTGTAACAGTATTTGGAAAAAGGCGTCACCTCAGATTTGGCTCAGTTGATTTTATAGCCTGAAATGCCTGATAAGGATTTGACTAAATCCGGCAATGGGGGTACAGACACAAGTGGGTCTGACATTAGGATCAGGATATCATCAACAAAAATCAACAATTTGTTTTCCCGACCACCTGTTTTGACCCCTCTGATAGATTAAGTCTGATAAACACCACTCTTAAAAGTGAATGAAGCTACAGCCATGTGACTGCTAGCTTAACTTAGCATGACTCTGCTAAATATAAAAAGATCTTAGTTTTTTAAATCTATACAGAAAGAGAAACTGATACATTGTGGTTATGGCAGGGTTATGTGCAGGGCTGTTTGTAGGTCAGAAGCACACTGTTTGCCACTTCCTGCTGTTTTTATGCAGTTCTACCTTTAAAAAATAAGTGGCTAGTTTCTTTACCTGTTTACAATGTTTATGCAAAGCTTGGCTAACCATCTGCTATTTGCCACTTGATATTCAACTGTCTCAAGACTATTCCTTTAAGATTAGTACTCTCAAGTGAATTTGAAGTGAACTTTTAAATTGTTGTCGAAAATAAAACAGATAAAATGTGACTTAAGCTTGTATCCATGAACTACAGCTACATTTCACATGGCTGTAACAAACAGAGTAGAAGTAGACAGAAACAAAACCAGTTCACCAAAACTATGTAGAAGAACAAGAGACAATCAAAACTTTGTCCATTTCAGAAAAGTGAAAATATCATGTCCTGTCAGTTGGTATCAGTTAGCTGTGTAATCTCAGCAAAGCAAGGCAACAGAGAAGTGAAGACACAATATAAAACTGAGAGGTACTGCTATATAACGACTTTGTTTTGTAATCATTTTGTCTCAGATCTTTGCTTTTCTGTTGGAGAAGTCCATCTGCTCATCTAAAAACTGCTCATTGCATGATGTAACTGCTCTCATGTGCCACCTCTGATGAGGGCTATGAGTATGTGTTGCTGTACCCCGCATTTGGCTATAAAGGGTTACAAGCAGAAATAACTGGGTACAAGTGGATTTATTATTTCCTAAATAATGATAATATGTAAGGATTTGTAATTGTATTGGACTGTATCCAAACCTTCAACTTTGTTTTCATCTTTACATGAAAACAAGTAATGAGATGCAGCCAAAATTGTCGGCACTTTAGAACAATAGCAACCCTCTGGGCTTGAATCACTCTTTCCATCTTTTTCGACTAGATGTGTTTACTGGCTATTCAGGAAGCCGACACCCACAGCATGGAAACATCCCATTCTAAAGTCAGTTAATACAACATTTTTAAACATTTGCAGAAAATTCACTCATAAAGGCACAGTTCTGCAGCTCGTTTGTACTACCATAAAAGTGAACAAAAGCAAACATTTTCTGTGTTTGTGTTTTTCCAGTGTTATATAAAGCATCAAGCAAGCTCAGAATGTCATGTTCACAGTCAGGGGTCCTGGAGGGGTAAAGGGGTTAACAGTGTTGGTGCCTCTCTGGTGATTAGAGTATCATTACAGGAGGATTACTTGGAGGATCATCCAGGAGGTTACACTAAAGACAGCTGTGCTGTGGAGGGTGGTCTGGTGGGCCTGGGAGCTGAGGGTCAGACTTGGAGACACAGAACTACACACAATCAGGTCATTTCAAGTGTGAGAAAAGTCCAATCCCGCTACCAGCTCAGATACAGTGTTGTGTCTGGGAGTAAGACGTGTGGTAGGCAGGCAGAGGAGACCACTTTGACTTCAAACTAACCTCAGCGGGGGAGTCAAGTGTCTGCAATGTCACCACTACAATTTATGCAGAGCTGAAACCAAACCTGGTCCTTTGGGAGTACTGGGCAACCACTGCCTCCATGTGTGTCACTATAAGATATGTATGTGTGTGAAGAGGAAATGTGAGAAAGTGCAGTGCAACTCCAGAGTTTCAGGAGTAAAACATACTACACACACAATCAGATAGAGAGGTTACACTCACCAGTCCAAAATGGTGTAGAAAATCTGCAGGGCATCGCTGCATGTTGTCTGGCTTGTTGGCAGGTTTAATTTACGTGATGCTGTGTTGTAAATGTCAATGACAATTTTCATATCAAAGAAACGCATTCCACCTATGGAAAGAATAAGAGAGTAAGGAGTGCATGCTAAAGACTTAGACTTTATTATCATTCCGTATACAGCAGTGCACACAGAACAAAATTACGTTGCAGTTGGCTCAGTAAAGATTTAGCATAATAAAGAATGTGTTCAGATACAGAATTGTCACACACACATTGGATCGCACATCTGATACAACAGTGATTGAGCGGATGGATGAATAACAGCCTTGTATCAGACGTCACTGTGTGAAAAGAGCCAAAAAGGTCTCCATTCATGATTGCTAATCATAGGACTGTCGCTTAGCAACGGCAACAAAAACAAAAAGTGTTGTGGAGCAAATTAGTCTACGTGATTCAGTGAAAATTCATAAGCGAGGACATGAAGCCCTGGATGGTGAACGTTTGAGTCATGAGTGAGATGCCGTACTAAAGAGCTTTGATACAAAGCATGAACAGACACACAGAAGTAGACTTATTAGCATACAGAGTCCATCATGCATACATTTTAACATGTTTAAATATGCATGCAGCACACACATGCACCACTCTCTCTCACACATAAACATCTGTATACTATGGAGGGCCTTTACGGTTCCCAGTGGATGAAATCCCTTTGTTAGTGGCCAGTAGCCCACTGGCTGACTTTAAACCTGGCAGCGTCTGCCTGGGCCCCGGAGAGAGTGGCGAGCCATCTATAAATGTGATGATTGTTGCCCTGCGTTTTCCCCTGCGCTGTGTAAAAACCAGCCGCTGACCCTCCAACCTCCCACCCTGGCACCAGTCTCAGCATCCCACTGGCCCCAGAATGGCTCCCGCAGCAGAGCCACGAGCTCCAGTTGCCTGCACTTAACTGTAATCTCAGGGACGTTATTGGGAATTCAATAAAAATAACAGCCGCTGAATCTTTCACCCAAATTATAGGTTTGAGTGTTGTGCAGACTCGGGAAGGGTAGGGGCTGGAGGGGTGTGGTGTGGAGGGTCTTGACGAGTAAAAATAAGAGGTGGGAGCAGGAGAGGGGGTTGTGTATTGTACAGGCTGAACCCTGAGTTACGGCCACAAACTGACCGCTAATGAACCAAACTCGCACTCCTCTATGATTTGTGAGGGGTGAGGGGTCGGCCCACAACTCTCTGTCCCTGCTCTGTATCCAAGAACCTCGCAACACTGCTATTTATTTTCTCCATCCTTCAGTTTCTTCCTCCATCCACTAACACAGTGCCTCTCAATCTCGGGTTCACGATCCCCAAAGGAGTCACAGGATGATTCATGGAGTGTGAAAACATGGATCTTTAATTCACAGCTACACAGCTGCATGATTAATGACTTTCTCCATATGAAATTAGTGTTTGCAGACTTGAGCCCCCTAAAATGAATCAAATAATATAGCCTCAGAAAGGGAATATCAAATTTGGTGTTGCAAAGTCTTCCAAACGTATGTTCCCATCCACAGCAAGAGGGCTGAGCCTGGGGGTCAAGCTGAAAGATTGGTTCGATTTGGACCGTGCTAGAAAAATATTGGCAACTGAACAGAATCTGATTTGGATCTCACAGTAAGTGTTTTGGTCACTGCACTGACAAAGTAGAAGTTGCAGTCTAGAACCAAGTCAACAAGAGGGGAGAAAACATGCAGTTTAATGAGGCAGATTGTGAACAAGCCAGTTCTACTACACTATTTGCACCATTTACTACTTATATAATGGGCTCTATAGTTCAGTCCTTAGTGAGTAAACTGAAAGATTTTCTTATCATCATTTTTAAGCCAAGATCATGTTGGCGTTTATTTGTAGTGAAATTGCTCAGAATGATCCAAATTAGGTTTGGAAACCAGAACTCATCTGGTTAATGTTTTGGTTGAAATGCCCCAGTAAACTGTAATGGTTGCTTAAAAGAAAGCTTGGGCTTTACGATTTACCAAGAGCTTTACTATTTTCAAGTAGATTCTTGTAACCTAGGATTGTGCTTGCATATTTTGTCCCAGCTAAACTTTTAAGTGATCTCACCATGTTTCCAGATCTCAGCAATTCATGCCATCAATATAGTGCTGTTATTATCAAGAGGAAATAAGGCCAAAACCATGACAATAAGCCAGTATATCTAATGTGTGCAAATATTTCCCAGGAATGGTACAACATATGGTGCCGGGGTATACTTTGGCAGAAATCCAGAAGATGCACTAGCTGTACAGGGTTAGCAGTGCAAACATGTGCCACTGATGAGGATATGATGTCAACATTAATCACCTATCTAGCACTTTTCAAACATGGCCAATGCTAAAGGATTGCTTTGGTCAGACAATGAAAATAAATGTTTCATAGATATTAGATTAGACAAAAGCATCCAGTCAATTAGATGGAAACACTGACTGTACATAGAGGCGGATGAACCCTCCGTGATGTCATCCATTGGTTTCCTGAACAGTAAAGTGAAGTGTGGTCGCTCCAGCTGTTTCCATCTTTGCATCTCATGACTCCTCATAAATCCCAGCTGATCAAAAAATTTGCAGAGAGATGGAATGGAGCTAAAATGACATGGGCCATGCAAACTTCCCTGGGTCATAGATTGTCCTATGATCCCCACCTGTTAGTTAAAACTGGTACACCATTAATTATGTAATTTGAAGCCTTAATACAATTTTGAATAGGTGAGTTGTTCCCATACAGTTGTCATCGATGGGAACGACCCACACCTGAGACCATTGCTGTTTGTTTGTTTTGTTTATCAAGATGTAAAGATGGTTTTTCCTCCTGTCAAGTTTGATGCTTTAACACTGGAATCTATGGAGACTGGCCTGCTTTTGTAGGCAGTCTCAAGTGGCCATTTGATGAAGTGCAATTTTTTGGCCTCAGTTTTCAGCCCTAAACATCGCTGCTTGGACAGAAGTCATAAAAATTAAAGTGTGTTGAATGTCCTTGCGTTTGCATACAAAAAACAAAAGCCGCCACAACAAAAACTACTGCTCCATTATAAACATTATTAGGGAAGATTATTGTGTGCTCTGGGCAATGGAGGAGTTATAGGAGGGGACAATAATACCCAATAAGAGTAAAGTTGTAATAAACTAGAATGACTCTTTAAAATTATTAAAATACATTTCTAAATTGTTGTGTAATTTTAGGGGCTTTTAGAGTTTCCCACCCTGAAAACAATAAGTTCAAGCAACCTCCAGCTCAAGCGTCATCCAGAGGTGCAGTAATGTGGGACTCCCAGCAGACCGGCCCAGGGAGGGTGTTTTACGACTGGGTGGAGGCCTGAGTCTTTGGACACAAAGGCTTGCCATAAGAAATAGTTATAGCAGCTCAACAGGGACACATAACATCAGATGGGCTTAAACTACAATGATCCCTGTGAGGAGACTGGGCAGACAGGGCATCCAGTGGTCATGACATAAAAACTGATCTGGAAAGGAAGATGACAGGATGATGTGTTTGAAGAACACATCCTAGTATGAAGAAAGAATATGAATTCATTCCGTTTGTGCTGCACTTCAATCAGTGACGCCATCTCCCTTTTCTGTCCCCATTTGACAACATGCCAGCAAGTCAGTACAACCAGCTGTTTCTTATTTTTCTTCTGCGCCCCCCTGCCTCTTCGCTCCCTGAATCATTCAACCTCCCCCTTCTCCAGTCTCTCCTCCATCAGCACTCCCTCCATCCAAACATCCAGCCCCCCTCTCCCCCACATTGAAGCCACAGAGCCTACCTGATATCCACATCACACACACACTCTGGAAGGGCGGACACATTCAGAACACATATGATTGGTCTTTACCAGCATCTGAGGTGATTTGATTGGCTCGTGGCCTGCACACACAATATCACTTCTGCTTTCAAATATTAAGCAGCTTTAAAGATGAATTTGGAAATTTGTGAGATGTGCTTTCTCACATAGAGGCTGTGTATTAATGCCGCCTGTTCACAGACTGAGGTGGGTAACACACACTCCAAGGTGTCAGCAGTGAGCCTCTACAGTGACAGTGTTGTGAGGGTCTACACACACACACACACACACACACACACACACACACACACACACACACACACACACACACACACACACACACACACACACACACACACACACACACACACACACACACACAAAGCCTGTCCAATTAGCTCCTGACATGAAAAACAGTGCTTAGTGCTGTTTTCCTGTAGCTTATTGAGTAAACAGTGCAAGTAAATGAGCATCACACATGAGCCGTAAAAGGCACACACACAGCTGACAGAGCCTCTCTCACTTTCTCTCAGTCTCTCTTTAAATCACTCACTAACTCGCCCTCTGGTCCTTAAATAGAATCTCTTTATATCTAAATATTTTCCTTTTTCTTCACAGAGGAGATGATGGAATGATTCCTGAAATTTAAACTTGTCAAAATAAGTCTATGGAAGCGTGTGTGTATGTACATGCATGTTTCTCATAACGGAGATTTGAATCTCTCGGCAGTATCTCCAACTGACTTAAGGCACATATTTACTCAAATCAGGCTCATTCATCTAGCAAATACGAAACTTTTTCTGCTTTTGTATGTTATTTCTTAACTCCATTCATGCACATGCACTCTTTGTCTCAAACATAACTACAAAAAGCATCTTTGTTCTTGCACTATCTGGAGTGGGCCCAAAGATAAACAAGCATTCTTTTGGGGGAGATGAAAGAGAGCTGGAGAGAGGGAGGGAGGAAGAATGTAAAGGGGGAGATGATAGTGAGATGTAATCCTAATTATATGGGTGAGATACAGCCTTGTATTGGGAGCAGAAAAGCCTCTCCTGCACACAAACAAAGCAGCTTCTTTCTGATAGCAGGATGACAGAGTTGGTAATCAGGATGTGGGCATTGCAGCTTTTTAAGCATGTAGCTAAATACAAAGCCTAAGCCATTCGATTGCCTTTGCTTATCATGAAGTCTGAAAATAAAGAATCTGCTAGATTGGTTCTCATGAAAAATACTAAAAACCTCAGTCTGCCATTAGAACACAGCTGGTTAGCAGGTGACGCAATTCTCACAGTGGAAACTTGGCAAGATGCAAGAATCAGGGTGTTGAAAGACAAAACTCCAACTGCACAGTGAGAACAGCTGATTAAATGACTGAACAAAGCCAGAGCATTGGATTATTTATATGTGCATGTTGAAAAGTTCTTGTTTTGCATTACAAAAGTTGGTAAATTATTAAGACATATGTGAATTTTAAATTTTGAATTTCAAACTTTTCCAGACTTCATCAAGTCTAGAGATATGATTAGCAAGCTTTCTTTAAATGCAGCTTAAACTTTATCCGAACTTTTGAGAGAATCAGCAAAACAGTATTATTTAATGCCTGTTTTCCATTGACTGTAATGTAATGCCCACATGTTGAAGTGGTCTTGGGAAAGATAGTGAAGCTGAAGTTACTCCTGATCCAGACAATACCTTGCATGGCGGCGCTGTCGTTTTTGCAGAGTGGATGGGTGAATGGGAAACACACTGGTAGAAAAGCTCTATGTTATTGCAAAGCATTTAGCATTTGATACAAATAAATGGTGTGATCAAAAAGGTCTGGGATTGTTCACTGTTAACGAGCATGAAGCCCATCACTGTCACTCATGCAACATACAGTATGTGAGTAGTAACTGTCAGAAATCAGAACACATTGCCGTATCACCAGCTGAATGTGTGTCAGGTAGCTGTGTATGTCAGATTTCTTTGTGGTCTGCAAATGTGAGCAAAGTTGAAAACATCATTTTTGAAGGTGATACAACCTTCATGCAGAGGATTATTACTTGTAATGTGTGGTGGGTCTGCAGCAACCACTGAGAGAAGAAATTGCACTTTTCACAGTGGATGCGCAAGCTGTTTTCTGAACTGGACAAAGTGCTTCAGGTCAGGAGTGTACTATGAGCATGTTGTTGTCTTCAACATTCCCATGGTTGTCAACTGGGAATTATTCCTTCAGAGTCAGACTGTCAGGCTCTTCTGTTTTACTGCAACAACTTGAGGTGTCTGAGGGAGAACACTCAGCAATACTCCATTGCATTTTCTTTGGAAGAGACAGTATTAACATTTAGTACAGCCATTTGGGAGCAACAGCAACAGAATTAGCTGAAAAAATGAGTGTCTTCATAAAACGCAAATGGGAACCCTGTTAACAAGCCAGTTCTTATTTCTGCATCCTGCATGCACATTAACATGCATTGAAGTCATGTTTTAGGAGACCTGGCATATGTAATTCCAAGGTTGAATCTCCTTTTAGATGTGGTTGGATCTTTATCAACCCATGAGAAAAATATCTGGTGGTTAAGCTGGTAAATGCTCCACGATCTTCACCAGCTTGTCGCTAATTTCATCTGTCCTCACGTTGGTGTTGGGTATGTAGCGCGCAGTGGAATTTATCAGAACCTTTTCACTAAAAACAGATGCAGGTTGGTGTTCGGGGCGACACTGATGAGAGTTGTGAAAGTGGAACAAACAGTAAAGTTGAGTGTCATAAAACAACAAGCTGAAAGAAGCTGCAGCTCTCCATACATCCGAGGAACTGCAGAGTTGGGTGATAAGCAGCTGTGGTTCCATCAGTAGTGTCACCCCTCATCTGAACTCATTATACAAAACAAACAGTCATTTAATCAACTATTTGCTGGTATCTTGGGACATTGACTTAAACTGGTGTTATTACTTATGTAAAAGACTGCAAGGCATTTCAACTGCAGTGTGCAGAGTTCAGAAAGCCAACACAGCAGACATTGTGACACTGCCCTTAAAGTACTGGTGCTAGATCTTTCTGATGGAGACAAATTATACAGTATCTATGTTGTCGTACTCCACAGACCTTTAACTAATGGTTAACATTATGCAAAATTACTGGATTATCTCAGGACTCTCATAAATCCCCCAAGGGCCAATCCTTTACTATAAAACTGTTCAAGGCACACCATGAAAAGGAATTATCAACTGTCTTTGAATGGCATGTGTGTGTGCATGTGTGTTTTTAGGGCAAGGGGGTTTGAAGACAGGAGAGCAGAGGGTGATAAGATTGAAATATCTCAGCAGTGTGTTTACTTTAAGCATCAGCAGTACTGATGTAGTCCAGACCAGCTGAGAGTTCTCTGCAAAATGAGGGATCAGGGAGGAAAAACGTGTGTGTGTGTGTGCGTGTGTGTGTCTGTGTGTGTGTGTTTTACTCATGTTGTGGCAACATAAATCGATTTACACAGTCACATTGTGGGGATCTATACCTATAATATGACCCATTAAATTTTACTATGTAGATTGGATTTAAGGTTACGATTAGGCAAGTAATAATCATAGTCAGGGTTCATGTAAGTCTCCAGGAAATGAATGCAAGTCAATGTACTGTTCTCTGAAGGGACGGAAACATGGCTGTGTATGTGTGTTTGTCTGTCTTCACTCCCAAAGTATTGTACAAAAGGTCAGCAGGCTAAAGAGGCTTGCATCATATTCAATAAAAGCAGAACGACATAATATTTTTTCCTACATCTGTCTCACTCGATCTTGGATTCTCTCTCTGTCTCTTGCTCTCATTCATTCTGCAGGGAACTAGTGTGGACAACTGTGTCCCTTTGCATCCACAGCTGTCCTCAAGTCCTCTGTGCCAGGCTTGGCAGAGTTTTTGAGTTATGTGTACACAGAGGGTCGCAAAATCTAAACACATGGATGCACTTAATGCATTTGGGACAGCACCCTTAGACATGCTGGAAGCCTTCAATGGACATACAATGGTTGATCAAAAATTTCCACAAAGCATAGCTGAACAGAGAGCATGCAAAAGGTTAGCAATAACTGCACAAGTCAGAAGACTACATTAGTTTTTGTGACCGCAGGCGGGTACACATTTGCAATTTCTCCATGGATGTCAAACTAGATCACACAAGAGTATCGGTATCAGTCAGCAGCTGGAAGGAGTCAGCCTTTAGGCCGAGGAGAGAAGAAACGGCGGATTTCACAGTGGAGGAGCTGGCAGTTTCCAACACTGGACAAAATCCGTTGGGTGAGGAGTGCATTAGTGCTTTCTTTGAAATTCATGTTGCTGCGCATATTAATGTTGGATCTTAAATGCATTCTCCAGGATCAGTTTGACAGAGCACAGTTCTATTGTAATGCTCTGAGCTGTCTGTCACTTGGGGCAGATGACCTTTACTGTGGTGCAATGCCATATGGCTGCTCCAATGTACTTTCTGCCTACTTGCAGCATGGTGATTACACACTATTTTTCTATTGACAACAGCACAATCTTCGCATGCTTCTTGCTGAAATGTTTTCATGTACATATGTTGGTACCTTTAGGTTTTTACTGAAGAACAAAATGTTTGCTATCAGTGTTGCTCAGGCCATACACCGATAATTCAATTTGAAGAGTTTCAAGCTCACGCAAACCATAAAAATACCCCAACTGTCAGTCAGCTAGCATTGTCAGCTGGAACATAAGCAGGAACAACCAGTAAGTCTCTACAGTGAGAGCCTTAATCTGCACACATTCTAAATTCTGATCAGATTGTAAACGTTGGCAATTTGTATGAACTGCTGGAAAATGAGGAAACAACAATCCATTACTTTGAATTTGATCATATTTATTGATAACTGTGGTGTATTACCTTATTCAATGAGAGCAGTCGCAACTGTTACAGGAAGCAATGGAATAAATAACACTGGTTTCCCAGAATAGTGTGGAAAATAACCCTGATTTAAATTCCCAGTGCCACAACACCCTCCTGTGGCCTACAATGAATGAACTAAAGCATGCTCATTGACACATCATGATGTTCCTTCACACGCAGCACAAACATTGTTAAATCCCCTTGATTTTGGGTTCCAACCAAAAGTTCAAGAAAGCAGGATCTGAAGTGGTGCTATTTTCCTGTTTTCCTGCTCCTATAGTTACCCCCCCTCTTTACACGCTCTGCTGCTTTTCATTTTCTCAGATGGTGATTGCTGTCTGTTTTGAAGAGCCCAACGATACTTCCCTGGTGAATGGGGGCCATGATACTTTACAGATGTGTGTGTGTGTGTGTGTGTGTGATAGAGAGAGAGAGAGAGAGAGAGAGAGAGAGAGAGAGAGAGAGAGAGAGAGAGAGAGAGAGAGAGAGAGAGAGAGAGAGAGAGAGAGAGAGAGAGAGAGAGAGAGAGAGAGAGAGAGAGAGAGAGAGAGAGAAAGTGCATCAACGCAGTTTCCAATGATCTGTTATTGGATTTACGAGCTGGACTATCAGATGAAGAAAGCTCCTAAACCATTGCTGCCAGTTTCTTCTCACCACAACAACTGCGCAACTGAGATATGAGCTTGTATTTGTTTGTGCATACTGCATGCATGCACGGATGCGTTGTTCTCCTGGGCCAACAGGCATTTTCTTTCTGTCACTCAAAAAGCAGGACCCAACAAGCCTGCATTTATTAACCAAACCAGTCCGTTGGAAATCCCTTGTAATCCTCCATAACTCCCCTATAGCCCCTTTATAAACACTCCAGAAAGTTTACCTCATGCTTTAGCCTCATCAAGGATCTGCATTTCCAACCACCATAGACAAAAGATGAAGAACGCCCACCGCTCAATAATGAGAGACAGGCTGATTGAATGGTGGGCAGACTCAGAGGCAGCCAGCGCCTGTCATTTAGGACACTGTGCTACAAAAGATGAGCAGGATCATTGTTATTAAAAGACGTTTTCTGTCTGCCTATTTCTGTCTGTGTTAGTGTGCTTTTGTCCTAAATATATACAAGTTAACAATTTCAATAACATGTTTCATTAGCACTTCAATATGGCCTCTCAAAAAGCTAAATGGTAGTTCCTAATAAAATGAGCACAGACATATTCTGTGCATATATTGAAAAAATAACAGGATCAAAGTTTGCTTCCTAAGATACTCCACAAGCAAACTTAATTTTTCCTAATGAAGACCACTAAGACAGAGTGATTGACGATGTAAAAGACACTTGAAAAAGAAAAAAACATTTTACTAAATCATCTGCTTAAAGGCAGTTGTTCAGTATTGTGCAGTGCTCTCAAGCAAGATCATAAAACAGATCCCAACTGCTTACAGCAGCCTGTGTGTTTCTGTTTTCTCTGGCTGTTTGCATGGGAAAAGCTATTTGGTCTGTAATAGTAGTCTTAAAATAAAGTGTCTCAGAGCTACAAATATTGAATGTCAATTGTGCATATACACTGGTTGTGAGTATTGCAGTAGGTGTACGTGTCGCCTTTTAATGAGAATTACTGCCATTTAATAGTCATCGTCACTTCATTCATTGATTTAACGGTTGATGATACAGTTGATGATACATGCTCTTCTTTAGGGGAAGAGTGCTTCAGTGAACAGTAATCCCAGTCACATAATCATGTGTGTGTAGTGACAAACATTCCAGTCAGGTCTATGCCTTTGTCTGAGGATTAAGTGTCTCTCGGCACCTTCACCCAACTTCTGACCTCTGGCTAACAAACACATACATAGAGACACAAAATGTGTGCTGATTGCACAAGTCAAGGCCAGTTACAAGTGTTGCAATCAGTACTCACTTACTCAGTAACAAGGGTTACTTTGCACATAAGTATGATTTTACAGACACCTGTAACGTTTTTCACAAATTCTTATGCATCGGGTCTTTGTGTGGCTATATGTGTGCACAAGCATGCATAGATGCTCAAATTAAGATCTTGACTTTATATGGTTTCTTTTGCAAGTGCGTTCTCAAATACATGTGTGGATACCCAGCAGTGCAGGTACAAACATTAAAACCTCTGACAAGTGAAGTAAATACAAATGATTATGACACTACAATGGCCCCTGCTGAGGGATAGGAAAGAGATGACAAGGGAATGTAGCAGAAGTAGTCGGATGCTTTGAGCAATGTTCTGTTGGGAAATTTTGGATCCTGCATTGACGTGAATGTTGGTATGACACGTACGACCTACCTAAACATCGTTGAAGACTTCACACTACCCTTTATGATGACAGTACTGCCTTACAGCAGTGGATTCTGCCAGCAGAATATTGAGACTACATTGTTCAGGAGCAGTTTGGGAAACAACAAAGAGTTCAATGTGTGGACTTGGCCTCAAAATTCCCTAGATCTCAATCAGATTGATTGAGTACAGGCTTCGAGATGACAGAGCTGTTTTTTCAGTTGAAGGGGAACCTGCACAATATGAGGCAGTTCTATAGACAGCAAGAGTAGCACAGCTAGACTGTGATTCATGTAGGTCTGGAATAAAGCTTCTAAGATTAACGCCAACCAACAAACAAGACTGGATCAAGATGAATTGTGAGAATACATGTTTTCCATTTCCTGTCACAACCCTGCTTTGGGGAGAGCCACCCTTGCTGTCTGGAAAAGTGCATCTGAGCCTGGAGCAAGTCCACCTGTATGAAATCTGATATTTTTAAAGCTTTACTCACAATGTAAGTCATCATTACTCTCCCTGAGTGTTTAAACTTTTCTCTGCTTTTTTTTTTTTTAAGTCAAAATAACATAAACATCCAATAAAGTTGTATTTTTGCTTGATGGCTTATTGTAATTCCTCATGTCAACCACATAGAAAATGCACAAATGCTCAGATGTGTTTTTTCAGGTGAGAAGAAAAATTAAGAAACAAAACAAAATACAAAAGACTTTTAAGGAAGCCTTTATCTCAGCAAAAAATCATCATGTAATGGCTTGTAGCAACTGGCAATTGGAACGTGGCTTTAGCTGTAGTGTCTCCTTATCTGGACAGGACCTTTATTGAAGATCTGTGGTCTCCCTGTGAGCAGTGTTGCATTTCAAACACTCAGCAGTAATAAACCTTGTTGTTTCCAGGTCCACACTCTGACTGCCCCAAAGAGGGGTCATAACACAGGACAGGAATCCAACCAGTTCCCCTTATTTGTGTCGGAAGAAGATGGTTACTGGAATAGCACTCAGTGTAAGTCATGTGCAGTACCGTCTTTATTTGAAGGAGCTTCAGATTCATGCGGGCACTCCAACAGAGAGAAGCAATGAGGAATAGACTGTGAATAGATGGGTGGTGGGGTGGAGGTAAAGAGTGTCTGTAGAGAAACTGTGCGAGATAATTTAATTTCTGACATGTCTTTATGGTTGCAATATATTACCGAGAACAACCGATAAAAATACCTCATGCTAAACCAAGCACCAGTACAGCTACACCAGATGTAGACAAAACTGACTTACAGTTGGAAATTAAGTTCCAGTATAATAATAAAACAATGGAAAAAACTGTAAAGGTGAGTAGGGCTACAGAGTAAAGGGCTTTTAAATCAAGGTCACCTACACCATAACTCATTTTGTTGGTCTGGTGGCCAGTTTGACTGCACTAGCTTGGAAGATCCTACAGAACCCAGATCCAATTCATTTCCAGTGGGTGGATCTGCATCCAAGGGGGACACATTCATGTCCCAGTCTCCCTTACAGGCTTGACTTCCTGCTGTCTAAGCAGAATGAATGGAGTGTGAAAAGACCATCTGGAAAAATGAGAGGTGATCCAGGAGGGGAAAAGAAAGAGCAGAAAAGGAAAGATGCAAAGTGAAAGGGAGAATGGTGGGATATTTATCTTTTCCATCAGAGGTACAGCACAGAGACAGCTTGTTCTGCATCTCAGGATTTTTTTTAATTTAAATGCTACTTTTCATTAAAACTATTGCTTATAATATTTGGCAAGATCATTTGACAAAATTAGACGTGATATCTGGTATTACTTATAAATGGGGTGTTTTCCCTAAGTACCAGTTTACTATATTCAATATCAAGAAGGTTTGTGATTCTCTGATATGTGGAGTTCCTCAAGCCTCTGCACTGTGTCCTATCCTCTTTTCTTTTTGGTTATAAAAAATAATTAGTAAAACTTTCTGTATTTCTGAAACTTGTTGACCTTTGGTCATACAGAGAGCAAATTTAACCATTTTACATATTTCCCTTATTTCCAGGTACATACCTGGATGTGTCATAGTGTTCTTTAGTGAAATCACATCTACACTGAGGTTCTGGTCTTTTGTGGATCTCATACATCTGGGTCA
The DNA here is from genome assembly GCF_021347895.1 of Acanthochromis polyacanthus. Lineage (NCBI taxonomy): Eukaryota > Metazoa > Chordata > Actinopteri > Pomacentridae > Acanthochromis > Acanthochromis polyacanthus. Next base: position 24,869,563 of record NC_067127.1, read on the forward strand.
TAATCTGTCCCTGGTCCTTTTGGAAATACTAGCTGAACATTGATTTTCAGAAATCTTTGAGTCATCTTTTAACACCAGTTTAAATTTGAGCAATTATCTGAAAAGACTGATATCATGCTAAATCCTGGTTTTGATCGTTGTGAACATAAATATGTCCCCAGTGTTACTAGATACCTACAAAATATGAGAAAAGACCGCTCCATTGTTTCTTCCTTTCTCCATAGTTCAGAAAGTGTCTCTAAATAAACAGGTTTGCACTCTGTTGTGACGTCAGAAAGAAAATTCAAAATTGAACCCTTAAGATAAATGTGGTTTAACCCTTAGTGAGTTGCTGATCCCATATAGTCCCACCATGCCTCAACGCCCATCAGAACAAGGATTCCTGGTTGTGCACCAGAATTCAAGACTTGTGATGACCAGTCTTCTGCTGGCTGGTTTGTTGGGATACAGAACACTCTCCCTCTGGGGCTCCGATGAGCAAACTACGTTGAATGTTTTGAACTTCATCACATCACCTCTTCATTTCCAAAGGCTATTGAATCAAACAGACTAGTTTTGAAAAATGCTTTGAAATTGTGCAGCAAAATTAACTAGTCTAGTACTGGGTTGACTTTGCCCACTAAAAATGTTTGCAAACTGCTACAGTGTCCTCTAGCTCTACTTACATGCCCCTATTTCATACTTTATTTTTTAATATATGTGTAGTCTTGACTGTCGTATGCACATTGTTTTGTACAGCTAACAATACGTTTATGGCAGTTCTAAGTCAAAACCTGAACTTGTGCTAAATAACTCAACAGTAACAAAAAGTTACTCTTAAGTTTCCTGGTGTCAGAGTGATATTTAGTGTGTAGCAACGCGAGACTGTCAGTCTGCAAAAGATGTGTTATGCAAGTGTCCTTTACAAAAAAAAAATGTCAGAAGTAATTAGCTGGCAGGAACAAGTAACTGTAAAATAGAGGAAAAGAAAAGCAGCCAAAGGGGGAAGAAAGAAATTATGATATAAATGGGAACAGACAGAGAGAGCAACAGACCCTGGGTCAAATCATTTTTGAACATTTTCTTTAACCTGCCTGGAGTACCAGCAGGTTAAACAGCACAAATAATGTTAAGTCAAACTGCCAGCCACAGAAAAGTTCAACAAACTGACTTTCAAATACTTTCAAATGATTGTCTAATAGTTCTGGCGCTCACTGTATTGTTCTATGTGGCAAATCCCACCCATCTGGCACCGAAGCAGAACCAACACAAATCATAAAAATTATCGTCAAATATTATTTGGCTTTGGATTGCAGGCCCCTGGTGGGAAGCGAAGGAAGGAGAGATGGAAAAATAGCAGAGTTATCCTCTCCTCCGTGAGTCTCTAGCTCCCCCAGTGGGGCGGCTGAGGCGTCTCACAGGCCCTCTGCATCCGTTTGTCATGTTCTTATCTGACATCCATTAAAACATAATGGAGAGCAGATGCCCTGGAGATGGATGGCTCACCATAACACCCACCCACACACGTACACTGAAGCACACACAGACATCTGCAGCATCTATAGAAATAGGTCTAATTACGTAACACATGCCCCACTCTCTGTGGAACACTGGCAACCATGCCAGGCTTTTCTAAATCAAGAGATGCTTGGGAGATAAGTGACACCCACTTGCAAAAATATACAAAATGACAGCCTGATTGTATGCTCTCTATGGAAGTGAGAACGTGCACACACACATTTTCATGCAAATATGCTAAATTGATTAAATGATCACAAGCAGAAAAAGACAAACGCACCCACACAAACTCAATCAGTCACACATTCAGATGCAGTGATGTAATGATGGGGAAATGGAATAACAATTAGTGAAATGCCTTGGGAGAGCAACGCCTATAAACTGCTGAGGACGCAGAGTCATCGGCCAAGAATAGACCGTCAGAGAAAGGAAGGGAAGAGAGGAAGAGAGAAAAATAGGGGAAAATGTGCAGTGTCACTGGGACCAGACCTCCATCGTGCCTCTTCACCTGCCAAGAAAAACAGCCATCACCAGCAACACAGAGGGAGAGGGAGAAAGAGGAAGAGAAAGAGAGAAACAGACAGGGAGTGATGGAAAGAGAGGAAAGGAAAAGGCCATATGTAGAGAAGCAGAAGGACAAAGAAAAGGGTACAAATGGAAAACAAAAGGAAGCCGGTGTTAATCTGTTGGAGGTCAAGGCTAGCAGGACAATATGATTGGACAGCCTTGTGAAGGCGATGATGATGCTGCTGATTGGAGGTGAAGGGCCAACGCCTTGGAGACGGAGCCAAAGTGACCATGCGTTTACGTGGAAACGAACATTGTTATGAGTACAGTTTGTCCTCTGATGTCATCCTGCTGCTTCTCATGGCCGGGCCTTCAGCCATACCGCTGGCCTGCTGGTTAAACACACAAACACACAGTGACACACTAACACAGAAACACACACACAGATGTACAATATGCAACAGCAGAAAACACACACTTAAAGGCACATTAGCATACATGGCCAAAGCTCACACAAACACACACTCAGCCATGCAAAGGTATGAAACAGCAACTAAGACCTTATGAATCCAGCACCGCAGTGTCACTTGGACCTCCACCATGAGTCCACACAGATCATGGTGGTGATTATATGAGAGGCTCGGTTTATGGAAATGCAGCGGGTAAGCTGCTGAAAGTTGCTGAGAATTTTGCCCCTCCTTCCAAACAGAGATTTCAGGGTCTGATCAGAGACTAAGTAAGCTGGCTGTCTCACTCCAAGCCCAGCCAACGATGACTGATTCTATCTCCTTCAGGGTTTGGCAAGCGCTGACGGATCCTGTCACCATTGGCAAAGTGGATCTCCACATGCACAGTCACTAGTCTCCACCCTGCAGCCTTCTAAGACAAAGACACACAGAGAGCAGGATGGATACACACAGTCTGCTGGATTTGGGGTCGTATTAAATCAGGCTATCTAATGCAACAGATTGTTTTCCAATATCAAAGGGACATACCTCTGTATAGACTATCTACTGAACTTATCACTTGGGTGATGAGACCCAAACCATTCATTGTAATGCTTTAGCATGTAAGCGAATGTGAAACTTACAACAGTGACGCAAAATGACTATATGTTAGTACATCATGGAAAACACCTATTATCACTAGCACACTTGATAACCCGTTGTACATCAAGATTTACATTTAGAAATCAAAGCATTAGTACCTGTCTAATATAAGTTTGGTTCATTGCATGCCATCAAAACAGCTCCAGGCTGCCAAGGCTTTGACTGTACAAGAACCCTGAAGGTGGCCTTTGGTATCTGGCACCAAGACCTGGCGCTGTTGACTTGTTCCAGCACGTCCTACAACACAGTGCTGCCAGGTTATGGTATTTTCATTTTCCTACTATTAGTAGGTACTCACCACTGCTGAGAGGGAGCATACCACAAGCCTCGTCATTTCGGAGATGCTCTGATTCAGTCATCTGTTTATAAGACTTAGACCTTTGTTAAAGTCATCCCTGACCTTGACATCATGTCTCTTTCAGTACTCATGTTTATACTCATCCATGTATTTCATACATGTGAAGTAAATGCAGCTCATGGACTCTGTGCAAAACCATGCTAAATTCAGAAGAAAACATGACATTTAGTTCTTAACAGGCCTTAAATGTGCTTCTAGTGATTGCCAAAGCACCATCACACCCACTGTCTTTCTTACTAAAGAAACATAGATTCCTAAGCTGCTCAAGGTTGTTTAGCTCTGGTTGCCATCTCCACAGCTCTGTCCAAGCAGTGCTTAATCAGTTTCTCCTCATGTTCAACATCTGGCTCAAGGCATAAGGAACTTTTTTATGAGACATCTGCAAGATTGTCCTTACCAAAATATGTCATCAAGAAAGTAAGTTCCATATACGCTCATTGAACTGTTGTTGGGAGACTCTCTGGTTGTAAAATCATTTAACCTTGCTCGTCACTGGTAACAATAACATGTTTTCATACACACCAAAAGATCAGCTTAGCAGCATTTGGGAAAGTTTTGGGACAGTGCCTGCCCTTAAAATTGGACCAGCATTGGTTAGATTTTGACAGGCCATTTATCATTAGTGGGGCATCCATCCCAGAAGCAGGCATACTAGTTTGGGGTCTCTTTTGAGACATTTACTATATGCCATGTTGGGATTCTAGCATTAGGTTTAGTCAGCGACAACAAAGTAGCTTCATCTGGCAATTAAAGTGAATAAATAATTGGTGTCATTTAATACAAAACTGCCAGACTTGTCATATCGACATAGTAAACATACTGTTAACATTACCTCACCAGAGATATACAGATGTTTGCTTGCAGAAGGCAGGATTAGTCAAGACTAGGAGTGTAACTTTAATTTTCTTTTACTGTGTAGGATGGGGAAACTTGTGTAGTCTGTAGAACTCAAGTCCAGATGAACTTGTCACAAAGTCCACACCAGAGTCAGCAAGCAATCAGCACTACAAGAAACCTGTACAATACAAAACTTGCAACTAACTGCCAGGTACGTAGTTTCCCCAGCAAGGTAGCATAACGAGGATGCAGTAGTGTTAGCTTAGCACAATCTTAGTCAACAGGACAGACAACCACACTGAATATTCTTATTGACAGGAAATCCCAGTTGCTGAAGACCAGCCAGTTTATACAACTCTGCTGTAGGTGAGGCCAAGCAAGACTCTGCCTGCGTCTGACTTGAACTATTAAGACGTGACTGGATTTGTTCTTGTTTAATTTTGGCTAAATGCAACATCACTGGTTTCCTGTCACTCCATGACTGATGACATGAGCAGCGATCTTGTGAAATTTATTCATAGATTGTGAAATTTGAGTATCCTTTGTTTTGTAAGGCACTTTTAAAGTTGATATAGACATCCTGAACAAGGACCAGGAGACAGCCAAAACTGAGAGAGTTGAAATGTATTGGACATTATACACAGTAACCTCAGGGCAGTAGTTGGAGGGTGAAATTCTTACAGCTCGTAGCTGCACTGCAAAGAACACAATTACATGTCAGCCAATAGATCGACAAACTAGACCGGTGTTAAAGTCCATCTGCAGTTGTCAGTCTAACCTCTCAAAAACACATTCAAAGTTTTTCATGACAATAATCCCTTCCTGCCTTAAATGGCTAAGATGGGACTCTACACTGTTTCTTCCTTTAGAATGGATCTATGAAGTCCTTGCATCTACCTCAACCCACCTCTACCATTCGCAGATGCTCAAGCGCACCAGATCACAGACAGTTTTGCTCAAACACTGTAAAACTACTTTACAAATGTATTATTGTAATATTGGAGTAATTCAGTCATTTGTGTCCATTGCTGGAAATCGATTGGAAAAAGGATGCAATGACAGAAAGTGCCACCCATGAAGTGACTGAATTGGTGCCTTAGATTTGTCATTTATAAAATCCTGGTTGTCTGAATATGAATTTGTTTTAAGACTTTAGAAGTGATCAGTATCCACCACAGTTTCAAAGTTTAAAAAGCTCAGTAACTGCTCTAACTGCTTCTTTTGCTGATGAGACCTTACCAGCATAAAAAAAAACTATAAACAACTCCATTTTCACTGGAGGAGGTCAAAAGGAATCCCTCTGTAAGTGGAGTTCCCCTCAAGAAGGACTGTTTCTCCCTATAAGGAAGCTCTTAAGCAAAGCGCTTTCACATATAATTGTAACATCATATTAATTGAAACTAAATACAAGTAAGAATTGCCACTAAAAGGAAAAATCTGATTAACCACCACTATACGCTTAACCTCAGCCAAACTCTGTGTACTGTGTTTACATCAGCAAATGCACTGACAGATACTTAAGTGTTCTTCAGGGCCTGATTGTGTACGCCCTATGGGAAACCCAGATAATATGAGTCCTCTCATAAATTCGTGGCTTTCCGGGCTTAGTGTTCTTTGGGCAGCTATGATTGACTGCCCTTCCAAGAGTCATTATTTTCTGGGTGAGTGGCTACGTCTTAGGGGAGACAGAAAGTAACTCGTGCCTCTGGGACCCAGCTATAAATCTGCATGTGTTTGTGAGTGGACTCAATATGTGTGTATGTCTGCATTTCACTTCGAGGCTCACTTAACTCTGACGTGCAGTTCACTCTTGCTCACCTATCAATCAGTTCTCACTTTATAACAGCAGGGGCTCGCTGTTCAGAGAGAATCATGGAGTCAGGTACTTTTGACCGTAAAAGATCAGTGACTGGTGTATCCTGACTTCTGAATTCTGCAGCCACGTGAGATGATGTTTTCCACTGTGCCTATTATACAGAAGGAGAAAGATGTAATAGCAGGTGTCAATTAAATACATAATGGACAAAATACAAGGAAACAATGTGGCCATTGTTGAACTTCTTTGATGTAATTATTTAAAAGCAGGTGTCCTATTGTTCACTGAATGTGATGTAATAGAACTTATTAAATATTATGTAATCCAGCTGCAGGTGTGGTTGTTAGTTCTTTTATTCTCTTTTCATACGTAACAAAATATAGGTCTGCAACTATCTTGAAGGCAACTCACACTGATTCCTGTTCTGACTATAATTTAAAAAATACAGTTTTACAGGCAGTAATTATCATGATTAATTGTTGATGTATGAGGTTTGAACTGTTGCTGTTACACAGTTTCCAGGCAGGCTTGTTTCCTATCTTGCTTCCTAGTTTGCTATCTCTACTCATTAGCTACAGAGTTTACTATGACTTGTAAACATATAAAAGCGAAGATTTTTAACAGCTAATTTAAACATTAAAGACCTTTGACATCTACCACAGTCGGAATGTAGCAAAGTTTCAGCAAAGCTGTATACATTCTCCTCTGTTTTACACATGCTCATCTTCTGTGTGCACAACTGTCACATCATGTGAAATCCGCATAACTGACTTTACTGGTTACCAAATGAGACATGAACAGGCCTGCGGTTGGCGCAATGAGGATGACTCATTCACCCATAATAGCACACCCTGGCTGTGATTTGCCTAAATCAATCAAACCTCAACAACAACAGTAGGTCTTCTTTG